>NW_021703785.1:42858081-43265696 GCF_005190385.1 Monodon monoceros | reverse complement strand
AAAAAAAAAAAAAAAAAAAAAAAAAAGAAGCAAGTACTCCATCCCACTCCTGATTCAGAGGGGTTCTTCCAAGGTGGATAGAAATTTAGCTCCCCAAGTGATCCTCTTTGACTGGATACAGAACCAGGTGGGTGAATGGGTGACGTCCAGACACGTAGACTGTGCATTCCAATGCATAATTTCTCTGCAGGAAACTGGGAGTTCTAACTTCAGTGAGGACCACCCTAGCTGTTGGTCTCCCGGACTTTAGTCCATATAATTTCCTTCTTACATCACCTTCAAATCTAGCTTCTCATCAGACTTTGCAAATGATGGAAATGACAAGTTGCAAACTAACCACACTGAGCCCGAATGAATGGGGATGTGGAGGACCTGGAGGCTGATAATATGCCTGTAGGTCCTGACATAAAATTTCTACTCTGTCTTTTTAGATGCAATGATGATATCAATTCACTCTTTTCTACTCAAGGATGTTATGCAACATCAGCTCCCAGTCTCTGACTTACAATTTTAATGATCCCTAACCAATAGATCTTCTTCATTCTAGCTACAGAAATCCTAAGGATTCCTCTAACTGCTGTACAAGCAACTTGCAAGTTTTTTGTCTCCTTTATACACATATGCCAATGTTATCAACAAAAGTCAAACTTGTCACATGAGAAAGGGAGCATAGTGCAGTATTACTAGCCCTGAGAGAGCATCATTGTTTGAATTAATTAATCCAATTAGTGACCCTTGTACCCTTCCAGCTAATTGTAAACCTCTATCAATGGGTGATTACCTCATATAATTTTAACGAAAAGAGTCAAAATTTCATAAATAAGCAAGAGTGCACATAAAGGGAATGTATGGTTATTCTAACCAATGAAAAAAAAAAAACAATTCTAAGTTCTCAAACTCAGCGTGTGTCCTGATATCTCTCACAACTTCTGTGTCACTGTTATCACCGAACACACTGATAATCTAACAGCTATTGAAAGAGGCACTCTTCCTAGGGCTTTGATATCATGTCAGTTCTCTTGTTCCCTCTCATGTCCCAAGGTCCATACGCTAAGGCAGTGATCTCAGCAGGGATGGTCAAATGGGATACTCGTAGCCCTGGGAGTATAAAGGCTTTCCAAGGGGTATGGGAATTCCTATAGTTGTCTGGGCATTCCTTTTTTTAAAAATGAGGTATGACTGACAGAACATTACATTAGTTTCAGGTGTACAATGTAATGATTCCATATTTGTATCAAGATGCAAGATGATCATCACAATAAGTTCACTGGACATCCATCACCACATATAATTACAAAAACATCTTTTGTGATAAGAACTTTCATGATCCATTCTCCTAGCTACTTTCAAATATGCAATACAGTATTATTAACTGTAGTTGCCATACTTACCATGGTGGGGTTTATGACTAAATTGTGTCCCAGCCTCTCCTACGTGCTTTGAGCTATGTGGGCCTCCTCTCATTCGCCTGATGGGTAGGAGCCTGATGTGTAGCCAGTTTTTAGGTTTTATCCAGAGCAAGTTATTCTATATGTACCTGTAGATTTGGTGTGTTTGTGGGGGGAGATGAGTTCAGGATCCTCTTATGTCACCACCTTGAACCAGAATCCCCCTATAGATTTAAGAAAATCAATTTCCAGGTTCTCAGACTCCACTCATACCCTTTCCTAAGAAGGATTTGCCTGAGAATGCACCTGCGTTCACCAAGAGCCCCTTTCTTGCTTTACAAAAAGTGAGGCACAGCTTCACTCCGCACCCCCACTGTAAGAATCACCAGGGGAGAGGACCTTCTTTCATGACTACGCAAGACACTCTAAGTTCTTACAGCTTCCAGTCGTTTCCTCTTTTTTATGTACTTCTGATAAGAATGAAGGTGGGCATTAAAAATGAAAAATGTTGGTCCCTGTTTGTATGTTCTAAAAGCACATATACAATAAAGTGGGGCTAATGATAATAAAATAAAATAATGTGGAAGTAACGATCATTTTTGCTTAATGACTTTACTTCTTTTATACTCAGATTATTATCAAAAGATTCATTATTCATGAGGGAGAATCTGTTGAGAGTAAGGCAAAAGGAGTATCTATGGGAAATATTGAAGTCTAAAAATGGTACCTTCTTTTTATGTATTTAAATATAAGCACTTCTTTTCAGCTGTTCTCAGTGCTCATCCCTAAGACATGTTATTAGCTGGGAAAAAAGAAGCTTGCATCAGAAAAAAGAAAAGCACTTTCCATCAGCCAAAACAGTATGGGTTAGTGACATAGATCTTTTAAATGTAAGTGGAATGTTTCCTAGGTTTCCAAATTTTGCAAGATAGATTAGGTAAAACCCACATATAAGCCTCTATAAGATTTCTTTCAGAAATTGGTGTGTATTATTAAATAAGGTAGTTAAAACTATTTTATCTAGTCATATCTTGAAATATTTATTCTAATCTTCATCTTATGAAAAGTTTAGTATTTCTACCTGCTATTAATAAAATAGAAAATTATGCTAGCTGCCAGACTGATTCATTTTCAGCAGTTTATATACCTTTCTCTTTTGTTTCATATGTAGGAACTTTGATCATAGTGTCAAACTACAATAATGGAGTTATTACTTATGTGTATAGCTGCATATTATTTAATTATACTTAACAACCAGACACCAAAATATGATGTACACACACACACACCACGTATGCACATGCACACATATTTACCTAAGAAATGTCATGACTTTTACTATAATCTCTAATTTTTTGGTGACATAATTTTACCTATACATTACACTACATTGTTACAAATTAAGTAACGAGAAACTATATATTGAATTATTTTGTTTTTATGTCTTAGTATAAAATGGATAAATTAGATGTATTAAATCAAAAACATTTAAATATTGATTTAACAGTTTTAGTAATCACTTTTATAAGATGTATTCTATAATTTCTTTCTTCAGAGTTTCCATTATATACTTCAAAACCCACTTATTGATACATTTATTTAATTTAAAAATGAAGTCAGAGAGATCTCCAATTCTAGGAAAAGATGGAGTAGACACACTTCTCTATATTCCACCAACTAAGTACAACTTAAAATTCAGTACATTATATAAAAAAACAAACAAGAAGACTCTGAAAGGAAGAAGGTGGACCAGTGAGGGACCTTGGGACCTATGGAACAGCACAGCAATAAGTTCCCTAGTTTTTCTGTTTGCCTTCTATATATTCTAGACTGGGCACCAGAGAAGCCAGAAACACCAACAGGTACAGGGGGGAAAAAAATCCCCCCCAAAGCCTGCTTTCTCTAGCCAAAGGGCCAGGAAAGGGTTACCCAGCAAGAAAGAAAACTTTTAGACAATACTGCCCTACTCCAGCCACATACCATGAAAAAAGTCAAGGCCATACTCCCACTCCCAAGGTGTGCCTTCCTACTGCCAGGGTGGTGTCAGACAAGGCTAAGCAGGGAGCCAGGACATTCACCACCACCCAGTGGTAAAAAGAGATCCCAGTGGAGGCTACATGAGGAGCTTAAACATCCACCCCTGTCCAACAGTAACAAAGGCACCCTCTCCCAGAGTGTTCATGGAATCTGGACATCTACCTGCACCTGACAGCAACTGAGTGGTGTCCACCTTTGCCCACCAGCATGCTGTCAGAGGAAGTCTGCTAAAACAAAATATTTAAATAAAATCCAGAGTCTAATACACAATACTCAAAATATACAGGATATAATAAAAAAAATCACTCATCTTACCAAGAACCAGGAGAATCTTAACTCAAATGAGTGAAGATAATCAAACATACCCCAACACGGAGATGACACAGATGGTAGAATTATCTGATAGAGATTCTAAAGCAGCCATGATAAAAATGTTTCAGCAGCAATTACGAACATGATTTAAACAAATTTTAAGAAATAGGAAGGTTCAGGAAGGAAATAGAAACCTCAGCAAAGAAATAGAAGATATAAAAAAAGAAAAACAAATGGAAATTTTAGAACCAAAAAAAGCAATAGCTGAAATTTTAAAACCTCAGTGTATGGGGTCAACACCAGAATAAGAGGACAGAGGAAAGAATCAGTTAACTAAAAGACAGAACAATAGACATTACGCAGTCTAAGCAACAGAAAGAAAAATGAACTGAAAACAATTAACAGAGCCTTAAAGATTTGTGACTATAACAAAAGATCTAACATTCCTGCTTTTGATATGTAAGATGTAACCAGTGGGGGAAACTGAGTGAAGGGTACATGAGATCTCTCTCTACTGGTTTTGGAGTTTTCTGTGAATCTATAATGATCTGAAAATGTTTAAAATTTTTTTCCAAAAAAATGAAGTAAGACATCTTCTGAGATGAAGTTAAGTTAATCAGTTTGACAATGTGCCTTTGCTTTTTAAGTAATCTCTATGTTGATCATTAATGAGCTAAATTTTCTACTCTAAGTTTTAGATGAAAAACTATTTAAGGTACATGATAAAATAAAAGTATTTTATCAAAATATAATACTGGCAAAAGTGGAATAAAATTAACACTGTATTTAGTTTCCCTATCCTTTCTGAGTATACACTGGGTTTGAGTAAACAGGGTGCCTATAAGTTTTAAAATAATAGGTACAATTAATTGTCATTTGATAAGTCTGATAGAATCTTTTTGGCATACTTTGCTTTCCTGAAATCAGAAACTCAAGTTCAAGGAGACAGGGAAAATTATAAAAGTTTCTAAACTTAAAAGCGAAATTATATATATTTAAACTGGATGATAATGGATATTAAATCATTATGGGGGCTTCCCTGGTGGCGCAGTGGTTGAGAGTCTGCCTGCCGATGCAGGGGACATGGGTTCGTGCCCAGGTCCGGGAAGATCCCACATGCCGCTGAGTGGCTGGGCCTGTGAGCCATGGCCGCTGAGCCTGCGCATCCGGAGCCTGTGCTCCGCAACGGGACAGGCCACAACAGTGAGAGGCCCGCGTACCACAAAAAAAAAAAAAAAAAAAAAAATCATTACGGTATTTAGATTCCACTGGATACATCTAAAAGGGTGATGTAACAGTTTCACACTTAAGTGTCAATATTTAGAAAATACCAGAAATCTGCATCCCTTTGCAATTATCTAAACTTATGGTAAAAAATCTTTGAGGTCATTTTAAAAATACATAGAAGGGCAAAAAAATGTTTGAAGACCATATCCATAAGCCCAGCATCTCTCAGACCTGACCTTCTTCCCAATGGTCCCAGACCACTCTGGGTGCTGACCATCTATCACCACCACATGGCTACATAGCCACTCACACTGGATTTGTAGGATTCAACCCCTCTTCTATTTGCACTTCTATCATAGTCACTACTGGATTCTTCCTAGGGCTAGTCTTAGAGTCAGGTGTTCTGGGTGTGGAGATAATAGACTTTCAATGCCAATCTAAACAAAAAGTGAATGAGACGATTAGTCAAGGAGGTTTGTGTCTCGAGCACATTTGACCTAGGACTGCTTCTGACCCATTTGATCTTTTTAATGCTTCTTTGTCAGTTCTTGGTCTCCTTTACAAGTTGTGTTTAGTTTATTTTAAGAAATATTTATAAAAATCTCCTATATACATGACACTGTACTTTGTGCATAGATAGATAGCTTATATATCATTGCATATATATTTTGAACATACATATTTATATTGTATGTACATTAAAAGGAAAATGTAAGTGAAATAAATTGATTAATATGCTCCTGAAATTTCTTCCAATTCAGAGTTTATCTTTTCAATATTACTTTTTGAGTCAGAGTTTTTCATGTTTATGTCTTTCAACACAGTGTAGGATTTTCTTTCAAGTTGCTGATACTCTTTCTGCAAGTATCTGCCCATTTTTTTCTTGACTTTATGGAGAAGTTGTCAACAAAAGATTTCAAACAAGATTCATGATCCTTCTTTGAAAGCCTTCCTTAAATAGTGTGTTTACAATGAGGGTTTGCAGTTGTTCAGTCATGTTTCCATAAATAATAACCAACTTTAAGTATGTGCATAAAACAACAACCATGTTATAACTGCTGTCTGCCCGGCCACCAGCGATCAGAAGATACCAGCAAATATAAAGGCTCTCTGATTTCAGAAATGATAAGATGTAGGGGAAAAACTGTGTTTTAGATTTGATCTAATATGGTAGTATAAAGGAAAGAATCATTAACTTTCTCTAGGATGGTCTGGGTTGATTCTCAGAGGTCATACCTGAATATGTTTTTGTTCATTTGTTGTCTTATTGCTGGATAGGCCTCCATCAGGCAGATATGGGAGGGGGAGGAGAAAACATGGAGACATGAAGCAACAGAGCACAGTGGGGTACAAATGAGTTGGTGAGAGCTTAAGGTGAGCCTGGACACCACAAGGAGCCTAGATCTCAAAATAAAAAGCTTAGACTCTGTTGGGAAGGTAACTATGAGCCACTGAAATTTTAAAGCAGTGTTAAGATATTAAAACCCACTCCAGTTGCACAGTAAAGGAGAAGATTAAGGGATATATTTCCAGAGAGCAAGGAAAACAGGAAAGTCTATTAGGCAAGAGAAAAGTGCTGCTGAATCGAACCCCGCCCCAATTCAACCCAAGCATGCATTAAACCTTTAAAACCAAGAAAAGAGCTTTATAGGTACTCTCCAGTAGGAGGCCAGCAATAGGAACTAGATAAAGTTCTTGTTCTCCAGAAAATGTATTAAGAACTCAATAAACATTTGCTGACAGGAGGGGAGAGAGAGAGAGAGAGAGAGAGAGAGAAGGGGGAGGAGGAGAGGTAGTAGTAGTAGAGAAAGGAGAAGGAAAAGGAGGAGGAATGCAGGGAAGGAAGGAAAAAAGAAAGAAGGAAGGCAGAAAAAGAAAGAGAGAGAACTTTTCAAAGAATCAACATTTCAAGTAAGAGATGCTATCTGCATTTTGAAAGTTTAGAAAGATTATAATAGATGATAGAGGAAGACATCTAAAAGAACTTTTTCCCCACCGGGTGAAGTTCTGGTAAATTTCTTCATGCCTCCTTCTACATCTTTACCCTATCTCTCTTTACTCACGTCAGGGTTAGAATTAGGATTTATTTCATTCTCACCTCGGTTTCTGAGACTCCAGTTTTACATATGTTAGACTTTATATATCATTCCATAGTACCTTGAGGCTCCATTCAATTTTTTCAATCTTTTTTCCTATGAATTCAGATTTGATCATTTTTATTAATCTATCTCTAGTTCACTGATTTTCCTCTCTCATCTACAGTCTACTGCTAAGCTACAGTCTACTTCAGTAACTTTTTAAAATTTTAAGATATGGTATTTTTATTTCTATAGAATCCAAACGGTTTTTCATTATCTTTGTGGAGATTTTCTATATTTAATTCATTGCAAACATATTTTTCTTTACATCCTTAAGCATAGTTAAATAGTTGCTTTAAAATCTTTGCCTGCTAATTCTAACATCTTGTCCACCTCAGAATTTGTCTTTTCTCTTGAGAACGGATCATATTTTCCTGGCTCTTTAAATGTCTAGTTATTCAGGATTGTATCCTCAACATTGTAAGTATTGTGTTTTAGAAACTGAATTCTTTTATATTCCTCTGAAGAGTGTAAATTTTCTGTTTTAGTAAACAATTATTTGATTGGAGTCAAACTGAAAACACTGTCTCTTGGAAAATAGCTTAAAACTTAGTTCAGTTCTTTAATATTTGGCTGGAATCTGTCCCATGCTTGGTTTGACATTTAGCCAGAGACTTGGGCAGATTTTGTAACAGAACTTGGAGCTCTCCCTCTCAAAGTCTCTGGAATTTCCTCTTCATTTGTCAATACCTGTGGTTGCCCAAACTTGTGCTCTGGTTCTTTAGGCCAGAAAAATTGAAAATTTTCTTTTAGAGTTTTTTTTTTTTTTTTTGAGGTACGTGGGCCTCTCACTGTTGTGGCCTCTACCGTTGCGGAGCACGGGCTCTGGACGCGCAGGCTCAGCGGCCATGGCTCACAGGCTTAGCCGCTCCGTGGCATGTGGGATCTTCCTGGACCGGGACACTAACCCGTGTCCCCTGCATCGGCAGGTGGACTCTCAACCACTGCACCACCAGGGAAGCCCCTCTTTTAGAGTTTTAGTGACATCTTGATGCCAACTTTGGCCTGCCCTCAGACTAAATACTATTGGAAAATGGGTAATTCATCCATGCAGTTCACTTTTTTAAAGTGTCAGCTTCTCTCCAGAATCTGCTTGCTTTTGTTCATTCTCTCATGCCTTTAGGTGACTGGTTTTTCAGTTTTGTCCAGAACTTATAGTTACCAGCAGGAGGGTAGGCTCAGTAGAGGTTACCCAAGCCACACTGGAAGGGGAGGTCAGATTATGACTAATCCTAATTATGATTTATAATTACTTACTGAGCCTTTGCTCAGTAATTTGCTCGGTGATTAATAAATAGATAGATAGTTGGTAGATGATGATGATAGGTAGGTAGATAGGTGGATAAATAAATAATCTCATTTAATCCTACAAGAATCCCCCAGGTAGATAAATAAATAATCTCATTTAATCCTACAAGAACCCCAGGGGGAGGAAATTGTTATTGTTTACATTTTACAGACAAGGAAATGGAAGTGGAGAAAGGCTAGAGGTCACACTCCAGTAACAGATTCAAACCCAACTGTTTTAGAGTTCGAAGTCCAAATTCTTATTGCTTTAAGGAAGAAAATTAGCTCTCTCTACCAAAAGGTGCCCTGAGGCACCAAAGATGGCCCCAGGCAGGTTTCTTAATCAGAAACCAACTTTAAACTAGATGATTGCAGGTGCTTAGAAATTCATTTCCTTACTCACTTAAAGCAGTGTTCTCCAACTTGGCTTAACAGAAGGATCACCTGAGGGGAATCTCTGACTACAGATCAGAGACTTTTAATCAGTCTCCAGGGGCAGGGGATGAAAATCCAAATATTTAACAGGCTCTCCAGATGATTCAATGTTCTTCCCAGTTTGAAAACACTTACTTAGAGAAATGAGCACCTGGTACCCAAACACTTTATTCACAACTGCTTCCTGGTATAAATAATGACGATAATAAGAAATGCTAATTATCACCTAGAGCTTACCTCAGGCTCAGCAGGCTCTTTTCTAAATATTTTACATGTATTATCTCCTTTAATCCTCCCAGCAAACCTGTAAGTAAGTCACTACTGCTTTTATGAGGAAACTTGCCCACAATCATACCAGGAAGAAGAGGAGCAGAGTTTAACTAGGCTGTTTGATTCTACGACCACTCTTTTTATTACCATGCTATTTCATTTCCACTTGTCCAATCTGCCACAACTGAAACAGGAGGGAAGGGGGCAGGGCACAACATTTGAAAGAATGACATAGCCCAAGGACATGACATAAACTGATTAGAACCAAATGAATCCAAGATGGCAGAGAAGTCGACTTCCGCCAGACCTTGAGCCTCAAGTATACACTCAGTATATACTCACTATAACACATCAGCAAGCTAAATGACACACCCACCAACGTCATGACAGTTCCAAGGCCACCATAAGGATCAAAAAGTGGACAGTGAAAAAAAAAAAAAAAGTGGACAGTGGCCCAATTCCTTTAAATCCCCGCCCCTTCCCAAAATAGATTACTCCTCCCACTCATTAGCCTATGAAATTACCCACCCTTATAAAAACTGACAACCCCATACCCTGGTGCCTTTCTCGCCTTCTGAGGTGGCCCACACTCTGTCTGTGGAGCATGTTCCTCTCTAAATAAATCCACTTCAGGACTTCCCTGGTGGCACAGTGGTTAGGAATCTGCCTGCCAATGCAGGGAACATGGGTTTGATCCCTAGTCTGGGAATATCCCACATGCTGTGGAGCAACTAAGCCTGTGCACCACAACTACTGAACCTGCACTCTAAAGCCCACGTGCCACAACTACTGAAGCCCGCGCGCCCTAGAGCCCGCACACCGCAACTACTGGGCCCAGGCACAGCAACTACTGAGGCCTGCACGTTCTGGGGCCTATGTGCCACAACTACTGAACCCGCATGCCACAACTACTGAAGCCCGTGTGCCTAGAGCCCATGCTCCACAACAAGAGAAGCCACCACAATGAGAAGCCCATGCACGTGACTGAAGCCTGTGACTATAGTCGTTGTGCAGGCAACGAAGAGTAGCCCCTGCTTGCCACAACTAGAGAAAGCCTGCGCGCAGCAACGAAGACCCAACGCAGCCCAAAAGGAAATTAATTAATTAATTAATTAAATCCACTTCTTACCTATCACTTTGTCTCTCACTGAATTCTTTCTGCGATGAGACATTAAGAACTTGAGCTTCATTAAGTCCTGAAACCAGGTGTGTGATCTCTGTTGGAAGACTGTGGGTTTTGGCTGGGTTCGAGTCCTGGCACACGGGTTCAAGTCCCAATCTGAGGTGCATGGTTTCACAACCACTCCTAAAAAGAAGTTTGTGTAAACATGTGGCCATTATACGTATTTCCCAAGGGCCAAGAATAAAATTCATAACTCAGCCTGGAGAGAGTCCCTTTTCCTTGACTGAACTCATTGAAGCTTTGGGTCGTTCTCTGGGCAGTGTCAGAAGGTCCTGCTTCTTTGATTACTTTCAGCAGGAAGATAGGAGAAGAGTAGGAAAGAGCACCAGAGAGCACAGCCAACTGAATCACAACCTAGTTATTTCTACACACTTAGGGTAGCAGCCCCTGCACTAGGTGTCAGTGTATAAACCAGATGAGGAATTTACAGATTAAGGAAAGAGTAATACATCAAACACGATGCCAACTACTGCAAACTGACCTATTGACCACATGCACAATTCTTAGGGTCTTTTATAGAAAATGGTGGCCACCAAACAAGTTTCAAGTAGAGAGAGTCAGCCATTTCCTGACAATAAGTTATGCTTAAAACAAGTCAGACCAATAGATGTTTATTAACTAAAATTTTATTAGCAAAGCAAGTATTAAAAAAAAATTTCTTATGACTTCTATAGACTGGAGAAGGCCTCCATTCTCTTCCCTTTCAGATGTTTTAACCACTAACTTGCATGAAAGGCTCATTTTAGGACAATGCCAAGTTTCCAGAGGCAGGATTCTGTCACCCTGATAGCCTGACAGAGTCTAGAGCTCATGGCTACAAACCAGACCTTTCAAGCGCAGTCCCTGAGGGTACAGTCACAAACCTTGCTAGATTCTTATACCCTATTTATGCTATTTATTACTTTCATTGGATATTAAATTCCTTAATGTCACAACTGACAGCTCATTTTCTAATGTTCCCCACATTAAACAACAGGCTGCATTTTATGCAAATAGAAACCTATTTCTGACATCAAATATGCTAATTAGAAACAATGTTGTTGATGGAGATATGGATAACTGGAGGGCCTGCAATAGCTACCTCTGGAGTGTGGTCCTTTCTGACAGAGTGCTTTCTGACCCTTCAGCTATACTTAATTAGCATCCTAGCTGACCAGTCTTGACCGTGCTTTCTAAATTAATCCCTGGATATGGGCTTAACCTAAATTTTACATCTTATAATATCAGATTGTAATGTTAAAGAACTTTAAAGATAATTCCACTAACAACGACAAGAAACTAGAAACTGTGGTAAGCGCTATAAGGAAGCCAATTACAGGGCGTTTGATTGAGAATAAGAAGGGAAACCCATTTCCTCTCACCAGGGACCCAAGACTGGAGGAGGCAGGGAGACTCAGGAGTCAGGGATCTCCTTTCCTGCTTTTTTCTCCCAGTCTTACTGCCTCAGTTGTCCAGAAGTACAAGCAGGGCAGAGCGGAGAATGTTCGAGGGAGTGTAGATAATAGGAATCATTAACAGTCAGAAGGGACAGGTAACTTGCGTGCCAGGGATCAACAGGAAAGCTTCCTGAAAATACCCCAACTCTTACCTTCCCCCACCACCAACAGAGCTGGTGTAGTCATCTCAGTGGACCTTAGGCACATGCATTCCTTCTTCTCAGAATGCAAGCACTTCTGGGCTCTCAGAGCGCTTTTCTGCACAGACCGCCTCTAATTGTTGTGTCTGATGCCTCCTCCACCATTTTTCCTTAACTCCTTCCCCTCTGTTCAGCCTCATCCAACACTTCTCTATGAAAGCCGTCTCTGCTCATTCATACTTTCCGGCACAGCTTTTCCTCTGCTTCCTAGTTCCTAAATGATGACAGAGGGTGGATTCTGTTCATTTTTATACTTCCACTGGTGGGGCTTTTTTTTTTTTAACAACAAAACATGTTATGTTCTGTATACTCATTACACAAAGAAACCAAGCAGTATACAAAAGAATAAGGACTAAAGCAATAATCATGTTAAATCCTACAACCCAAAGAGAACTACGGTCAGTAAACAAACTTTCAAATATCTTACTACAAACAAATACACATAAATTTGTATAATTTTACATAAACAGGGCCTTATTATGCACGTTAATTTTATCATAGCCATGTTTTTTTAAACACATATTTTGGCTTGCTTCCACATTCATACATTCTAATATAATCAAACATGTACACATATAAGGATGAGTTGTTTTTAATGAAAACATATTATGAATTCTTCCTTTCATCTTGCTTTTATCACTTAATAATGCATTATGGAAAATCCTCTAAGACAGTGGTTTAAATTTCATTCTTTTTAATGTCAACATAATATTGCATGAAATGACCAGGGTTTATTTAACCATTCCCTTAAGGGAGGACATTCACTTGTTTCTAGATTTTGTTTGTTTGGGTTGTTTTGGGTTTTTGTGGGGTTTTTTGGCACTACAAACAATATATGAATACTTCTTTTACATATATATCCTTTATGTATTGTCACTTTTACTTCTTTGACTATACGTGAAAAATCTACAGGCCATTAGGGATTGCTTTAAAATTTCATACAACCACAAATAAGACTGCAACAAACATTCTAGTCTACACCTCTGATTGTTTCCATAGGTTAAGTTCCAAAAAATTAAATTAGTAAATTAATGAGGTAGAACATCTTCTTAATGCACACTGCCAAATTTTTCTCCAGAAAGACTATGGTTGTAGCCTTTTCAATCTTTCTAGCAGTGTAAGAGTGCCTATTTTATAGCACCCTCCCTAGTACAAACTATTCTTCATTTCTTCATTAACGCTGTTTCATAAGAGCATCCCTAATCATAATCGTCACTCTGTGTGTCCACATCTCTCGCCAGATCCTGAAATTTTGACATTCAAATGCCAGTGGTTTACTTTTTCTTTTCTTTTTTATCCTAAGGTGGCACTCTCTGTGAAGTACCTTTAGTAACTTCTGGAGCAAAAGGAATTCCCTTTTACTCTGGGGCAGTTTTCACTATTGTTGATTACAATCTAGTTTATATCCCAAAACAACCAATAATTTTATCTTCCAAGAGACAACCTTTATTCCTTGAGGTTTCTAGCATTGATGAATATAAACTACCAGAATGAGGGTGTCTTCTTGATAAAATACAGATAATATTGAGCTGGAAGAGGCTTAAAGCCTTCATTTCTTTAAGACTTTTGCTTCTCAAGGATATCTGGAAACTAAGCATCCATGAGAATTTATTTATCCCAATGATTCTCAAACCTAAAGTCCATCAGAATCACCTGAAGGGCTTGTTAAATGACCTGTTGCTGAGTCCCAACCCCAGAATTTCTGATTCAGTCGGTCTGGGACCCAGTTCCAGAATTTGCATTTCTAGCACACTTTCAGGGGATGCCGATAATGCTGGTTCATTAGCAACACTTGAGAACCACTGATGTCTCCTACCTCCCCACTCCCCGTTTCAGTAATAGAGCCAAGTATTTAATAGGCCTCACCATGAAGTTCTACTATTTCTCTATAAAGTATCCCTCTTTTTCTTAGTTCCATCCTCTGTGACAGTAAAGAGCAGCTGATCAGCACATTCCTCATTATAACCTTTCATACCCTTGAAGGAAAATATTAAGTTTTCCTCATTCTCCTTTCACCCATCTAAAGTCCTGATTCCCTCAGCCTTTTCTCATAGCCATATATCCACCTGCTCATCATTTTTTTTTTTTTTTTTTTGCGGTACGCGGGCCTCTCCCTGTTGTGGCCTCTCCCGTTGCAGAGCACAGGCTCCGGATGCGCAGGTCCAGCAGCCATGGCTCACGCACCCAGCCTCTCCGCGGCACGTGGGATCCTCCCGGACCGGGGCACGAACCCGTGTCCCTTGCATCAGCAGGAGGACTCTCAACCACTGTGCCACCAGGGAAGCCCACCTGCTCATCATTTTTATGGCTCTTCCCTGAAGGCCATCTTCAATTTCCACCCCACTCCTGTCCCCATCTCTGTTACTAAGAGGACATGAGGGGAAGGGGATGTGCCAACAGGAACCTTGAATGCATAACTTTGGGGGCTACTCCTCCAGGTCTTTAAAGTAACTTCACAGAAATCGGTAATTTTTTTCTCAGTTCTTTATGTTAAAAATTATAGTGTTACATGAAAGGGTAGAAAATATTTGTCACTTTCTTCATGCTTATCCAAACATAACCAGCTGCATCTTTTGGTACCAAAATTATCCATTCGTTTATTTAGTCCACAAATATGTATTGAACACCTAGAATGTGCCAGGCACTGTGGACACCGTATCTGGTGGATGTGGTATTAACTTTTGGTCAGGTCAACTTGTTTAGGCAGGTCCTAACCACCTGAGAATGTGGAAAATGTTTCCACAACCCCACCCACAGTATGGCCAAAAAGATAAAGTTTAGCCACCCACAAGTTATTTTAGCCTCTTCCAAATCTACTATGTTCATATAGAAATGAACCTAGATTATAATCAATCTTCCATTATCTACAAGGAGGTAATAATATTTTCTATTATTCAAGTTGGTATGTTATTTAAAATAATCATTTCTGTTTGTCTTTGAGGTGTGTTCTGAAACATGCATATTCGATTTAATGCTGTCACTGCAAGCACTGATCAGTCACAAACTATGTCTGAAACAATCTTCGTCCTCAAACGGTGGAAGGAGAGTGACAACTCTGTGGGTCTCTTTTATAAAAGCACGAATCCCATTCATGAGGGCTCCACCTCATGACTTAAGCACCTCAAAAAGGCCCCACCTCCTAATACCATCCACTGGGCATTAGGATTTCAACATATGAATTGGGGGAGAGGGGGACACAAGTGTTCTGTCAGTAGCAGAAACATTTTTTAAAGGTTACTAGATGATTTTCCCCTGCCCTGAACACTATTCTGTACTTTGAGGCAGCAAAAACTTGCATGGTAAACTGCATTGTGCATTCTCCATGTTATGCATTCTTGCACCATGCTTGTGGTGTTAGGACACAGGATGGTTATCAGTGAGCCAGGAAGCACTCTTCTCAGGTTACCCTGTGTGATGTGCTCTGCATATGAATTGTTTAATCCTCTTTCTACCAGTTATTCTGGCTTCTGATGAAAGGGTTTTGACTCCTAATGCCCAACAAAGTGTATGCAAATAATGGTGCTGAATTTATCTCAAGGAAACAACAACAATAAAACCATCCCATGAAATGGGAAGATGCAACTTTTATGATAGCTTGAGTCTCCTTCAAGGAAATGACCATGGAAAAGGAAAGAAAAATCTGTAGACAATGAGGGATTGGTGCACTTTAACCTAACAATAGGCTCCAAACATTACCTTAGCTGACGCCAGCCTGTGGCTTCTGAGAATTTGAAGAAAACGAGGAGGATTGATTTCCAATGTGTAATACCAAGTCCCCATTTCCTTAGGCGCTGTGCTAATCCTATCCTTTCTGATATTAATTCCATTCTTTCCAGGAACATATGGACCACACCCTGAGGGGAAGTGAGGCAAGAAGTGAGCTCAGAGGCAAGCCTTTGAACTTCACCCCCTCCAAACTAATTTTGGAAGCTTATATGAAAATTCCAAATATAGTACTAATGATTTAAATTCAACAGTACATTAAAATAATAATTCATTATCTCACCAAGCATAATTTGTTACAGTAAATTTGTTAATATAACATTTTAAACATCAAAATAAGTAGAAAATATAATAGTACATTCAGAAGAGGTGTTTGATAAAAATTTATTCCTATTCTTAACTTTAAGGTCTCTAAAAATTAGGAATAGAAAACTATTTTCCTATAATGAATACCTATTTCAAACCAATTGGTAATATCATAGTCAATGGTAAAATACTGTACATATTTCTAGTAAAATCTGAATGAAGCAATAAAGCCTACTCCAATAATTATTACACAAAAATCCCTCTTCTTTATTCAAAAATATATATTAAGCACATACATTTTTCTAGGCCCTGGGGGTATAAAAATGAACAAAATAAAGTCTGTTGTCTTGAAAGTTCTCACCAAACAAAAAGATATAAAGATATAGCTATTGGAGGAGCTTCCTTGGTGTCACAGTGGTTGAGAGTCCGCCTGCCTGCCGATGCAGGGGACACGGGTTCGTGCCCCTGTCCGGGAAGATCCCACATGCCGCGGAGCAGCTGGGCCCGTGAGCCATGGCCACTGAGCCTGTGCGTCCGGAGCCTGTGCTCCGCAACGGGAGAGGCCACAACAGAGAGAGTCCCGTGTATTGCAAAAAAAAAAAAAAAGAAAAAAAAAGATATAGCTATTGGAAAGGAGAAAGAAAATTATTGTTACTTACAAATCATGTAAGTTTACGTAGGCAGTAGTTTGTGTAGAAAATATCAGATAATAAACTGAAAATGAACTAGAATTAATAAGTGAAATTAAAAACATAAATGCCTCCAAATTAATATTGGGAGGAAATGTTATGCATAAAGTAATAAAAAGATAAAATAACTAAGTACCTTACCAAGGAATATGCAGACACCAGAATGAATGTGAAGAGTACT
The DNA here is from genome assembly GCF_005190385.1 of Monodon monoceros. Lineage (NCBI taxonomy): Eukaryota > Metazoa > Chordata > Mammalia > Artiodactyla > Monodontidae > Monodon > Monodon monoceros. The sequence goes on along the minus strand of NW_021703785.1, from coordinate 43,248,884 downwards.
AGAATACGCCACCTCAAAATATGCCTCTTTGGCATATGGATTATTTGGGGCCAGACTACTGAGATCCAGCAAAGGCAGGGCAATCTATTTACCTCTCCCTAACTGCCTAAAAATAGACCACAGTTGACTCTTGAACAACTCAGGGGTCAGGGGCGCCAACCCTTCAAGCTGTGGAAAATCTGCGTATAAATTATAGTCTGCCCTCTGTATCCACAGTTCTGCATCCATGGATTCAACCAACAGTGGATTATGTAGGACTGTAGTATTTACTATTGAAAATAATCCACATATAAGTCAATGCACACAGTTCAAACCATGTTGTTCAAGGGTCAACTGTAGAAACATCCCCTTTTATAAAGGAAATTTTCATTTGTAAAGGTGTCTCCACACCCAGAAGAGAGCTACCCCTGAGATAATCCTTATCACCTGAGACTCTTACCGGCATAAGACAACACTTATTTACCATCTATTTTCTCCCCTCACCTTCCTATATAACTTGCCTCTTTGCCCTGAAGCCCCAAACCCATTTTTCTTCGTTAAGTGTCAGATGGTATAGAGCCTCAATCATCTGGCTACCATTTTGAGTCTCGTTTCTTTACAAAACTCTGGACATCAGTCATCATAAGTAATGAAAATTGTTTTTTCTCTCTTTAATGTCTTTACCAGTGTGAATCTCAGGCCCTAGCCATTGAACCTATGAAGGCAGAGGAAGAGGGTTTTTTCCTCCCCTACAAGTGAAACTATAAAGTCTACAGAAAGATCCCAAAGAAAATATGACTAAGTGGAAAGGCACACTAACTAATCTCAATTTCTTCCAAAATAATATATATAGCTTGAATACACTATCAATTAAAAGAGCAATGACTTTTTAAAAAATTTGACAGACATGATTCTAAATATAATCTGAAAAATTAAAAAGCAAGACTACCTGAGAAAATCTTGAAAAAGCTAAATGATAAAGGAGGGGTTTCTTTACCACATATTTTAAATCTTCAGAGCTACAGTAATAATTTTTCAAGTGTCTAATTCTGAGAAAATATTCAGACGAAACAATAGAACTGGAAATTTATAGGATAAGGAATAAATTATTCAATAAACAATTTTGGTTACATCAACAATTTAGAAACAATCCATTTAGAACCTCACATTACAGGTGAATTTAAAAAATTAAACATAAAAATAAGTTACTCAAAAAGTTAAAATATAATTATGCCAAGACCCAGAAACTATACTCTTAGGTGTACAGCAAAATAATCAAAAGCAGATATTCAAACAAACACTTGTACACAAATGTTCACAACAGCACTATTCACAATAGCCAGAAGTGGAAACAACCCAAATGTATACCAATGGATGAATGGTTAAAAATATATGGTATATCATATAATGAAATATTATTCATACAAAGGATTGAAGTGGTTATGTTACCAGAGTTGCCAACAGACCCTTGCAAAACCCCTCCCTTGAAAAGGAGCTAACATATATTTTTAAGTCACAGGTCTGTACACAAAGAAAGGAAGCTATAGGAAGAACCAGAGAGAACCAGCTAAAACCAAGATGGGATTAATCTGACCTCCAGCTGACCCTGAGTCTCATTCTACACTGATTTTACTACATTAGCTAACACACCTACAAGCACCACAATGGGAATTCAGTGACCAAAAAGCCATTTCCAGGAAAGCCCTGCCTCTCTCCCAGAAAACTAACACCTATGCCTCCCCATCATTAGTCTCACTCTTCCCCATAATGTCCTTAGTCCTTAAAATAAATTCCTCTCACCATTAAGGAGAGAAGTTGATTTGTGAAATAAATTCCCACTTCTCCAGTCTCTGGCCATTGAATAAAACTTGCATTGCTTCAATCTCAGTTTTGGTTTCATTTTTGGCTGCATGAACCCAACAGAAAAAGAAGGCAGAAGCCTAGGGCTCAAGCAGGGGTCCATATGACTTAATTTGGTAACAGTTATACATGCTCCAAGATGGATGAACCTAAAAACTATTTGTTGGGGAGGAAGAGTTTTTCCTCTACCCTTCTAGGGTCTTCTGGCTGGTCTAAGAATTAACTGACATGAGACGGATTTTCTCCTGTTGGAGAAAATCAAACAAAAGTTTAATAGCATGCATACATGGGAGAGACCAAACTGAATAACTCCCCAAAACTAACTAACTCCCCAAAATGGCTGACACCCTCACCTTAAATACCATCTTTAGCTAAAAACAAAAGAGGTTGTTGGGCCTAGGGATTTGGGGCTTCCAAGGGGAGGAAAGCAATTCATGTGGAGATGGAAAAGCAAATGTTCGGTAAACAAATTTCTGCTGGGCTATTCAGAGACAGTGGGACAAAGAGAGTAATTTTAACAAATAGACTTTGCTGGGTTCCTCTCTGTCGACCACATCTATCTAGTTCATATTATCTATGGTGATGGCTCCCTTGGTGGAACAAGTCCTACATTCTTCTGGGCAGTTATGGAGAAGGTCAAAGGTTCTTCCTGAGTCTTTGGGGTCTTAAAAATAATCTGCCTGGATTAATCCTCATGCCAAAGAAACACATTTTGTGGTGGCAAGTTTTGCTCCATACACATTATACTAAGTCATATATTTTATAAATTAAATGGTTATTCATATATGTAAAATATATACATAATACATTAAAATATACAATAAATATGTATAATAAAATGATTAGTTATGTGAATTTCACCTCAATAAAAATGTAAGTATATAAAATTACAGAAAAAAACATGGATGCATATGCTCTAAAATCTGGATTTGGAGGAGCTTTCTATATATAAAATCATGAAAGAAATCAAAGGAAAGGATGAATACATTTGATGGGTGAAAATATTTATAATTTGGTGAGTCAAACTAAATAAGAAAATGTACTATATAGATAGGATTCTGAAAAAATATGAGTCATTATGTCTCCAAACTTGCCTGCCCTCCCCCATTTATAACTCTTCTCTGGTTCTCTAACCTCTTGTTAATCTGATCTAAAGAACCAGTTGAAAGACTATCAGACATATACATAAAATTTGTTTCACACCTTGCCAACAGCATGAAATAAGCCTTAGTATAGGGTTTATGAAGACACTATTTATGCCCACAAAGTGTTGAATTTAAAAAGGAGCAGATCATAGCAATATTTGTCACAAGTCTTACTTTGGTTCACCTATAAACAGATTTTATTAGATTTTTATTTAGATGCTCTGGGCAGATTGTTTAATTTTGAAATTAAGTTTCCAGGTTGGCAGTGGAGTTTTAAATACTTGAATTCTAGAAAGGCAGCAGCTTTTAACCTTTGTATTTCTCTTTTAAAAGCTAATTAGGAAATCAAACCCCAAAGGACTGAACCCATAAAATGTTGGCTTTGTAATACTGATGGAACAATTTAAGTCACCTGCTATTTTGGTGTCATCTGATTAGTCACTGGAATGAGATATTCAAAGAAATCTTAAAAGATTTTTAAAAATAATTTAGGAGCTCCACCGCCTTGGTTAATATTAGAAACTATTGCTTGGAAAATTAAATCTGAATAGAGAAGTATTTTAGACTTTCTTATCACTCCTGGCTAAATGTTTCCTTAATTTATTATGCACTTGATCAGTCGGTAAACTTTGGTGATAATTCCTAGCTGTGGTGTCAGCTGGAGCTCCAGAGCCTGCCCATTATCTCTGTGGGTGCCCTGGCGCCCCGTGGGCACTCACCACAAACAGCTGGAGTCCACTGAGGGGAAAAAAGAGCACTAAAGCTCTTTCTACCTCCAAAGGCATTTCCAGCCTGGGAGCGCTTGAAATGCTCAGCGACATTCAAAATTCCCCTTTCCTTCAGCAGAAGGTTCCATTTACAGCTATGATCTTCGACCTCTTCAAATGAGTCTAAAATACCTCTTGACATTGAGGTAATTTTTTCCCCTTTTATCTTAAATATGGCCAGGATCCTATGAAATCCCAATGTGCAGGGTGACCCAGGTATGTGTGCCTCAGGGATGAGCTTCCTAGGACTCCCCTGTCAGCATCTCCATTTGAATTTTCTTCTCTTAAATACCAATCGTGTGAAGCATATTTCTCGTTAATTTAATCCTCAAGAACAAACAGATTTTTTTTTCCATTCGACAAGTGGAAAATGAGCAAAACCCTGTGGGCCCCTCCCAGTACAAATCTTTCGGTGGCTCCATTTTTTTATCTGTAGGAAATAGCCTTCATTCAACCTCCTTGACCTTCCCTGAGTTCCAAAGGGCAGGTTCAAACAGTTGCTAATCAGGGAAGGCAGGGGCCGAAGAGACAAGGGAGGAGCAGACAAGAAACAATAGTGCAGCAATGGGGAAAGGGTCCTAGTACCTCCTCAAAGAATATACATAACAGTCTGCTACAGAGCTCTGAGTCACACAGGAACTAGGGCTCCACCCACGTGTTGGATGGTAACTTCAGTCTGAGCACAAGCAGTGGACCCCAGACTAGTTGGAACCAGAAGGCTGATGATTGATATTCCTGGAGCACCGCCATGTTACCTCACCACCAACCAATCAGAAAAAAGTCACACACCCTGCAGCCCTCTCCCCAGATTTTGCCCATAAAAGCTCTTCCCTGAAGACTAATAGAAATTTTGGGCTCCTAGAAGTGCTTAGGAGAGATGAATGTGCCAAGGAGTAATTAAACAATATGTGTGGATGGCAAATGAGAAGCCTACAGGGGAAGAGTAGGCTTACAAAGGAGGGTGGGCTTCATTCTGCTTTGAGGTCCATGAGTCAGAGATGAAATGGATCTTCAAAGGTAAAGGATTTTGCTTATACATATGAAGAGGAAGAGAACAAAGCATTCCTGACTGTGGCCACTAGTTTCCAAAGACCATCACCATCAATTCCCTCCCACCTCATACCCGAATGATGTTTGTTCCATCAAGAGTTGGATCTAATTTCCCAACCGTTGAATATGGTCCTATCTTAGTGACCCATTCTAACTAGTAGAAAGGGGCAGAGGTACACTGTGCAACTTCCAAAACCAGATTTAAAAAGGCCATGCCACCTCTACCTAGTGTGTGTGAGGTGCTTGCTTTTGGAACCCAGACACTATATATTATGAGGAAGCCCAGGCCTCATGAGGGAACCTGTGTGGACAGGAGCCAAGGACCCCAGCTGTCAGCCCTGGCTGAGCCCACAGCCACTATGAATTGCCACACATATAAATGAGGAAAACTTTGAGGTGACTCCAGCCCCAGTGACTGTCTGACTTCAGCCTCATGAGAGAACACAGGTGAGAATCACCTAGCTGAGCCCAGTCATCCTCTACCACCCTGAGTGAAAATAATTGTGCGTAAATGACTGTTGTTTTTAAGCCAGAGTATTTTGGGGTGGTTTGAAACAGGAGGGAAGGGGGCAGGGCACAACCTTTAAAAGAATGACATAGCCATAGGACATGAAAAAAACTGGTTAGAATGAACTAGGTCCAAGATGGCAGAAGATTCGACTTCCAGTAGACCTTGAGCTTCATTAAACACTCATTGTAATGCATATCCATGCTAAATGACACACCCACAGGCACCATGACAGTTCTGAGGCCAACCATAAAAGGCCAAAAAGTGGGTAATAACCCTATTTATGGAAATCTACACCCCTTCTCCAAAATAGTTGGGATAATCCTCCCACTCATTAGCCTATGAAATTACCCAGCCCATAAAAACTAACTACCCCATATTTTGGGGCCTCTCGCCTTCTGAGATGGCTCACACTCTGTCTGTGGAGTATGTTTCTCCCAGGGCCATTCTTACCTTTTGAGATGGACCACGTTCTGTCTATGGAATGTGTATCTCTCTAAAAGAAATCCACTTCTCACCTATCACTTTGTCTCTCACTGAATTCTTTCTGTGACAAGACATCAAGAACCTGTGCTTGGGCTTCCCTGGTGGCACAATGGTTGAGAGTCCACCTGCCGATGCAGGGGACACAGGTTCGTGCCCCGGTCCGGGAAGATCCCACATGCCACGGAGCGGCTGGGCCCGTGAGCCATGGCCACTGAGCCTGCGCGTCTGGAGCCTGTGCTCCGCAACGGGAGGGGTCACAACAGTGAGAGACCCGCGTACCGCAAAAAAAAAAAAAAAACCTGTGCTTCATTAAGTCCTCAGACCAGGTGTGTGATCTCAGTTAAGAGACAGTGGGTTCAAGTCCCAATCTGGGTTTTGTGTGGGTTTGAGTCTCAGCCCTTGGGTTTAAATTCCAATCTCAGTGTTGGCTGGGTTTGAGTCCCAGCTTGTGGGTTCCAGTCCCAATCTGAATTGTGCAGTTTCCGCTTCTTACATAGAAGTAGAAACTAGAGCACAAAGGAGGAAGCCGAAGTAACAGCACAGGGTCACTGAACAACAGCCTGACTTCAGGCATCACAGGCTCACTGAAGCTGAGGAAAGGGGATAGAAGGAAAGCATGGCATAAGGCTGCAGGGTCAGGCACAGGATATGGACAGTTGTTGATGCCATACCAAGGGGGGCAGTCTATTCTATGGGCAATGGGGAAGCCACTGAAGTGGTCTTAGAGGGGACGTGGGAGGTTAATATGATCAGATCTGAGACAGCCCTTCTAGCAGCAGTGTGCAGAAGCCCTGGGAATACTCCATTCATCCCAGTAGAGAGGGTGAGGGGCCCTGAAAGAAGGCCAGAAAGAGGAGGGATGGAGCATGGAGGGAAGATTTAAATGTGCTAGGGAAGATAATCTACAGGATTTGGAGGTTGCCTGCATTTGAGGTTGAGGGGAGGAGAAATTTAAGAAAACTTGTTCATTCATTAAATTCTGATTGACAGACTACTAAGTACTAAGCATGTTTCTGAGCCCTGAGGATAAAGCAATGAATAAGGCATTTGGTCCCTCATGAACTTATATTCTAGTGAGGAAGAAAAACAAATGGGTTTAAATGAGTTTAAGACAATTTCTAGTTCATGCCTTTTCTATTAATCCATCTTCTCATATACCAGGCAGTATACAGGAGAAATGGACAATTTTTCAGAAAATAAGATGAACTCCTTAATTTAACATTCTGATGGTGATCCACGGGCAAATTATCTGGGTACTGGAGAGAGTTCAGGACTTGTTCTTTGATACTGTTAGACCCTGTGTGGAAATCCAGAAACATGGAGGTCAAAGGAGTACCCTGGGTTGTCTCTTGTGGTCTTTGGTCCCAGAGACCACGGCCATGTGGCCAAAAGGAAGCATGAAGGACACGTTTGAGCCAGGGAGGAAGTGATTCTCATTCATTTTTCTATAGTCAGGTAGGCATTTGTTAATTCAGCAAATATCCATCATTCTGACTGCTGGGCATACTGTAGTGAAAAAGAGAAAGAAAACCCCTCAATTCATGGGGCTTACATTATATTAGGGAAGACAGATAATAAGCGGTAAAGAAACAACATAATATCTGTATAGTAGCTTCCTATTGCTGCTGTAACAAAATATCAGAAACTTAGTGGCTTAAAATGCCACAGATTCATTATCTTACAGTTCTGAGGTTTAGAAGTCTGAAAATGGATCTTATAGGTTAAAATCAAGGTGTCAACAAGACCACATTCTGAGAATCCATTTCCTTGCCTTTTGTAGCTTCTCGAGGCCACCTGCATTACTTGGCTCATGGCCCCCTTCCTACAACAGCCTCATTCTGACCTCTGTTTTCCCTGTTAATCTCCCTCCCTGACTCTGATCCTCCTGCCTCCCTCACATAAGTACTCTTGTCCCACGCAGACAATCCAGGATGATCTTGATATCCTTTACTTAATTACATCTGTAAAGTCCGTTTTTCTATCCCTTTTGCTATGTAAACTGACAAAATTAATGACAGATTCTGGGGATTAGGATGTGACATCTTTGGGGACCATTATTCATCCAACCACAGTCAAGTTCTGACTACTATGAAGAAAAATAAAGCAGGATAAGCAGATGGAAGGTATGACTGGGGAGAAAAGGAATGAAAGGAGAGGTCAAATTGGGGCCTGATTATGTAAGATTTTTAAACTGTGGTAAGGACTTGGGAGTTTATTTTCAGTGTGTAGGGAAAACTCTGGAGGATTGGCCAAGTGTGGCATGACTTGGTTTACAGTTTTGAAGGTTTACTTTTGGTGCCATGTGGAGAAATTTTTAAGGAATTTCATTCCAAAGAATAACAGAAAAAAAGGACTGAAGGACAATGCATGGTCAAAGGAGGTGTTGTTGCTTTTGTTTTTATTCATTTTTTCACATTAGAGATATACCAGCAAGTCTATGTGCCTGTGGGAATAGTCTAGTGAAGGAGAAATGGGTGATACAGGAAGAGAAGGGATTAAAAGCAGAGGCAAAGTCCTTGACTGGGCAAGAAGGCAATAGGATCCAGTGCACAAGACGAGGGGTTAATGTACGATAGGAACAGAGACAATTCTTCCTTCATTAACAAGTGGGAAAGGTAGAACCAGAGGGAAGGGACAGACGTAGGGAGACCAGTACACTGTACCTATTTCCCTGGTGGAATAAGAAGCAGGGGTATTGCTAAATCCGTGGGGGGGGGGGCGTGTTACAGGAGAAAACTAAGCATGAAATATTTGAGAGTGACAGAATGCTTTGACTATGGAAGTGTTGTAGGTTTCCTGGGCAATATCGAGAGCCCCTTGAGGATTGTAGTCATTAATTTAAAGCCAGCAACATTGCCTGCATGCTTTGGTTTCAGCCATGATCAGCTGCTTGGGAACACTAATGAAGAATATGAAAAGCTGGATTTGATCAAGATTAGGGTTTTGAATGTGAACACAATGGAGAGAGAAGGGGAGAACGGATTTGAGGGTGTGTAAGGGAACAATTATAAATGTGGACTCTGGCATTTAAGTTATATAAAGGAGCAAAGTGAGGACATGGGGCATTGAAGGACAGCAGAAAGAGGTAGGGTCAATGGATAGAAGGTCTCAGGGGGATAAAAAATTATTGGTATGGGGGTATTAGAGTGAGATGGAAAAATAGGAGGTAATGATCAGAGAGGGATGCCTCAAATTGAGATTTTGAAAGAGATGTATGTAAGGGTAACAAAGCATACCATGGATTTGGATAACTAAGGTGCAATGGAAGACAAGAACATTAGAAGTAAAGACAAAGTGTTGGACAAATTATCCATATAGATATAAAAACACAAAGGATAATAATAGAATAGTGATAGGGAAACTTCCAGTGATCCAGGGCCTAAATTCTCCAACTAATTAAGGCAAAAGATTAGAAGGATGGTAAGTGATTATTAAAAAGAGGAGTACCAAATAGCATAGTCAAAGACATTGGGTAGGGTCAGGGAGGCAGGGGAATGATGGTCTGGAAGTGGGAATGAAGAGTATTACCACTCTAGGTCCAGTGGTCCATGGAGTGGTGGGAAGGAAAACAGCCATCATCTGAGAAAGCTACAGGGAAAACACTGGCCTCAAGGGACAGCCAGATTTCCTTAGGAACGAGAAGGTGGAAGGCACTGTGAAGCTTAGGATTTAGGGGATTTTGCTGATGACACTCAGTGAGTTCTAGAAAATACAGTTGCCGAGTTTAAGGCTCTGAGGTGTAGGAACTGGGGTCGGGAGAGAGCTGCACAGAGCCATGATGGGGATAATGCCCTGGGCACTCATGGGATTAGTCTGATGTTCTCTCAGGTCAGGAGCCAGAGAACATTTTCTGTAAAGAGCCAGACAGGTTTTGTGGAACATAAGTTCTCTGTCACGACGATCACTCAGCTCTGGCAGTGCAGCCTCAGACGTGCATAAACGAATGAGGGTGGCTGAGTCCCAGTAAAACTTCATTAGAGGAAACTGGCAGTTAGCCGACCCCTGCCTGAGGTGGAGTTGACTGATGAGTTTTGGGGACTGTTAGTTGGGTGGTTGCAGGGATAAAGCAGGTTGAGGTCAGAGGAGGGTGGTGGGAATAGTATTCTCACGGAGAGTTCATGTTATTCTAGGGCCCTGCATGCTACCAGCAGGGTGAGGGCTGGGTATTCCCTGTGGCATCTGGACCTCTGTGGGCCCACTCAGACCCTGCTGTAGCCTCCTGGGTTTTAGCTACACTAATGGGTAAATGGTGTGGTCACCTTCCAAAACACAAGTGAGGAAGAAGAGACACTTTGGAGGGAAAAATGTTGAGTTTCATTTATGATGTTGACTTTGTTATCCAAGTAGATTCGACCAATTGAATTAGGGTCTGGAGCTCACAAGATGTCTGGGTGGGACATATAAAGGCACTGTCCTTGGGTAAAGGATAAATTGAAGTCTCACTCAGGCTTTAATTGAAGACAATCCCCTTGGGAACATTTAAGGGCAGGCAGAAATGGTTTCCAGTTTTATATATTGATAAAATCAATCCCATGTTTTCTAAATCCCATCCTCATTTTGTGCTGGATGGGCACCAAGATTTTGAAAAGTATGAGATGGAAAGTTTCCACCGTTCACAGATCAGATAAATGCACTACTTGTTTGAGGTTGTATAACCGAGGAATGAGTGCATGAAAAAAAGTCTTGAATCTCCTGCAATTATTTCAGTAGAGCACAATGATTAATGAGTTGAGTGTTGAAATATCCTCTTTCCTTTTGATGGCTCATTTTTCTGCCCATCATCACCTCTAGAAGAGGACAAAGAAATGAAATCATTTAACATTACTACCAATTAACAGCTTCTGTGGAGAAACTAATGGAAACTCTAGCATAAGTGGACGTTTTTAGGTTGTCTCTTTCTGTGCCCTGAGAACCCAGAAAATCAGTATGAGGTAGTGGAAGTGTGGTCTGTGCTGAGAATCTGAAGACCTGAATCTGAGGTGGTTTAGGTACAAACAGGACATGTGACCTTGGGTTCCTCACTTAACCTCTCTGCTCTGCAGTGTTCTCACTTGTAAAGTGCCAACTACATGCCAAGTATATGCCAGACACCATGCATACCCCTTGCTTCGTTTAATAATTCCTACCTGGGCTTCCCTGGTGGTGCAGTGGTTGAGAGTCCGCCTGCCGATGCAGGGGACACGGGTTCGTGCCCTGGTCCGGGAAGATCCCGCGTGCCGTGGAGCGGCTGGGCCCGTGAGCCATGGCCGCTGAGCCTGCGCGTCTGGAGCCTGTGCTCTGCAACGGGAGAGGCCACAACAGTGAGAGGCCCGCGTACCGCAAAAACAAATAAATACATAAATAAATAATTCCTACCTAAAACAAGGTTGCTGTAAGAGCCACGGGAAATGGATATAAAAGCACCTTGTAAACCATAAAGCGATACACCACATAAGGCATTCTATAACACTAATCACGGGTTTTCAGTGGCCCTAATTGCCACAGAAATAGCAATCAGTTTGCCCATGTCTGAAAGCCTCATTCTGGGGTTCAGTTTTCTTTTGTGTTGCTGTTTTTCTTCCTTTTTTTTTTTTTTTTTTCTTTTTTGGATGTGCCCCACGGCATGTGGGATCCTTTTTCCCCCGACCAGGGATCAAACCCATGCCCCCTGCATTGGAAGGACAGAGTCTTAACCACTGGACCACCAGGGAAGTCCCTGTGTTACTGTTTTTCATTATTGTTCTTAGGTTAAGGAACCAAACCTCCCATTTACTGCTTATGTTTTATACTAAAATTGCCAAACTCAGAAAAGGGAAGGTAAAGTTCTAGAATTCTTCAGTGACCCGAGGCCCAATCCTCTTACTAAATGTGCTGTGACTTTTATAAACCCCAATCTGCTGCCCTTTCTAAAGCTCCCCTTAGCAAAGTAAAGGGTTTGGAAAAGGAATCCACAGGGGTGCTCTTTTCTGGCCTGAGGAGGCAGTGCCATTAGGATATTATGGCATTCTTGCATTATAATTTACACCTGCATTTCATGCATTTTATTCACTGCCAATAATTATTGAATAATTACTGTGTTCTCCCACTGCGGCCTCTCTTTGTACTCCCACTTCTCCCTAGGGTTTCAGCTAGATTGTTGCCTCTTGAAAGTTTCTTTCCTTCTGAAAAGCAGGCAGGTGGCTTGTAATTGTTATTTTTGAGCCAAGCATTTAAATAGGCAAGCTTTCTACCCAGTAGCCTATCTCCCCGGTTTCCATGTGTACTGTTTACTGGAAGGATAACAGGAAGCAGCTTGTCCTAGGAAGTCACTGCTACTTAAAGACCTTAAAATTCATGTGTTTGTGACTCCCGTGTTACCTATTTTCATGTAGCATCTTCCAAATCTGCTAAGCTGATTTGAATTGAGATAAATTAGATCATTTGCAGCCCAACTTGCCTGCCAAATTCAAACTGGCACTTGAAGCACTTTATGTATGTTTGGGGGTTTGCTGGAAGACAAAATCATCAAGACTTAGCTATAGTGAAGGAGTTTGTTTGTTTTCCTGTATGGAAAACAAGTTAACTCCTGCTTCTTTTTGCTTTGCTGCAAAAAAAAAAAAAAAATTCCCCAGTAACCTGGTTAGTCTGTCTCCATATACATCCTCTAACTCAGAGATTTCTATCTTCTTGCCAGGAAACAAAAACTTCAGAGATTATAGATAAATCTAAAGTATTAGGTATAATCTGATTGCTTTACCTACATGATCTTTTAGTCATTTCAGTGTCACTGCTCCCGGGGAAAGTTTTGTTAAGACTGGAATTTTTACTCAACATTCCTTTCTGTTAAAAACCTATAATTACTCTTGGAACGAACTTAAACTTTTGTTATTTCCCAAAGAGTGCTTACGCTGAATCCTAAAGTGTTCATTGGGTTTTTGCCACCTACTTTACAACCGCAATGAAACTCAATATATGATGGTTTAATAGACAAGTGTTTCTTGAGTCTGATTTTTGAAAATGGAGACAAAAGCTGTTCTGGACTCCAAAGCTTTCACATAATTTATTATTCCACACATTTGTTATTGCATATTTCACAATAAATACACAAAGCCTGCTTTCTGTATTTATTCAGACTTAGAACTTGTAACCAAAATGACCCAAGCCCTGGTATTACAGGATAACTGAATACTTATTATTAGAAGGCAAATTTTACTGGATAAATACAGACATTGTTCAAATTTGTTGTACAGTTTAACACCCAGCACTTACTAAGGCAAAGTTGTTTACACTCATCTCTCAGTTAATCCTCACGTCAAGGTCTCCCTAAAGTAGGTGGGTAGAAAGTAGGAAATAATATGATCCTCTGCGCTATAGTACAAGAGTTGAGCTACTTGAAATTGGTTTGGAAATCTAAGCTCGGGACACTCAGAATATCATCTTGTTCCCAGGAGCCTCCTCAGTTTCCAAGTGATTTTCCCATAAGAAAAGAGAAGATAATAGATAGAGTCATAGGAATGTTTGAAACTTCATTTTATGTTGCTGTAAATAATACATTCCTTTAAATAATATCCCTTTGTAAGCTCATTTGTCACCTCACCCAGCCGTCTCTATTATAAAAAACTCAGATTTGGGAGACGACAGATTGGCAATCCCAATGCCCCAATTGTTATAAAATGTTTGATAAAGTTGAAGTCTGCCTTCATGTATATTTTAGACATTGGTCAGTTTATTCATTTAATAAATTATTACTGAACATCTGTACATGTTAGATACTGCACTAAGGGCTGGTGATAAAACAAATAAAGCATAGCCCCTGCTCTCCCTAGGACCCTCAATGATGCTAAATGTAAAATCAGAATCAAAATCTAGGAGATGAGATTATTTAGATAGAGAAAGGACTGACCTCAAGAAATAATCTGTGCATGGCCAAGATGTTACAACACATAACCAGTACACAATCACTTGTGTTGTCAGAGATATTAACTAATCCAAATACAGTAAATAGAAGAAGGTGAAATAATTCACTTACTCATATATCATGTATTTATCATTCGCATACCTTTCCGTGCCCTCACAGAACTTACAGACCTTATTTACCAGTGTCTCCCTCAGTTTTCCCAGCTGTGAATATGTCCCCACATCCATTCAGTTGCCTAGACCAAATAGCAGGAATCAACCTTGATTCACCTCTTTCCTTCAACCTCAAACCTCCCCTGACCTCTCACCCCCAATTCAGAAGCAAACTCGGCCAACTCCAAAACACACTGAATGTACACCGTCTCACAGTCTGGAGTCACTACTCTTGTCCAGCCCCGCCACCTCTCGTCTGGCCCTCGGTGGAGCCCTAACTGAGTTCCCTGCCTCTGTTCTGCCCTTCCAACCCCAGCACACACACCATCCATTTCCAACTCAGCAGCCAGAGTAAACTGCTTAAAATGGAAACCAGCTGTATGTCAATTACATCTCAATTTAAAAAAAAAAGGAAACCAGATTGTGCCACTTATCAGTGCAAAGTGGCTCCCCTTGAACGGAATAAAATTCAAACTCCTTTTTCGAGGCTATGAAAGCACATATGATCTAGTCCCTGTCTTTCTCTCCAAGCTCAACTCCTACTATGATGGCCCACTCCCAGCCATACTGGACTTTCTGTGCCTCATATTCACCAACTGCCTTCCCACTTTGAGCCTTTGTACAGGCTGGTCCTCCTAATCTTTACGTGGCTGGTTCCCTCATCACTCAGATCACAGCATAGAGTTATAGCCTCAGACATCTTCGAGCTCTCCCTTTACCATCATATCACCACCAGTTTAATTCTCCACATACCACTTATCACACTCTGGGGGTATCCCTTTTTATTGGTTTATTTGATTGTTGTTTGTTCACCACCATTAAAATGGAAGCTCCATGTCTATCTCGTTGTGCCTAAAACAGTGCCTGATAATGTACCCAATGCTCAATAAATATTTGTGGAATAAAAGGATGAATGATGTCAGCTAGAAAAGGTTGGGGGGCAGAATGAGGAACTGGAGGGAGAGGCGGGGAGGAGAACTGAGTTTAACCTCAAATCTGTCGCTCTGCAGTTTATGTGATCTAGCCCAAGTTATCAATGCTAAGCCATAATTTCCTCTTCTGTAAAGTAGGAATAATAACTGTGAGCATATAAACTGCTCAACTTTCTTCCTGTTATGTGTGGATGCTAAATAAATATTAGTTTTAATGTGATATTATTAGGTGTGCTCCGTTATGGACCTGAACACTTCTAATATGTCACCCCATGAGTGGGATGAACTACACCTCCATAGCTTCCACCTCTTTCGATACGATTCTCTGCAAGTCAAGCAACTCTCTGATTATTAACTTGACCTCCTACATACCTGATTCATTAGTATCCTTGGCTGCCAATAAAAGCATATTTCCTGATGAATATTAATAAGATAACACCATGTTTACATTTAGTCTCTTTTGAGTTTTGTTAGCTTGAATCAGTCCCCTGAACTTATTCCTCTCTGGGAAAAACCAAACACAGAGGTGTGGGACCTCCAAGGCTGCTGTCCAGGCCCTGCCCAATGGCTGCACCAAAGGCCCAGGCCCAGGAGAGCAACCCCAGGCTGTCCTGGACAGCCGTTCCCAGTTGTGCACATGGACTCCCGTGCTTTGAATCTAATCACTCTTCCACATGATAACTCTTCCAATACTGAAAATTTTCTATTTTTCTTTTACCTCCCTCCCCCAAATCTTCCCTTGAAGATGGATATCTGCATAGAATGAGAAATCACTGGGGCCATTTTACAGTTCTGAGCTTCAGATGGGTCAGGAGTGACACCGGCTGAGACATTTCATGTGTTTTTCTTTTAATCTGTCTTTGGGGGAAAGAGACTTAATATTTTTAGAAATTTAATGGGCTCATTTAGAAGTAAATATTTTAAATGGGCCACCCACTCATTGCCTTAACTGCACCTTACTGTGGCATTATCACAGAGGCTTCAAACCTCAGGGACCCAGAAACCTTTTAACACTCTGTTTAGTAAACGATAAACTCTTGGTTGATGATCTGAGTTCACTCTCCCTTAGCGCAGATCAGGCTGCTGAGGCAGGTGATATTTCAGTCATTTGAATGTCAGTCTAAAAGCATGAACATCTCTGCCACACATCATCAGAGCCCCGGGTCATTTACACTTGTGGTTGTCTTACTTCACAGCCCAGAGCTTTCCCCGAGCTGCTGTCATTCTGACCCTGAGGCCGCCCTTCACAGCCTCCTGACTCCACTCCCCACATCCCCTTTCAAGCCGACACTGAGCAGAAGTTGACCTTGTCCCATCAACCACTTACCCACACAGACCCAATTAATCTTTGGTTGCCAGTCAGTCTAACTCACTTTCCTCCTTGAATTCTATAGAATCTCACAGAAGGGAAGTTTCGGCTTCATTTTCTTCCATGTGGAATGAACTGTGGCTGAAACATAGATGGCTGCACTATGGAAGGATTTGAGGACTCCTGGGGACCAAAGGCATCTTCTTGTCAGAGTGTCAGGGTGTGGGAACCTACCCCTACTCCTTTCTTTTGCTCCTTAGGGCTTCTTTCCAAGGATAAGAAATTCCTAGGTAAATAACCAATTGCTTCCAACCCGGGAGTCTGCTCTAAGACAGATTCCACACAAAAATAAGGGGAAACGGATGGAAAAGGGCACCAAAGAAGGCATTCTGAGTGTCTCAAGGTGTATGAGGGTGCTGGGTGCCTGTGCATAGTGGGTGCCCAAGCGAGTTTAACCATGATTAGACCTGGCTTCAGTCAAGAACACAAAAACGTAAATCAGTTGTTATTTCAATAAATGTAGGGCAGAAGTCTATCATGAGGACTCGGTTCATCAGTGTTTAGAATATTCAAAATGCATTCAGACCACTTGTAAGATGATAACTATTGTCTACATGAGATGCCTATATCGTCATTGACCTGGATTTGATGAGCTGCTCACACGAGTAGAGTGAAGATTTGATTTGGGGTGCAAAGACTGAAAAGAAAGACAGCACTGCCCATGGAATGAGAAACTCAAGCAGTGGGGAATATCAGTGATCCATCCCACATTCCAACACCAGGGAAAACATCCCATGGTGCCATCCTTGGAGTTTGTGAGGCCCACCCATTGTAACAACAGTTGGGGAATATACTTGGGTCCTGTGATAGGCAGAATAACAGCTCCCACCCCCAAAGTTTTTCATGTCCTAATCCCCAGAAACTTTGCATATGTTAAATTACATAGTAAAGGAGAATTAAGGTTGCAGATAGAATTAAGGTCTCAATCAGCACACCTGGAGATAGGTGAGATTATCCTCAATTATCTGGGTAGGCCAAATGTAATCACAAAAATCTTTAAAAAGTAAAAGAGGGGGCTTCCCTGGTGGCACAGTTGTTGAGAGTCCGCCTGCCGATGCAGGGGACATGGGTTCGTGCCCTGGTCCGGCAAGATCCCACATGCTGCGGAGTGGCTGGGCCCGTGAGCCGTGGCCGCTGAGCCTGCGCGTCCGGAGTCTGTGCTCCGCAACAGGAGAGGCCGCAACAGTGAGAGGCACACATACCGCAAAAAACAAACAAACAAAAAAAAAAAACAGTAAAAGAGGGAACCTGCAGAGGAGGTCAGAGTGATGATATAGGACGGACTTGACCCCTACTGCTGCTTTTGAAGATGGGAGAAGGGGGCCACGAAGCAAGAAATACAGACAGCAGGAAGAGTCAAGGACAGATTCTCTCCTAGAGCCTGGAGAAGGAACACAGCCCTGTGGGTACCCATGAGACCCACATTGGACTTATAATCTATAGAACATGTAAGATAATACATGTGTGTTGTTTTAAGCCATTCAGTTTGTGATCACCTGTTACAACAGCCACAGAAAACTAATACAGGTCCCTTCTGAGGTGGAGATCCAGATGCCCTCCCACCAGGGATAATTTATCCAAAGTAGCGAATCATTTTTCAGTCTCTGTGGAGAGCACCTGCTCATCTTTTACCAAAAGCTAAAAGCTTCCCAATTCCACTCTCTCTTGTGGCATATGCTATTCAGACCAGCTCCTCTGTGGCCATAGACATTCATAAGCCCTGGGTGGGCAGCAGAATGCTAAGGGAAGAACATCCATTATTGGAAGTCAAAGTGAAACTTACGTTAGAACTTTTCAGCCTACTACTTCAAAAGAAGAGCTAAACTTGAAGGGCGTTGTTAGGGATCTGATTGTGCAGCTTTAGCAAAACAAATTCAGAGACAAAATGTGTCCTATATCTCTAGTTTACCTTTATTGTTCCAAAGAATAGCAGGGATCTTAGAAGACTGTCATCTTACAGCACAGTGTGTGGAGTTATAGATGGAGGGGCAGTACTAATGGAGCTGCCTTGCTTTAGTAGGTTTAAGGAAAATCCTTGACATTATTTTCCTGCCGTTTTCTAAATTAAATTTATAAGAAATATTATGTATCCTGCTGTGCTGTGTGAAAGCTATATTCCTGTAAAGGGCTTATAATCATATTTTAAAAGCTGGAGGGTGAAGTTTGTTCATGCCATCAAAGTCACAAAGTAAAAACTAGAGCCTTACCTTGTGCATTTTTATAATTGTAATACCTTTTGATATATCTAACACCACAAAGTGCTTCCCTGATATTGTTTCATTAATCCTCAGAACATCCCCACTGGAGAGGTATATTTTTATCTCCACTTTGCATATGGGAAAACTGAGGCACAGTGAGTGTCAGCAATTTTTCTTGGCCTGCCAGTGGGTTGGCCTCACAGCTGGCACCGAAACGCCAGGATCTTAGCCCGAAGACGATTCACGCCATTCATCAGACAACAGTCATCTTGCTAATCTAACTTTCTGCAGGTACAGAAATAACTCTAGGAGGACTTCTGCATTGCTCAAATTTTACCTTCAAGTTCCTCAAGAAAAAAACCCTATAAATAGATTTTCTGTTAATTCCACTACATCTGCTTAAAATAATTATGAACAGTCAGTAGTTCGGAGTGGGAGGGTTCACAGTGGGGGCATTTTGAAAATTTAGTGGGAAATGTGGATGCTCTGGGAAAATGCAACAGGGACTGAGTCTGGGGAGCCGGAACAGGACTGTCGGGGAAGCTGGAAGCTCCCACAGCCACCTGCCCACCAGAAGCACTCATCTCCTCTCAGACCAGGGAACTCCAGACCTTTCGGGACATCATGTTCCTGGGCAGAGAGGTTACTCCTCTTTTTCTACAGGCTTTGATTTTACCCTAGCTCTCAAGCCACTGCTTGACATGCTTTCAACCAATGATTATGCCCCAGGTTTGAACATCTTGATAGAAAACTACAGTAACCTAAAATCTTTACCCCTGCCCTGTGCCTTTGCAGGAGCAGGAGGTCCAAAATCTCCTTCTCTCTGCTTGTTCCCTCAGTTGTGTTTCCCTGAGCAACATAGAACCAAAGTCTTGAGAATCTTACAAACAACAGAGGTGAATAAATGATGTTTTAAGCCCCACTATGTATAGGCATTAATCTCGGTATGTCACTCCAGCAGCCTCACTAGAATTAGGCTGCCCCTGTTGTTTAAGGGTGTTTTATCCTCAACACCCTTTAATAAAAATATTGGGACATTGTTCCTAGTTCTTCTTCCTGAGAACTTTTTTTTGCGGTACGCGGGCCTCTCACCGTTGTGGCCTTTCCCGTTGCGGAGCACAGGCTCCGGACGGGCAGGCTCAGCGGCCATGGCTCCCGGGCCCAGCCGCTCCGCGGCACGCGGGATCTTCCCGGACCGGGGCACGAATCCGTGTCCCCTGCAGCGGCAGGCGGACTCTCAACCACTGCGCCACCAGGGAATCCCCGTGAGAAATTATTTAAAACAAAGGTAGTGAATTTATTTGGATAATTAACGTTTTCTATTCCTTTCTTCGTATGCCCATATGCTATATGTGTCACTGTGTTGCAAATGCTCAGTTGTTCTGTGAGTTATTTATACAAATAGTTGATTGACTATAGCTGCACGGAAGCACATTTTAGAGCAAAGTTTCCATTCCAGGATTAAGATTAACAATGGGGAGACAAGGGGCTTGCTCTGCCTCTTCCCTCCTGGACAGGGTAGGTGGTCTTACACAGTGTTGTTTCTCACACAGGGTGTGGGGTGCCAGCTGGAGGGCTTCCCAGACCTGCCAGCCAAGCCCCAGCCATATCCTCTCACTTCAGATCATTCCAGTCTGTGCCAGTGGTTTTATGCTGCCAGCACCCCGGGTTCTAAGGGTTCCCGCTGGCCACAAGCATGCTCAGCCTGAGAGAAGGAACTGTCAGAGGCACTGGGGAGTGACCACCGCTGGCACAGCACTAACCAGATGTGAATTGGGATGAGTGGATCCGTGTTCCACCCTCCTGGCCTCTCAGGTAGAATACTTCTGAGGCATATTCTATACCATCTCCCAGACGCCCCTTAGAGGATGCAACCCAGTTGCCCACAGAAGTAACCTGTCCTCTGAGCACCCTGTCTCGGCTTCCTTCAATTCCCAATCTCACTTCCCCACTCCCTGTTGTCCCCTCCTGGAATAACTTCCCAAATAAACTCAAGGTTGGCTTCTGGGGGTACCCAACCTAACTCACCCATGTTTCCTGGACTTCTGTCTTCCTATTGAATCATAGAGTTGCACGGGACCTTCCAAATCATCTAGCTCCTGACAGACCTTTGGGGGTGGAGGAAGGGCAAGAAAGCAGGACTCTGGCCATTTTCTTCAGCTAGAGCAGGGGAATTTCTATGTGTTTTACCTCTCATCTTCCAGGTAATATTCCACTTGAACTAAAGGATCTAAACCTTGAAAAAGTTGCTTGAAAACCATAGATCTAGGGAAACGTATTTCCCTATCCAGGAACCCCCTCTGTGTTAGTTTCCTATTGCTGCTGTAATAAATTACCACAAACTTTAAAACTGCAGAAATTCATTTTTTCACAGTTCTGGAGGACAGAAGTCTGAAATCAAGGTGTCAGCAAGGCCAGTTTGCTCCAGAGGCTCTGTGGGAGAGTCTTTCCTGCCTCTTCCAGTTTCTGGTGGCTTCAGGCATTCCTTGGTTTGTGACAGCATCACTCCAATCTCTGCCTCCATCTTCACACGGCCTTCTCCACTGGCTTTGCATCCTCTCACCTTTTGTCTTTCACAAGGACTGTTCTCATTGGATTTAGTGCCCACCCAGATAATCCAGGATGATCTTAATTTATTTATATCTGCAGAGATCCTTTTTCCAAATAAGGTCATATTCACAGGTTCTTGGGGTTAGGACATGGACAGATCTTTTGGGAGCCACCATTCAACCCACAACATCATCCATGGTGTCTCTGGCCATCACAGCACAAACCTGTAATGATTAGCAACTCCTTCCCTCACAAGGCAGGTGATTCCATCTTTGCTAAATTCAAATTTCATAAAGAGAGTCTTCTTACTGTGCCCAATATTGTGCCCAAATTGACTGTCTATAACTTTTCCCCATCAGTCCTGCTTCTGCCTATGGAGATATCCAGGGGAAATTCTGTTCCTTTCCAATGAGATTAATGAATTGAGCTGAGCCTAAAAATTTGGGGTCAGAAAAATTTGGAAGTTTGTAACTTCAGGGCAATCTGGACAACTAATTCAACCTAATTCATCAAATATTATGTGTTTACTTTGTGCAGTGTACTGTGGTGGATGGTGCAGAAGATTCTAAGATGGGTAAGAGAATCCAGGATGCAGTTTGTGAGCATCTAGCAGGGCCACAGGACATGTTCACACATAACTATTACACAACTAACAATAAGACAAGGTAGAAGGTGATGGAGGTCATAAAAGAGGCTTAACAAAGTGCACTGGGAGTTAGATGACAGAGAATGTACCTTGCCATCCTCTCCAATCTATTCTCCACACAGAAGCCAAAATAAGTTTTAAAAAATTCTGAGTATGTTCTTTCAGGCTCAAAACTATACAGTGGTTTTTCATGAAAAAAAAATAATTGAACTCCTAGTATGGCCTTCAAATCTCCTTCTGACTGGGCTCCTGCCTGCCTCTCAACCTTGTCATGTACATATTCTTCCTTGCTTCCTAGAAAGGCACCAACCACATGAATCCACGTTTAGTTCCTCAGTTATGCCAAGCTCTGTCCTGGCCCAAGGCCACCTCCCCAGTTACTCCCTGAGCCTGGAACCCTCTCACCCCCAATTTTTTCACCAGTTAGGTCTCAGACTCAAAGAAGACTCTCTTGATTCTTTCATAGCACCATAACATTTCTTTATACCATTTATTACAGTTTGCCATCACACACCTAGGTGTGTAGTTGTTTGAAGTGGTTCTTTGCTAGTAAACAGAAAGTTCATCGGGGCTATTATTTCCCACAATGCCCGCATGGCCTATCACAGTGCCTGGATGATAGATGTTCAATAAAGGCATTTGCCAAACAAGTGATTCACTGATGAAATAACAAGAGCAACCAGATGAAAGTTTCTGTAGGAGGTGACATTTGAGGAAAATTTTGAAGAATTGGTAGAGTTGGGGCAGGAAAAACGTTCCAGAAGAGTGAAGAATGTATAAATGGGAAGTTCAGGGCTTACTGTTTGGAACGTGGCAAATAACAGAGTTTAGTTTAATATAAGGATATGTCTAGGGCAGGGATCCACCAACTTATCCGTAAGGGGCTAAATAGCAAAGATTTTAGGCTTTCTGAGCCATGGAGTCTCTGTGGCAACTACTCAGCTCTGCCACTGCAGTGTGAAATGTGACATAGATGGCATGTGAACAGGTGGGTGTGCTTGTGTTCTAACAAAACTTTATTTACAAAAATAGGTGATGGGGACTTCCCTGGTGGCGCAGTAGTTAAGAATCCACCTGCCAGTGCAGGGGACACAGGTTCAAGTCCTGGCCTGGGAAGATCCCACATGCCGCAGAGCCACTAAGCCCACGAGCCACAACTACTGAAGCCCGCACACCTAGAGCCCATGCTCTGCAACAAAGAGAAGCCAACACAGTGAGAAGCCTGTGCACCGCAACAAAGAGTAGCCCCCGCTCGCTGCAACTAGAGGAAGCCCGCACACAGCAATGAAGACCCAACGCAACCAAAAAAATAATTAATTAATTAATTAAAAAAAAATAGGTAATGGACCAAATTTGGCCAGTGGTTTGCAGTCTGCTGGCCCCTGGTCCAGGGAATAATGAAAGGGTTACCATTCATTTGAGGCTGGTACAGCACCCTGAATCCTAAGCTGTGGATTCAATAAGTTACCAGACAGGTAATAGGCCCACATATGGCCCAAAAAGCCATAGCAAGTTTTAGATAAAGAAGGTATGTGATTAAAGTGGTGTTTTTAGTATGGTTATTCTGGCAGCATCCTCTGATCCCTGAATCAGAAGAGATTAGAGACACAGAGAGGAGCACTTGGGTGTCTATTGTAATAATAATAATCTAGGTAAGAGATGATAAGAGCCTTACTTGAAAAGAATGAATATGAAGCAATAAGGGAAACTGAAATATTAAGTCTGAGGTCTTCATCCTGGGTATTAGAAAATGGTGCAAGGCTAGTAGGGAAGGAACAGGCAAGTGAGGGGGAAGAAGAGCTTTGGTGTTGAGGGAAAATGGCCAGCTGAGTTCCCACATGTGCAGTTTAGGTAAGAGGAGAACATACAATGGGATATATAACTGATGAGAGAAAATTTAGGGTTCAAGCTAGGGATCTGTGCTGTGGATGCAGACTTGGGTGAAAGCCTGAGCGAGTGGAGAGAGGGAGGGCATGGTGCCTGAAGACAGATGTTGGCGATGATCTTCACTGAGACACTGAGTAGAGGAAGAAAGTGTTAGTAAGTGACCCAGGATAGCAGAGGCCATGGGAAGCAAACAGGGAAGGCCCCACAAGGAAAGGTGAAATCAGGCCCAAACAAATTCCTGTCCAGAAAGCCAACAAAAAACAAATCTGTTTCTGGAATTATTTTTTAAACTATATTCACAACATGGTGCATTAACCAGAAATGATGCACAAAAATTAGCCAGAGTGAGACTGGCCTTAAGGTTGGTACCACTCTGTTCTATTCAAGAATGAACATGAGGGACGGAGTCAAGATAGTGTCCTAGGAGGATGTGGAATTCACATCTCCTCACAACTAGGGTAACTACCAGGCATCGGTTGGGGACCATGGACACCTAAGGAGACAGGAGGAATGCTCAGTTACCAGCTTGTGGGATCTTGGTTCCCAGGCCAGAGGTTGTATCTGAGCTCCTGTGGTGGGAGCTCCAAGTCCAAACTGCTGGACTAACAGAGAACCTCAGACCCCAGGGAATATCAATTGGAATGAGGCCTCCCAGAGGTCCTAATCTCAGCACCAATGCCCAGCTCTATCTAACTGCCTGCAAGCTCCAGTGCTGGACATCTCAGGCCAAGCAGCCAGTAAGACTGGAATACAGCACCACCCATCAAAAAAAAAAAAAAAAAGAAACGACAGAAAACATGTTACAGATGAAGGAGCAAGGTAAAAACCTACAAGACCAAATAAATGAAGACAAAATAGGCAATCTGCCTGAAAAAGAATTCAGAGTAATGATAGTAAAGATGATCCAAAATCTCGGAAACAGAATGGAGAAAATACAAGAAACATTTAACAAGGATCTAGAAGAACTAAAGAGCAAGCAAACAGTGATGAACAACACAATTACTGAAATTAAAAACACTCTAGAAGGAATCAATAACAGAATAGCTGAGGCAGAAGAACAGATAAGTGATCTGGAAGATAAAATGGTGGAAATAACTGCCAGGGAGCAGAATAAAGAAAAAATAATGAAAAGAATTGAGGACAGTCTCAGAGACCTCTGGGACAATGTTAAAAGCACCGACATTCGAATTATAAGGGTCCCAGAAGAAGAAAAAAGAAAAGGTCTGAGAAAATATTTGAAGAGATTATAGTCAGAAACTTCCCTAACATGGGAAAGGAAATAGTCAATCAAGTCCAGGAAGCGCAGAGTGTACCATACAGGATAAACCCAAAGAGAAACACACTGAGATACATATTAATCAAACTATCAAAAAATAATACAAAGAAAAAATATTAAAAGCATTGAGGGAAAAGCAACAAATAACATACAAAGGTATACCCATAAGATTAACAGCTGATCTTTCAGCAGAAACTCTGCAAGCCAGAAGAGAGTGGCAGGACATATTTAAACTGATGAAAGGGAAAAACCTACAACCAAGATTATTCTACCCAGCAAGGATCTCATTCAGCTTCAATGGAGAAATTAAAACTTTTACAGATAAACAAAAGTTAAGAGAATTCAGCACCACCAAACCAGCTTTACAACAAACGCTAAAGGAACTTCTCTAGGCAGGAAACACAAGAGAAGGAAAAGACCTACAAAAACAAACCCAAAACAATTAAGAAAATGGTACTTGGAACATACATATCGATAATTACCTTAAATGTAAATGGATTAAAGGCTCCAACCAAAAGATAGACTGACTGAAAGGATACAAAAACAAGACCTGTACGTATGCTGTCTACAAGAGACCCACTTCAGACCTAGGCACACATACAGACTGAAAGTGAGGGGATGGAAAAAGATATTCCATGCAAATGGAAATCAAAATAAAGCTGGAGTAGCAATTCTCATATCAGAAAAAATAAACTTTAAAATAAAGACTATGACAAGAGACAAAGAAGGACACTACATAATGATCAAGGGGTCAATCCAAGAAGATCATATAACAATTGTAAATATTTATGTGCCCAACATAAGAGCACCTCAGTACATAAGGCAAATGTTACCAGCCATAAGATGGGAAATCAACAGTAACACAATCACAGTAGGGGATTTTCACACCCCACCATCACCAATGAACAGATCATCCAAAATGAAAATAAATAAGGAAACACAAGCTATAATTGACACATTAAACAAGATGGACTTAATTGATATTTATAGAACATTCCATCCAAAAACAACAGACTACACTTTCTTCTCAAGTGCTCATGGAACATTCTCCAGGATAGACCATATCTTGGGTCACAAATCAAGCCTTGGTAAATCTAAGAAAATTGAAATTGTATCAGATATCTTTTCCTACCACAGTGCCATGAGACTAGGTATCAATTACAGGAATAAAACTCTAAAAAATACAAACACATGGAGGCTAAACAATATGCTACTAAATAACCAAGATATCACTGAAGAAATAAAAAAATACTTAGAAACAAATGAAAACATGATGACCCAAAACCTGTGCGATGCAGCAAAAGTAGTTCTAAGAGGGAAGTTTACAGCAATACAATCCTACCTCAAGAAACAAGAAACATCTCAAATAAACAACCTAACCTTACACCTAAAGCAATTAGAGAAAGAAGAACAAAAAAACCCTAAAGTTAGCAGAAAGAAAGAAATCATAAAGATCAGATTAGAAATAAATGAAAAAAAAAAAGAAGGAAACAATAGCAAAGATCAATAAAACTAAAAGCTGGTTCTTTGAGAAGATAAATAAAATTGATAAACCATTAACCAGACTCATCAAGAAAAAAAGGGAGAAGACTCAAATCAACAGAATTAGAAATGAAAAAGGAGAAGTAACAATTGACACTGCAAAAATACAAAGGATCATGAGAGATTATTACAAGCAACTATATGTCAATAAAATGGACCACCTGGAAGAAATGGACAAATTCTTAGAAGAGCACAACCTTCGGAGACTGAACCAGGAAGAAATAGAAAATATAAACAGACCAATCACAAGTAATGAAATTGAAACTGTGATTAAAAATCTTCCAACAAACAAAAGCCCAGGACCAGATGGCTTCACAGGTGAATTCTATCAAACATTTAGAGAAGAGCTAACACTTATCCTTCTCAAACTCTTCCAAAGTATAGCAGAGGGAGGAACACTCCCGAACACAATCTATGAGACAACCATCACCCTGACACCAAAACCAGACAAAGATGTCACAAAAAACGAAAACTACAGGCCAATATCTCTGATGAACATAGATGCAAAATCCTTAACAAAACACTAGTCAATGGAATCCAATAGCACATTAAAAGGATCATACACCATGATCAAGTGGGTTTTATCTCAGGAATGCAATGATTCTTCAACATATGCAAATCAATCAATGTGATATACCATATTAACAAATTGAAGGAGAAAAACTATATAATAATCACAATAGATGTAGAGAAAGGTTTGACAAAATTCAACACCCATTTATGATAAAAACCCTGCAGAAAGTAGGTATAGAGGGAACCTACCTCAACATAATAAAGGCCATATATAGCAAACACACAGCCAACATCATTCTCAATGGTAAAAAACTGAAACCATTTCCTCTAAGATCAGGCACAATACAAGGTTGCCCACTCTCACCACGATTATTCAACATAGCTTTGCAAGTTTTAGCCACAGCAATCAGAGAAGAAAAAGAAATAAAAGGAATCCAAATTGGAAAAGAAGAAGTAAAACTGTCACTCTTTGCAGATGACATGATACTATACAGAGAGAATCCTAAAGATGCTACCAGAAAACTATTAGAGCTAATCAATGAATTTGGTAGAGTAACAGGATACAAAATTAATGCACAGAAATCTCTTGTATTCCTATACACTAATGATGAAAAATCTGAAATAGAAATTAAGGAAACACTCCCATTTACCATTGCAACAAAAAGAATAAAACACCTAGGAATAAACCTACCTAAGGAGACAAACATGTATGTAGAAAACTATAGGACACTGATGAAAGAAATTAAAGGTGATACAAACAGATGTAGAGATATACCATGTTCTTGTATTGGAAGAATCAACATTGTGAAAATAACTATACTAACCAAAGCCATCTACAGATTCAATGCAATCCCTATCAAACTACCAATGGCATTTTTCACAGAAATAGAACAAAAAATTGCACAATTTGTATGGAAACACAAAAGACCCTGAATAGCCAAAAC
This sequence comes from Monodon monoceros, assembly GCF_005190385.1. Taxonomy (NCBI): domain Eukaryota; kingdom Metazoa; phylum Chordata; class Mammalia; order Artiodactyla; family Monodontidae; genus Monodon; species Monodon monoceros. The sequence goes on along the minus strand of NW_021703785.1, from coordinate 43,221,204 downwards.
AATCATGAGAAAGAAAAATGGAGCTGGAGGAATCAGGCTCCTGGACTTCAGACTATGCTACAAAGCTACAGTAATCAAGACAGTATGGTACTGGTACAAAAACAGAAATATAGGTCAATGGAACAGGATAGAAAGCCCATAGATAAACCCATGCAGATATGGTCACCTTATCTTTGATGAAGGAGGCAAGAGTATACAATAGAGAAAAGACAGCCTCTTCAATAAGTGGTGCTGGGAAAACTGGACAGCTACATGTAAAAGAATGAAATTAGTACACTTCCTAACACCATACACAAAAATAAACTCAAAGTTGATTAAAGACCTAAACGTAAGGCCAGACACTATAAAACTCTTAAACACACTATGACATGAATTACAAGTTCCTTTTTGACTAACCTCCTAGAGAAATGGAAATAAAAACAAAAATAAACAGATGACACCTAATGAAACTTAAAAGCTTTTGCACAGCAAAGGAAACCATAAACAAGATGAAAAGACAACCCTCAGAATGGGAGAAAATATTTGCAAATGAAGCAACTGACAAAGGATTAATCTCCAAAATATAAAAGCAGCTCATGCAGCTAAATATCAAAAAAACAAACAACCCAATCCCAAAATGAGCAGAAGACCTAAATAGACATTTCTCCGAAGAAGATATACATATTGCCAGCAAACACATGAAAAGACGCTCAAAATCGCTAATCATTAGAAAAATGCAAATCAAACTTACAATGAGGTATCACCTCACACTAGTCAAAATGGCCATCATTAAAAAATCTACAAACAGGGCTTCCCTGGTGGTGCAGTGGTTGAGAATCTGCCTGCCGATGCAGCGGACATGGGTTCATTCCCCGGTCTGGGAGGATCCCACATGCCACGGAGCGGCTGGGCCCATGAGCCATGGCTGCTGATCCTGCGCGTCCGGAGCCTGTGCTCCACAACGGGAGAGGCCACAATGGTGAGAGGCCTGCGTACTGCAAAAAAAAAAAAAAATCTACAAACAATAAATGCTGGAGAGGGTGTGGAGAAAAGGGCACCCTCTTGCACTGTTGGTGGGAATGTAAATTGTTACAGGCACTCTGGAGAACAGTATGGGGGTTCGTTAAAAAACTAAAAATAGAATTACCATATGACACAGCCATCCCAGTACTGGGCATATACTGTGAGAAAACTATAATTTAAAAAGAGTCATATACTACAGTGTTCATTGCAGCACTATTTACAATACCCAGGACATGGAAGCAACCTAAGGATCCATCGATAGATGAATGGGTAAAGAAGGTGTGGCACATATAAACAATGGAATATTACTCAGCCATAAAAGGAAACAAAATTGAGTTATCTGTAGTGAGGTGGATGGGCCTAGAGTCTGTCATACAGAGTGAAGTAAGTCAGAAAGAGAAAAAGATATACTAACACATATATATGGAATCTTAAAAAAAAAAAATGGTTCTGATGAACCTAGGGGCAGGACAGGAATAAAGACACAGACATAGAAAATGGACTTGAGCACACGGGGAGGGGGAAGGGTAAACTGGGACAAAGTGAGAGAGTATCATTGACATATACACACTACCAGATGTAAAATAGATAGCTAGTGGGAAGCAGCTGCATGGCACAGGGTAATCACCTTTGTGCTTTGCGACCACACAGAGGGGTGGCATAAGGAGGGTGGGAGGGAGACACAAGAGGGAGGGGATATGGGGATATACATATGCATATAGCTGATTCACTTTGTTATACAGCAGAAAATACGCAACACTGTAATGCAGTTATACTCCAATAAAGATGTTAAATTAATTAATTAATTTTAAAAATACAGAGGTTAAAAAAAAAAAAGAAGAACAAACGTGACACAGAAAAGCGACAGACCTATTTGCTTTCTTTATCCTAGGCAGGCTTGCATATGTCAAATGACCTGAAAAAATTCGATAATCTGTTCATTTGCTCTTGTCTCTCTCTGAGACTCCATCGATGGGTGATTTATCAGTGCAGCCGGGGATTGCACAGGGGCATTCTCTGCATTTGCTTTGATGCTCTGATGCCAAAGCACATTATCATGACCAAAGGCGGTTATTTCCACAGAAAACAATGGCTCGTGGTTAATACCACCCTGTTGGCATATAACAGGGGAGATGACTGGCGATAATGCGAGAGCAGAGAGTTCACAGCAGCTCACGCCTGTCCTTCAGCTGAAGCCTATTGGCACTGTGCTATCACGCTGCCCTGCATTCCCAGGAAGAGTGGGCTGTGTTTGTTCTTAGAACAAAGGCTCAGCATCCTTCTTGGTCCCAGCTAAAATCAGGAGGGGTGATGTCCATTGGCAGAGGACTGACAAAGGCTGATTTCACTGGATTTTTTACCTCTCACTCTCTAAGTCAAAGGCCTTTGACTGCAGATTCATGTGGTTAGGCCAGCAGAGAAATTAGCAAAAGGAGGAAAGCAATGATCCTAAATAACCTTTCCTGGAAAGGGCCCAATTTATCCTCACCTGCTGATCTCTGCACACTTTCCAGGTACTCTTGAATTTAAATGACTGTTTATTAGTTTCTTTGGATTCTCTTTATGAAAGATTTACCATTCTGCATTTTTTGGAAGAAAAAATTAAAATCTTCTGCAGCGTCGCTGGGGATTTTACAATCAGAAAGTAGAAAACTGCATTTCAAATTTGAAGCTAATGAGAGCATGTCCTGTAATAGATGGCTCTGTGTCTGCAGAGGGAAGGGATGGAGAAAACAGGCTATCTGCCTGCTGCTGTTCTCTGTCACCAGAAAAATCTCAACTTTACCATCTAACAAGAAAGGTTTGCAGCCTGGAACAAGTCATGCCTCAAGTGAAAAACAACTGTTACCAATTCAGGTAACAACATGTGATTTTCACAAAGTCATCTGGCTACAGAATAATGAGTCAGTTATTTCTCTAGAATGACTTCTCATGGAGTTTGTGAATACATTTCAAATTTTAACACTACAGTGTTGCAGGTATAAAAGCTACCAGGCCGTAAATTAAGCTGTGCTGTCATTTGCCTTTGCCCCTGCAGATCCATTTTCCCACTTTCTCTGTGCTGCAGGAGGCTGACATTTAAAAACCCTTTCACCAAATCTCCTTGTTCTCTGGTTTCTGATTAGGCTTGTCCAATAGGGGGCGCCAGCAGGAGATCAGGGGACAGGATGAGGGAGGCCAGGGTACCTGTCCTTTCCCTGCCAAAGTTTGAGCAGTGGCTGTGTTTTGCCATGTGGCCCCTCCTGTGGGCTCGGGTCTCAGTGTCTCTTCCTTTGCCCCTGAAGACTCAGGGGCACTAAATGGCTTCCCACCATTTGCCCCTGGTGCTTCCCCATGCTCTGCCATCTCTTTCATACCTGGCCACACCTCTGGAAGTAGTCCTTTCATTAACTTCTCTTCAGTGAAACCCTTTGAAGGTACCTTTGCTTTCTGACTGCTCCTTGAAGGAGACCAGGGCAATATTTTAATGATACCCATTTAAAAATATGTAAAGGGAAGTATGGAAATAACTATGTATATCCTAGTCACAATTTTAACAGGACTATTGGGAAATTTGATAGAATAACTTGATAGAAACTGTTGTGGTCTGAGCGTGGGTTGGAAATCCGGACATAAGGCAGAATGTAAGGAAGATAGAGTTTATTAAAGAGAAGGATGGCTGCAAGAGCAGTGGCTGACTTCCTGGTAGCCAGGGAAAGTTGACAATGAGCATGGGTTGCTTGTCTGTTTTTATAGCCAGGGAAGCTGCAAGTCATCTGTTGACTGGGCAGAGTACGTATACTTTCAGTGCGCTGAGCGGGAGAAAAATGTGGCAAATGTCTTTCCTTATATAGGATGGGAAAGGGACAGGGCATGCTGCTTGGGAAGGCTCTGGGACATTGCAATGGTCGCATTATGACAGTGATAGGAGTCCTGTAACTTTTTGTTCTGGCAATATTGGTCCTTTGAGCTTATCTTGTTCTTTGTCCCTGGAGCACACCAAAGAAACTTGATAGAATAAATCTGAATTTCATCTGGAAGAAAAAGTATTCAAGAACATGGTCCAAAATTTTCTGAAAAAATATTTAAAAAGCAAAAGCAATGAAAGAGCTCTCAATTTAGCAGATATGTCAATTGATTTTAATATTTCATAAATTGAAACAAATTAACACTTGTGCAAGAGCAGAAGAAAGATGAGTTAAAGAGAATAGAGAGTCTAGAAATCCACACAAAAAAATGTGGGGAAAGTGTTCAGGAATGTATGAAAATGGTAGTATTTCCAATCATTAGGGAAAATAATGATTATTTAGTAAAAAGAGTTAGGGTAACTGGCCAGCCATTTGTAAAAAGTAAAAAACTGGATTCCCAACCTCATTACTTATATCACAGCACATTGCAGAGAAATCAAAGATTTTAATGGGAAAAAAAACAAACAATAAAATTACTCAAAGAACATAATTTATAATCTTGGAGCAATTGTTTATGGTTGTTTCTAATCATGTCAAGTAAATATGAAATAGTTTTCGTTCTTAATTGTTATGTAAAATACAAAATTCTGTATACTTAAAAAAAAACTCCACAGTATATATATGAGGAAAAAAAATTTTTTTTTAATTTTTAAATTTTATTTTATTTATACTTTTATACAGCAAGTTCTTATTAGTCATCAATTTTATACACATCAGTGTATACATGTCAAACCCACTTGCCCAATTCATCACACCCCCACCCCCACCCCACCCCCACTTTCCCCCCTTGGTGTCCATATGTTTGTTCTCTACATCTGTGTATCAACTTCTGCCCTGCAAACCGGTTCATCTGTACCATTTTTCTAGGTTCCACATACATGCGTTAATATACAATATTTGTTTTTCTTTCTGACTTACTTCACTCTGTATGACAGTCTCTAGATCCATCCACGTCTCAACAAATGACCCAATTTCATTCCTTTTTATGACTGAATAATATTCCATTGTATATATGTACCACATCTTCTTTATCCATTCATCTGTTGAGGGAAATTTACCTTGCATCCATGACCTGGCTACTGTAAATAGTGCTGCAATGAACATTGGGGTGCATGTGTCTTTTTGAATTATGGGTTTCTCTGGGTGGTATATGCCCAGTAGTGAGCTTGTTGGATCATATGGTAACTCTATTTTTAGTTCTTTAAGGAACTTCCATGCTGTTCTCCATAGTGGCTGTATCAATTTACATTCCCATCAACAGTGCAAGAGGGTTCCCTTTTTTTCACACCCTCTCCAGTATTTGTTCTTTGTAGATTTTCTGATGATGCCCATTCTAACTGGTGTGAGGTGATACCTCATTGTAGTTTTGATTTGCATTTCTCTAACAATTAGTGATGTTGAGCAGCTTTTCATGTGCCTCTTGGCCATCTGTATGTCTTCTTTGGAGAAATGTCTGTTTAGGTTTTCTACCCATTTTTGGATTGGGTTGTTTGTTTTTTTAATATTGAGCTGCATGAGCTGTTTATATATTTTAGAGATTAATCCTTTGCCCGTTGATTCGTTTGCAAATATTTTCTCCCAGTCTGAGGGTTGTCTTTTCGTCTTGTTTATCATTTCCTTTCCTGTGCAAAAGCTTTGAAGTTTCATTAAGTCCCATGTGTTTATTTTTGTTTTTATTTCCATTACTCTAGGAGGTGGATCAAAAAAGATTTTGCTGTGATTTATGTCAAAGAGTGTTCTTCCTATGATTTTCTCTAAGAGTTTTAGAGTGTCTGGTCTTACATTTAGGTCTCAAATCCATTTTGAGTTTATTTTTGTGTATGGTGTTAGGGACTGTTCTAATTTCATTCTTTTACATGTAGCTGTCCAGTTTTCCCAGCACCACTAATTGAAGAGACTGTCTCTTCTCCATTGTATATCCTTGCCTCCTTTGTCAGAGATTAGTTGACCATAGGTGCTTGGGTTTGTCTCTGGGCTTTCTATCTTGTTCCATTGATCTATGTTTCTGTTTTTGTGCCAGTACCATATTGTCTTGATTACTGTAGCTTTATAGTATAGTCTGAAGTCAAGGAGTCTGATTCCTCCTGCTCCATTATTTTCCCTCAAGACTGCTTTGGCTATTTGGGGTCTTTTGTGTCTCCATACAAATTTTAAGATTTTTTATTCTAGTTCTGTAAAAAATGCCATTGGTAATTTGATAGGGATTGCATTGAATCTGTAGATTGCTTTGGGTAGTATAGTCATTTTCACAATATTGATTCTTCCAATCCAAGAGCATGGTATATCTCTCCATCTGTTGTTATCATCTTTAATTTCTTTCAACAGTGTCTTATAATTTTCTGCATACATGTCTTTGGTCTCCCTAGGTAGGTTTATTCCTAGGTATTTTATTCTTTTTGTTGAGATGGTAAATGGGAGTGTTTCCTTAATTTGTCTATCAGATTTTTCATCATTAGTGTATAGGAATACAAGAGATTTCTGTGCATTAATTTTGTATCCTGCAACTTTACCAAATTCATCGATTAGCTCTAGTAGTTTTCTGATGGATCTTTAGGATTCTCTATGTATAGAGAACTTACTGGCAGTATTGGTAAATACATAACCTGAATTTTTTTTCTGCTGAAAACAACTAAAAATGCTGGATTAAAAATTGTTAAAGCTCTTTAAATATATTACTGAGCTGGGATAAAACTAAGGAGTTTCCAGAGGTCAAAATTGTAATTGTAGTAGAACCCTGTGAGATAAGTGAGGACTGAAACAGTTTTCATTCTGAGAGTGTCTGCCAACCCTTATGACCCAGATCTTCTCTTTTTGTTGCTTCTACAAGGAGAAGGGGACAAGATAAAGCAAAGGCCTGACTGGGACCACTAAGGTTATACCTTTCCCTGTAAGAGTGAACAAGAACTAAGGCCTGTTGTGTAGAAGGAGAGAGCAGGGAAACTTTCCTGCCACTGCCTTGGCACTGCATGGACCAGTCCATTTCCACTGAATGGAAAAATCCTACCCTGAGGATTTGCCAGCCTTTCTGGGGTTCTGCACCCAGAATTCTCATTATCTGGTACAGTTAGTCCAAAAAGGTTCCAGCTGGCAGTGACCCCAGGCAACAGGCAGAAGCAAGTACAGATTCTCTCTGAAGGCATGAAAATTCAACCCAAGCCTCAAAGAACTCTTAGAGATAAGATTCCAAAATGTTTAGACATCAGCATTATCAGATATAAACTCCAAAATAATGTATTTAATATGTGTTGGTAAATAAAAGAGAATAAAAATATGAAAGGAGGGGCTTCCCTGGTGGCGCAGTGGTTGAGAGTCCGCCTGCCGATGCAGGGGACACGGGTTCGTGCCCCAGTCCGGGAAGATCCTACATGCTGCGGAGCGACTGGTCGCGTGAGCCATGACCGCTGAGCCTGTGCGTCCGGAGCCTGAGCATCCGGAGCCTGTGCTCCGCAACGGGAGAGGCCACAACAATGAGAGGCCCGTGTACCGCAAATAATAATAATAATAATATGAAAGAAACAGCAGGGTACTAGATACAACCAAGCAGACCAGAAAAAGAAGCAAACAGATTTCTAAAATGAACCATATAATAGTTAATGTTAGAAACAGTGTGTAGATTAAACCGAAGATTAATACCAGCTGGAGAGAAATTACTGTCCTGGAAGATAGATTGGAAGAAATTATCCAAAAGTACAGTTAAGAGACATGGAAGATAGACAACATCTTGGACATATCTAATTTTCCAAAAGATGATAGAACAAAAGAGAAAACATACCCAATGAGAAAATGGCCAGAAGTTTTCAGAATTGTGGAGAGACACCAAAGTTCAAATTCAGGAAATTAAATGAATCTTGGGGAGAATAAATAAAAACAAAGCCATACCTATATAGGTCATAGTGAAACTGCAGAACCTCAAAGATAAATATAAAAATATTCAGCAAGAAAAGCAAGATTACCTCTAAAGAACAGTAGTTAGACTGACAACCAATATCTCAATAGCAAAAATGCAATTTGTGGAATGATACCATCATTGTGCTCAAAGAAAATATGCAAACATAAAATACATCTTTCAAGAGTGAGAGTGAAATAAAGAAAACTTCTCAAAAACTGTTTACTACTGATAGATTCTTACTTAAGGAAATTCTGAAGGTAGATGCAAAATGATTCCAGAAGAGTTTGAAATAAAGAAGAAATGATACTGATAAATATAGTATAAATGAAAAAAATGTGTAAAACAGTGATAACACTAATTTATGGAGTTAAAAAGAAAGATTGTATGTAGTTTTGAAGGGTCTAGTTGATGTTAAAGTATTTAAGAAGTTGTATTATTTGGAAGAAGAGTTAAACAATGAAAAAATATATATATATATACGTCTCTGCCCGTGGTTCCCGGCACAGACCCTTGTAATTTTCTGGGTGATAAGAGTGCAAGGAGCATCCCTTGTTCTAACATTTAGTCTTTCTTTGACCCTGTCCCTGACACAGGGCTCCTAAGCTCTTGTGAATTCCTAAGTGATAAGGGTGCTAGGAGCATCTTTAGTTCTAATGAGGTGACTCCATGTGGGTTCCTGGATGGAGGCTGATCACCAGAAAGACCACACCATGATGAGAAGCTTGGAATTTGCAGCCTCACCCTCCAGGAGAAGGGCTGGAGATGGAGTCAATAATTGATCATGCCTACATGAGGAAACCTCCATGAAAATGCCAATAATTGGGGGTTTGGGGAGTCTTTTAGGTTTATGAGCTCATCCATGCTGGGAAGGTGACACACCCCAACTCCACAGAGACAGAAGGTCCTGTGCTCAGGACCCTCCCAGACCTTGCCCTATGTATCTCTTCATTCGGCTATTTGTCTGTATCTCTTATGATCATCTTTAATAAACTGGTAATGGTAAGCATTTCCCTGAGTTCTGTGAGTCGCTCTAGCAAATTAAGCAAACCCATGGAGGGGGTCATTGGAGCCTCTGATCTCTAGGTGGTTGGTCAGAAGAGCAGGTGATAACCTGGGCTTTGGATTGAGTTCTAAAGTGTGTATGTGTGTGTGTGTGTGTGTGTTTGGGAGGGTGGTAATTTGTGGGACTGAGCCCTCAACCTGTGGGATATGATGCTATCTCCAGGTAGATAGTATCAGAATCAAATTAAATTGGAGGACACCCAGCTGGTGTCTGAGACTTGCTTGTTGTTGTGGGAAAATCCCCACACATTTGGTGACCAGAAGTGTCAGAAGCATCCTGTGTGAGTAGTAAATGAGAGTCACAGGAGGAAAACGCAAAAGTCAAAAATTGGGTTTTTCCCTGCATAGGAAGAAAAAAAATGAGTTTTTCAGTTACAAAGAATAATTAATTAACTTTTAAAGATAAAGCTATCAAAATAGGGAAACTACTAAAAGAATAGAGTGTAACTTTCAAACAGATAGAGGAAAGAAATGAAGTGAGAAAAGTTGGGGGTGGGGTAGAACAGGACTAAAATGCAATTTTTAGGAATATATACACATATGGAAAACCCACAGAGAAAGCTTGTGGAGACTGGACACAAAGTGTGGCCGCTAGTCTGGGCTCAGTGGAGTTGCCAGCAGGATGGTCTTGGACTACCCAGGGCAGAGCTGGGGAGGAGGGCGCATGAGGGCCAGTTTTCAGGAGCACCTTCATCCCAAAATGTTAGTGGTGATGACTCTTAGTGAAATTTCAGGTATTTGTCAGTTTCTTCATATTTATATTTATAATATTTACATAAAACTAAGATATGTATGAAACTAAATTTATCTGACTGCAGGACACAACAAAGGGAATTTTCCGTGTTTTGAAAGGGCCAGTGTTTGTAATTCCCTAGAAGTCACCCTGAAACTATTTTTTTTGGAGTTTCTAATGGTCTAACTGAATTTCCTAAGGTGGGCTGTGCTTTATAAACTCTCAAGCCCCATCTATGCTACTGTTATCACTACCTTTCCTACATGGGTTAGTATTTAGCAATCATTCTTCTCTCAAGAGATCATTTTAATAAAACCACATTCATGCTGCGACACGAATGTGTCATCTAACCACATCTTTTTTTTTTTTTTTTTTTGCGGTACGCGGGCCTCTCACTGTTGTGGCCTCTCCCATTGCAGAGCACAGGCTCCGGACGCGCAGGCTCAGCGACCATGGCTCACGGGCCCAGCCGCTCCACGGCATGTGGGATCTTCCCGGACCGGGGCACGAACCCGCGTCCTCTGCATCGGCAGGCTGACTCTCAACCACTGCGCCACCAGGGAAGCCCTAACCACATCTTAAAACTATGTCATCTTACAACAGAGGACTCCCATATTGTGGGCCTTCTGTAATTATTAATACATGTAAATAATATTTTTTCGATCATTTTACCTGTTCTAACTACTATCCTGTTGTTTGTTTTCTCCTCATTGCCAAAACGCCTCTACCCTCCATCCTTTTCAGCCCTCCCTCCCAACACTCACACGTGCCCCGCCCCCCCCCACACGTGCACACTTCCCAGTTCTTTCATTTTCATCGATGGCACCATCATCGTTTCAATTTCTTGGGCCAAGAGTCATGATTCTTCCCCTTCCTTTATACATATAACTAGCTGTTCAGTATTAAATACAAATAAATTTCTCCAGGAAATAATATCCCTCAAGGCAGAAGGGAAGATCAGGGAAGCGGCTGTGGTGGAGATCATCCATTTTCCCACTCTTCTCCCCTCCTTTGGGCGCACAGCCGCGGTACAGTTCTAAGCTTTCCCTGTAGCGAGGTGATTCGCTTCTTGTCACTGGGACGTGAACACAAATGGTGTCCGCTACTCCCAGGCCTGGCCAGGAAAACCTCCGGTGCCCCCTCCTTCATGGTCTTTTTCTCCTTAAGCTGCCTGCCCCCCACTCTCCCCACCTCCTCACCCGCAGCAACCCCAGAGCCAGATGCTGAAGTGGCAAAGCCACTGCCAGCCTGGGCTCTGAAAGACTTGTGGGGCATCCCGCCCCACCTGCAGGCCAGCCCTTAACCGCTCTGGGTTGTGAGGGGAGCAGGACGTGAACTGCCAGCGTCTTGAGCCCTGAGTCTTTGGGTCTCTTTGTTTGCACTGTCTTCCTACCCTAACTCAATGAGTGGCACATTCTCAAGAGTTGCTCCTAATAGCCTGAGAATGAAACTTCGTTCTCTAATGATTTTCTCTAAAGTTCTTTTCAGATGAATTCTTAAACACTGTGTGGTGTTTCACCCATGAATGTCAGATTTACCTCATTAGTTAATTTGATCTCCTGGGTGCGGAACTGTTCGTCTTTTCACTCAGTGTGATACAGAGGCACACTCTGTGGGGTACATCTCAGATGCCAAAAGTTAAGCAGAGCGGTATTTTCCACTAGAACCATTTGGTTTGTTACAATTACGGATGGAAATGTGATCTGGAAGCTGAAGCCTCAGTTCTGAGAGTGCAAAAATAGCAGCAAGTCATATATTTACAGGAAACAAAAGGTTTAAAACTAGAATTATAACAGAAACCAAACGACATGGGCTGTTCTGGAATAGGATGCAGGAATTTCAGAAGAGTCGTCTCCTGTTTTGATGGCTCTTCTTGAGCCTGTCTCAGATGTTATCCAAGTATAGCTGAGCCGTTTATACACATCCCACAAAATTGACACCGGATGCCTTGAGAAATCATATGGATATTTCTTAAAGGTCTTTAGGAAGGAGCGCTGCAGGGCTTCAAACGTGGTACACACAGAAAAATGCCTTCTGATGCCTCTTCACCCTCCATCTCCACCAGATACCTACAGTGGCTGCAAAAGCACCTCTCACTGTGGAAATCTCTACATTTTCCTCCTCTGTCCTCTGCTGCCTTTTGCTCATCCCTCTCTGTTCTTTTCAGTGTAAATCCTGCTACCCTATTCTACAGATTCCCCAAATATCCACCCCTCACTCAGCTCCCTGATCTCCGTGGAAATATCCAAGCAAAGGGATGCGGGCTGGTAGGAAAGAGGGTGTGAGTGAATTCTTCCACATTAATTTTTTTGTCCCTATCATACTGATATGTGAGCTTTGTGGGATTGTATTGATCAGATGATTCTTTTCTATGCTCTTTCCACTTTTTAGGAAGAAGCTCTTAGTTCTCCAACAGACCCACAGCCCTTAACTAAATGAATTGGGAAGGTTTTAGGGACGTGCAAGGCCCAGGAATTGAGGGTGAGGCTTTGATCTCTACCAATGTCAGTTGTAATTCTTAGTTACCAGTTTCGGAGGCTAATGCTCCAGGCCACTGACAGAAGGGGTTGGGAATTGTTCAGTTTATTTCCATTTTCCCCAGAACTCTCATTCTATGGAGGTCCTAAAAGCAAGGTTGTGTAAGGCTCCATCTTTACATGATCTTTGAGGACAGGTACCTCTTCAGGTTGTTTGCCTGAAGACTTAGAGAAATAAAGGAACAGGGTATTTCCTTGTCTGCAGACAAAAAGCAAACCAGTGGAAGCGCCTGTCTTAGCCCTCTGATGGCTGTGGTTCTGTCCAAATTCTTGCTCTGCAATAGGGAATGTTGGGGATTAACTAGCACTACCATTTCTAGCTCTCAGTGACCCTCAGGTCTGTGTCAAGCTGATTTCCATGAGCCAGTGAGAGCAGGAGATTAGAAGATACCCGCCTTTTCTGTTTGGTCCCAGTCTGATGCTAGCAGTGTTCTCAGCTAGGAATGTCCACAGGACTTGTAGTGAGCCCCAGGGAACGCTCCCCTCTGCCACCAGGGCCAATGTGGTGGCTGGACCAGCCTCTGTGGTCCTTATGACTGCAGGATGCCCTCTAGTAACACATCGTCAGGGAACTTGAGGAATAAGATTTATTACTCACAAGTCCTGGTGGGTACATGGCACAGAGTGAGAGGGAAGGAATGTGGACCTGGGGCCTGCCTTCATTAGGGTCCAAAGGTAGGGTGTCTAGGGTGCCAGGGGTTCACTCTATTGGCAAATTTAAAACATAAGAGCACAGGAAGAGAGAAACAGGGTCCCCTAAGTGGTCAGTTATCTAGTTACGCAGGGCTTTCTCAAAGGAGAACTTCATGGGTGGGGCGGCCTGATTCCTTACATACTTGTGTAGCTCAAATATGTTAATTTGAGGTGGATGGTTGTGAAATGGATGCCCAGCAGTCAAAAGCTTACTGTCAGACACTTACAATACACTGACCACACTGAAGACCTAGGAGCTGAGAATCCTAGTGTCAGACAATTCGCTTCATTTCACTTATTGGGGAAGAGGGCCACAAACTAGAATTTGGGGTTCTAGGGGGCTCATGTTTCTGTTGCCCTTTTCATTTGTCTTCGAGCCCTCACTGGCTGGCAGCCCGCCTGGCAACTCACTCCTGGAGCCTCTGCCTCGCATTCTGAGTGCGGGGTCCCTGCCTCGCTGACAACTTCATGTTTCCTACAATCATTTCCTTTGTGACCTTTACAGCTGTCAAATGAGCTTATGGTCTTTTTTTCCCTCTAGTGCTTTACCCTGAAGTGAAATAAAGCTACACATTAATCAGCTTGGGTTCCCAGACACTTGGCTCTGAGCGTCCTCTGTAGTTCTCTGCCGTCTAGTAGAACATGCGTGTAGGAGCAAGGCTGGCCTGCCCTTTCAGAACACACTGTGCTCTCCAAGGCCGCGTGACAGAGCTTGTTTAGATAAAAGCGCCAGGCCTGTTTTGGTAGCTTCTGTTTGGTTTATTTGACTTTGGTGAGATCATATTAAAGTTTCATGCTTTCTGGGTGTGTAAAATTGATGAAGCATAAATTAGTTGGCTGATCTGTGCATTGTTGCTCTATTGTTCGTAAATGACTGTCTTTGGGAAGCTCCCTAGTGGATACAACCTTGTCTGCATGGATCTTAGATAAAACACCACTGTTAGCATTTGTCAGAAAAGTATGCATCTGTGGAGAAAAAAAAAAAATTTTTTTTCAGTTCTCTGAAAAATCAGACAAGATGCTTATGTCTACATATTCTTATTTTTCTCCCCATCATTTCTAAAGAATGTATGTCCCACAGTGATGTGGGTGATCTAATGGCATGTACCAGTAGTGTTAAAAATTAGAGTGACAGGGCTTCTCTGGTGGTGCAGTGATTAAGAATCCGCCTGCCAATGCAGGGGACACAGGTTCGAGCCCTGGTCTGGGAAGATCCCACATGCCACGGAGCAACTAAGCCCGGGCGCCACAACTACCGAGCCCGCAATCTAGAGCCCGTGTACCACAACTACTGAAGCCTGTGTGCCTAGAGCCTGTGTTCTGCAACAAGAGAAGCCACCGCAATGAGAAGCCCGTGCACTGCAATGAAGAGTAGCCCCCGCTCGCCACAACTAGAGAAAGCCCGCATGGAGACCCAACACAGCCAAAAGTAATAAATGAATTAAATAAATAAATTTAAAAAAAAATTAGAGTGACAGACAATCTCAAACGCTATGGTTATTTTCTAAAATAAACACAGGAAAGCATATACTGAAAATGTATCAGGTAGGAAGGTGATATCCTTGCCTTAAATACCAAGATAATTTAGTACAGGCTAATTTTTGCCATAATTAATATAGTAACAGATGTTCACCTTGGAATACCTCAAATATAAATCTTGATGCATGTAAAATTAATAAAAATTTGAAGCCTCCTAATTTAGTTAGATTTTGCTTTTATGAAGATGAAATAAAACTTAGGATGTTTGATACCATGAGTAATTGTTAGTTATTTTCCTTTTGTAGGTGGCTTAACAAAATTTATACAACTTCCTGTCAAATTAAAAAAAAAATTCTAATGGTTCAAGAAAAATATATGTCTGTGTGTTGTTATAGACAAAGTAGGATGCTGGCTTGGTTACCTGCTGCTCAACCTCAGACTTATTTTTTGTCCCCAAATGAAAATTTCATGCTGTTTCCATCTTCAGGGCCTCTGTCTATATTGTTCCCTCTACCTGGAGCTCTCTCTGCCTGCCTAGTTTACCATTCTCTCCACGTGAATTAAGTCACTACCCAGGAGAGCTTCCCTGAGCCCCCATCAACACAGTTAGCCTCCCATTGTCCTAAAGCCTGTTTCCTAGACCATGCACACTTACTCTGTCTTCCTTGGTGACTTATACACCCCTCAGTGGCAGAGGCTTTGTTTCTTGAGCCTTATATCCCCAGTTTTTAGCAGAGTCCCTGGCATTACTGAATGAGTGGGTTTATGGTAAGGACTGATATCTGAACAGCTTATGATTGGCTCTTGCATCTAACTGATATTTTATATGCACAGCTGGACTTTAGCAAAACGGTCAGAGTTGTCCAAGAATAAACCAATATCATTCTCTAACAGATCCTTCAGTTTTCTTTCATTAAATGAATTGTTCATTAATTATTTGCAACACAGTTGAAGTAAATTTTATTAAGCTTTATGGTATCATGCAGGACACTGAAGATACGGTAATTAACAAAACATAGAGCTTGTTTTCTGTAAGCAAGTCAGATACTGGAGACGTATGCCACTAGATTTGTGTGTAAGGATAATGTCAGCAACTCTTAACTTTAAAGGATTAAATTTGGGAACAAAAAGGATGGACAGATAGAAACTTTATACTGGAATGTTTTAGTAATAACAGGCAAGTTTGCTTTTCATTTAAGTTGTCTTTTAAAAATACAATTATTTATTTGTTATTATTGCTGACTATAGAATGGAAAAAGCATACATATGGGAGTCCAATACTCAGCTCAGTTCATGTACAATAAATCTCTTATCTTCAGTATGATTGGAACATAAATTGCTGCTCATCCAAATAATGGAATTCAGAAACCTCTCAGAAAATGTTAATCCAAAATGCACAGCTTACTACTAATCAAAGGTATGAGAAATACCTTGATGAGTGAACTGAAAACTTTAAAAACTTTACACATTCTGAATTTATTTTTAAAAAAACCCCAAGCTCAAATGTACTCAATTTTCTAGATATTATTAAAAGGCTTATTTTAAACAAAGTGATTGTTTTGGCAAAAAATAAGTCTTATCAAAGTTACAACTTATGTATTGTACTTCCATTTCCCCCTAAATTCAGAAAGAAGAAAGGAAGCCAAGGGAAAAACAAAAATGATGTACATTGTTATTTTGCTGAGAGGCTAACGGTTTGGGAAGAACTCATCTTTTGTACATACCATACTAACAGAAATCTCACGAGTCTTCCAAACACGGAGGGCTTGACAAGCTGTTCATCTGTGCAGGAAAAGCATTCCTAGTGGGAGCAGTGTCTGCAAAGTCAACTAACCTCAGAGGACCCTACATTTCTGTCTTTGACCAACAATGGCAGCAAATGTTCATGTTTAAACTTAGTCGCCTTATGTGTGATTATTTAACAATACTGTACTCAAAGAGAAGCATTGATGACAGGAATTCAAATGAGAAAATATTTTATAAAATTATCTATTTTCATCTTTGATATATAGGTATAGGAGATTCTGGGAAATCATAGCATTTTGAAACAAAATAATGAAGCTGAGTGGTGAGTCATCTCTAAGGGCAACTGCAAAACATGGAGCAGGCAGGGTGTTTGAGTCTTATATCTCCACTGTTTTTCTAGAAGGCATTTTAGAATCACAAAAGGAGCCAGTATAGCTTAAGATCACAGGGTCTGGAGTTTTTGAATGCTTAGATTTTAATTATGAGTTCAATCCTTACTGGCTGATGACCATGGATAAATTATTTAACTTCTCTACTCATTCACCGGTGAAATGGGCTCCAAAAGCAACTCTTCTTCATGAGGGTGTTACACACATAAAATGAGATAAGACACATGACATGCTTGGAACAGTGCTTAGCCCACATTAATGTTTTCCACATGCTGGGAATGAATTGCTCTATTGCTCAGACCGAGGCAGCACACCAGCCCAGATCCTTAGCAGCTATGCTTTCCCACTAGGCTTTTTGCCTTTCCAGACCCCTTCTTTCTAGGATAGGGCTGATTAATTTCAGTTGCAAGACCTGGTGCAGGTACATGAATAAACCAGGACAGTTATTATGACCCTCAGATAAGCAAAGCGGAGTGTGTGATGGAGCGAAGGTGATAAGCCCACTGCTAGGGCGCCCACTTATGATTTCATAAGGTCACAGAACACAGATTCTGAGAGTGATAAAATCCTCCAGGGCTCATATATGCTAACCTTCTACCTGAGTAATAGATTCCTTCATTACGTCCCAATCAAACAGAGACTGGCCTTTGCTTGCTGAAGTAAGTTGGTGAAGGAGGCTGTGTAATAAGGGCGGGGAGTACAAAGAGCAAGGAGACAGGGGCTCCGATGGGGGAGCAGGTCCATTCATCCCTCAGATGAAGAATAAGGGGTCTGAATTAGGTGACCTCCAATGTCCCTCATAAGGACTTGTTTGAATTTTAAGTCTCGATGACTTCATAACCTTGAAGGACAGCCTCTCACTGGGCGGCTCTATGGTTAAAATACTTTCCCATATAGGCTGTTGGCCCCTGCTCTATCCTCTGGAGACACACAGGATACGTTCATTATCTTTTCCATACTAATCTTTGAAGGATTTGAAGGCAGCTGTCCTGTCCTCTGAGTCCTCCTGTGCTCTGAACACAGACACACTGTGCGTCAGTATTGCTTCCAGCCCTCACCGTGGAGACCTCCCTTCTAGCACCGCTCAGCAAATCTCCTCTGATCTCGGTGGCCTATTCTGCCCTCCTCCTAACTCCCCACATGTGTGCATGGCCTCTGTTCCCACCCACACCCTCCAGTCAGTGCACCATCCCAAACCCAAATCAACAAAGATGTCAGTCAACCCAGAGTCTGTATAGTGTTGGCTGACAACACTTTATAGTTCAGGCAAGGCATGGTGTCTTGTTTCTGAGCTTTAGGGAAGGCCAAAATGCCGACAATCCCAATGGGTATGTGAGCCATAATTCTGGGAATGAATCTGGTTGCCATTCTGTAGGATATCCAAAGCTGTAAGAGGGCTGTGTTGTTCCTAAGAAATGGGCCACTAGACCCCTCCCTCACATGCTGTCCTACCAGAGGACTGTGCCCACCAGCTTCTCCTCAAAATGGCACGGGGTGGGGGTATGTGTTTGCTGTGGAGGGTAACTATTGCTTATTCACTTGGATGCCTTTCTATTTCTTCCTGCCTCAATCTATCCCTCTGCTTTTCTACTCAGAGCTCTGTGAAGTGTTTTCAAAATCCTATCTTGTCTCAACTCTGCAGGAGGATGGAGGAAAGGGACTCTTGTCCATGCTTTGACCGCAGCATTAAAGGGGAATTGGCTCCCCTTGAAGACAAGATGGTGGCGACAATGCTATTCAGACTGAAACAAGGGGAAGTTGGGATGCAGCGTTCCGTTCAATGTGTGGGCGTAGATTCCCTCATTTTGTTGCTTCTCAGTTCTCCATCAGTAGGCCTTCAACCCTTACAGGTCAGATGTAAAATGCATATGCCCTCAACGAAGGGTAACACTGCTGTTACTATACACTTTAAAGAACTCAAAGGAGGTTCAAGTATAGAGGAGGAGAAGCCAAAAGGACGGCAGAAGCCCAGCTTCTCAGGAACACTGGGGCTTATCAAAATCAAACTTACCTTCCTCATGCTCTACCTGGGGCATGCCCAGAGAACGGTCATCCTGACCGAGGTCACCCTCCTGAACAGGGCATCTGGTCTCCACAGGCATGGCTGCCATTCCCATGAGCCACTAATATCTTTATGCTTAACAGTGTCCTTGAAGTGTGCCTGTTCTTACGTAAGTGTGTTCTCCTCCGGCTCATCAGACAGAAGCTGTTAAGCTTCTCTGTAGAGTATGAGGAGAGCTATTAAAACATATCAAAAAACTCCCGAAGTGGAATCATGAGAAAGTGCCTGAGAGGCAACACTTCCAAGTGACTGTCAGGATAAAGGAACTAATCGTTGAAAAAGTGGGTGGTACATTGGTGAACTTGGTGAATACATGTTTCCTATAACATCCTGAGACCCCAGAAGTTACTAAGGCATGAAGCTGCTGGACACTTCTCGGTGGACACTCTGGACACTTCTTCAATCTCTAAGAGACCTTCAGTATTCATTTCATAATGTGAGACATACATTTAATCTAATGGGGGCAGTAAATGTTCTGCAGAAAACATATGGAGTGAGTTCCAGGACATTTTAACTGACTTTCTTATAAAGTTAAAAAAAAAAAATCAGATGTTTTCTTCGGGTCAGCACTCCTTTATTTGGGGGAGAGGCTGTGGAAGGAGGGGAGGGTAATGGATACAAGCTATAATTCAGGAGGGTGATACAAGGAAGGTCAGGCAGGACAGAATGATGTGTGAGATCATGTTAGAAATATCACCAGATTCCTTGGGGAGTTATAAAAGTGCCTTAATTCTTGTCCTTGCCAAACATCCTATAATAGTACGACAAGATTTTATTTATTACCCCAAATTGGACTCTGACGCTCTGTGTGGGCCACAGGTGTGGGATGTCAGTCACGGCTCTCACAATCAGCAGAATGGCCCTTGTTAGGTCATTAAGGAAAGGAAAGGAGTCAAGATGAGACCCTCCAAAGAAATGCTGTCTTTTTCAGGCTGGAGAGGCACTTGTTTGTTTTTATTAGGCAACTGCTTGCTTTTGCATGGAAAGGGCCATCTGTGCCTGATAGAAGGGAAGGGAAGAAATACCTCATTTAAAAATCAACCTTCCCTCAGAGGTCGGATACTTTAATAATGATGTCTAAATTTTGTTGCCAGATTGTGATATATTTTAACAGAGAATGCTTTACACATATTGAACTTTAAAATTATGACAAAGCATGTAAATAAAAATATCCATATTATTAATATATCTGTACAACTATAATTTGCCTTTATACATGTTATTAAGTATATTAAATCAAATATGCATGTTATTAAATATTTATGGTTAATATACCATAAATATTTGTTTTTTTATGCAAAGATAGACCTGTTCCACCAGGATCAGCC
Source organism: Monodon monoceros (assembly GCF_005190385.1). NCBI lineage: Eukaryota > Metazoa > Chordata > Mammalia > Artiodactyla > Monodontidae > Monodon > Monodon monoceros. Next base: position 43,201,336 of record NW_021703785.1, on the reverse strand, counting down.
ATGCCTGTGAAAACAGATACTTTGGGGAAAAATTAACTGGAATATACCCATCTGAGCACTTGGTCTCCCTCTCAAGAAATAATTCATCAGAATGCTTGATTCAATCTGTTTAATTATTTTATTCTGGCATCTTAATGTTTGACCATCAATCACACCCAGTCAGATTATATATAAAATATTAACATTAGATTGTCATTGGAGATTCATCTTTAAAATAAATATTTAATAACGCATAGTTAGAAAGCAAGGAAAAAGGAGAAATTTTTATAAATAGGTTTTTAATCCAAACATAACATGGAATAAAAATGCCAAGAAAAAATGTAAAGTCTCAAACCTCAGATACAATTAAAAAAAAAAAAAACTAAGGTAAATAATAGACTTACTAAAATATGTTAAAAGGCTGTTGTAAAAGAAAATGAATAGGCAGTCCTGAAGTGATAATCCAAAAATTCGGCTTCTAATTTCATCAACAGAATCCCTTTAAAAAAATTATATTTCGAATAGCTTAAAAAATGTATAACAACATAGATCTGCCAGAACCTGGAGCATGTTAGTGATATTCATTGGAAGGAGGCAATTTCTGGAATTTTCAAAACATTTTTTATCCAATGGTTGGAGTTTCAAAATGGATAGTAGAGGGGAAAAAAATCTATCATTTTAAGGTTTCCTGAAATAAATTAAGATTCCTTTTAAGTTCTTGTCTCTTGGAGATGCTGAAGGGAGAGTATGGTTGCAGACAAATGTGACACTCAACTCTAACTAGGTGAGTAGGGGTCGAAGAGCCTACCACAGCCAAACCCTAATTAGGGGCACAGCTAACTTTCATTCTAACTCAAACCCCATCCCCACCTTAGCTGTAACCTCTTCCTTCATACCTATTTTAAAAGGCAATGGTCTGGGCTTCCCTAGTGGCGCAGTGGTTGAGAGTCCACCTGCCGATGCAGGGTACGCGGGTTCGTACCTCGGTCTGGGAATATCCCACAAATCATGGAGCGGCTGCGCCGCTGAGCCTGCGCGTCCGGAGCCTGTGCTCCGCAACGGGAGGGGCCACAACAGTGAGAGAGGCCCGCGTACCACACACACACACACACACAAAAGTCAATGGTCTATTTAGAAATAGTGAATTTTTATGGTTTAAAGTTCCATTATTTTCATTTTATAGGGAGATTTGGATTCAGTTCTGAAATGCCATCCAGTCTCTGTGGTTCTTTGGCAGCTCCACGTGTTTTGCTAAACAGTAGCTCTTGAGCAAAATAGTTGAACAGTTTGGCCCTAGGACGTATTTTAAGAACAGTCATGCCTGGCAAGGGCAGGTAACAGCTACCATTCAACAATTCACCAGACAAAAATGAGGACCGGGTCACTGCCAGCTACAATTCCTGGATCTCAAAATTTTTAATATGAAGAAAAAGACAATGAATGCCACTTTTAAAATTTTTCATTCATATTAGCAGTTTATATTAGGACCTACAACTTTCCAAAAGTTACATTCTGTACAAAAGGTTGTCACAAAACTAATCACCAAATATGCTCCCAGTGCACCCGTTTATCTATAAATGAAAGTTTAATTAATAAGATGAAATGTAGCACAGATATGTACATTATAGATTTAGTTTCTAACTAGTAAACTCAGATCTACATTGGATTATGATACTTTAAAATGAGAACGAATCACCCAGGAAATAATCATTTGCGGCTAAACTAACATTTTGAAGTCATTAATAACTCCTGTTTTTGAATAATGGTTTTAGTTGTATGGTAACAACTAAAAGAGTTTTGGAGTTACTTGGTATAAATAATTGCATTTTCTAGATTTAGCAGAATTTTTTTCATATAAATTACTGAAATGTTTACTTCCTCATATAAACACTAGGTGTTTGGCACATTTTGTTTAAATATTCAAGTATGTTAACAAAAGGACATACATGCATATATGATTAGATTGCCCCCTTATTTTTAAATTACTTTAAATATTTGATTGGGAAACTTGTTAGCAACAAGTCTTTGCTTTTGGACCACTCAGTGATCACTCAGTGGTCTGTGTTCTTGCCAAATTCTCTCCCCTGATGTGAGAGAAAGGGGAAGGGAATCTATTCGGGGCTTGTCACTAGCCTGGATGGAACACCCTCATCAAGGCACCGACCAGTGTGCCTTTTATCCACTAATTCAAATGAACAAAATCTGTGTGCTCAGAAACACACCCTTGTGCCACAATGTCCGCCTTCAAATTAAAGGTCATCTCTACAGTTTCCATCTGTAGTTGACTAAAGGAATATTATGAATTTTAAAACCCTAATTATAACCCCCGTCTATTGTTGAAAGAAATATCTGCAACAGAAACCAATGTTTCTTGGTTGGCTCTTACCTCTGTCAACTGTTTTGTGTTTTCCTCCTCATAGCTATAGGCCTCCTATTCAGGCCTGTTCAGAACAGGCTCCCTCAGCGAGGGTGAGGCAGTACAGGTGTGTACAGTTCCCGGCTACTGGCCCTCGCCTGAAGGTTGTCCTTCAGCCTCTGCAGACAGATGCTCTGGGGGCTGATTGCTCAGTTTCGGGACTTCCTTGCCTTCCTCTGCCCCTGGGAGGTTGTGTCATCTTCACTTCCCTTTAGTGGCCAGGCTGCTTCTCCCCTGTGTCTGCTCCCTGGCCCTAAGTTAACAGAGTATTTACCTGCCATCTGGTGTGTCCAAACTACTGGGTTGAATTTCAGTTTTATTTCTGATAATCCCAAGTCTTTGCAAAATTATGTTAAGAACAGTCAGAATTCCTTCATTTAACTTCTTTCCTTGTGGTTAGGTCTTCCATCTGCTTAAATGTCCTTCACCTTTCCTGATTTTTAAGATTTGCTCTCAGGAAAATAGGAATTGCAACTGGAGGGCAAAATGCACATTTCAGCGATACAGATGAGAACAACTTATTCCCACCTTGGCTGTGGATAACACTCTGTTCCCCAATGTCTATAACCAGGGCCTGGCTCAGAGTTCTAATTAATTAACTTTATTAACTTGGAGCTGAAAGGAGGTGACAACTTAAACAAGGAAATAAAAGGCAGTGGACCTCGCAGACTAGTTCCATGAAACTGCTTTTTTTTTTTGTGGTACGCGGGCCTCTCACCGTTGTGGCCTTCCCCGCTGCGGAGCACAGGCTCCGGACGCGCAGGCGCAGCGGCCATGGCTCACAAGCCCAACCGCTCGCGCGGCGCGTGGGATCCTCCCGGACCGGGCCACGAACCCGCGTCCCCTGCATCGGCAGTCGGACTCCCCACCACTGCGCCACCAGGAAAGGCCCTACATAACCGCTTTTTAACTGGAGGTAAAAGAACAGTCACTTGCTTATTGTACATCATAAAGCAGAAGAGATGCTGAGATAGACTGCAGAGCACAGTCTGTTTCCAGCTAATCCAGGGAATATGGTAATTACAAAAAAAAAGAAGCAACTTTTTTCATTTAGTGCAAGTAACAAGTTTATTTTCTTTGATATAGAATTAACAGTTAATTTTATGCCCCCAGTGAGGTAAAATTGCAACATTTGCATCGGAAAGCTTTCCTTGAAACACTTCAGATCTTTGTTAAAGTTATTGATTGTCAGGTCAGAGAATCTGCAATTTCTAGTTTGTTCACAGAAATTAAAAAATTCCTTACTTGGGAAGTTTCAAAATGGCAATTCGATCCTAGAGTCATAATTACCGGGTGGGGGGCGGGGTGGCGCGGGGGGAATGCTCTCCCGGCTAAGAGTTTCGGCAGCACTGTAACACTGTGTACACCCACTTTATACAAAGGCATGTACATTTTGCAAAGAGAGAGCATATATTCCTATTTATCATTTTTGGAACTGTGTTCAATTGCTGTATAGTCTCCTACAGGGTCTAATTAACATGAATTCAACAATGATGATAATGAGCTTACCAATCATTTCCTCTTAGATGTTATATTCAGTTTTATGTTTTCCGTGCTACGCTGATAGCATACAGATCCCAATTAAAGAGAAACCTGGGCCTATATAAATAACATAAACGAAATATACATGGGGTATGTAGCAAGACTTGAGGTTGATGATTTGATGTTCATTAATGTTGGAAAATACTAAAGTAAAAATTACAGTGACTTGGGAAGATGGTATTTTCTTAAGGACACACTGCTGAACACATGGCCACCTACCTGCTCTCTAAAGCATTATATGAAAATTCAACCACCAAATACAGAACACATGAACACCAGGAGACAAAAAAAGCATTAAAGCCCATTACAATCTTGAATAAGCCAAGACCTCAAGTACATAGGAAAAGCACTGCAATCATGTATTGAGTTTTATTTTTCTAATATATATCATAATTTAAAACCATATAAAGTCACTTATATAAGAAGCAATTTTTTTAAGTGGTATAGCTTAGAGCATGGCTTTGTATTTGGCTTAATCACTTTTACCACTTTAATTTATAAAGCTCGTAATCTTGCCAGCAGGGCTTCAACTTCGGGAATGGATTCGTTTTTAGAAACAGAGCCAAGAAGTTCCATTTCCTTTTTTCTGTTGCTTTCTACATTACAGGCTTCCTTCTTCTCAGCTGCCTTGATCCTCTCGGTAGACGTGTGAGTGTCTAGATTATAATTAAGCTCCTTGGTGACTGCAGTCCTTGTGGAGCTGCAATTGATACTGTAGTGTGAATGTGACCCTTCTGTCAACTGCAACTTCTGATTTTCTACAGTAAGGAAGAAAGAAACATAAAACTTATCACTGTGATAAGCAAGCACTGTGCACATTATGAAACATTAAAGTAATTATTCTCAACAAACAAGTCCTCTTAGACAGACTAAACTAAAAAAATATTCAAAAGAGTAAGGTAGATTTAAAATAAACACGCAGAGGTTAAGAATAAGCTAAAAAATATAAATAGACAACTATTTCATTAGCAGACACGGATATGGAGAACAAACTAGGGGTTACCAGTGAGGAGAGGGAAGTGGGGAGGGGCAATATAGGGGTAGAGTATTAAGAGGTACAAATTATTAGGTATAAAATAAGCTAAAAGGATATATTGCATAACAGAAAATATAGCCAATATTTTATAATAACTATAAATGAAATATAACCTTTAAAAATGGTGAATCAGTATATTGTACACCTGTAACACATAATTTTTTATATCTATACTTCAATTAAAATTAATTAACTAATTTTAAAAGTAAATAAATTAAAAAAAATTTTAAAATAAATGCTTGCTGAATTGGAAAAAAAAATAAACACACAGAGGTTAAGAATAAGCTAAAAAATATAAATAGACAACAATTTCATTAGCATTAACACTTATTTCCTACTTCTTCTGTGCCTGAAATGCCCATCACTCAGTTATTAGCAAGGCTTGGTTCTGCATTTCATTTAGGTCCCTGCTCAAATGCTATCGAGAGAGGCCGTCTCTGACCATCCATCTAAGATAGCACTCACCTTTTCATCGCTCTATCTTCTTACACTCATCTTTCCCTTCACAGAACTTATAACCACCGGACACATCATATACTTGTTTACTTGTCTGTTGTCTATCTCTTCACTAGAATGTAAGCTCCAAGATAGCAAGGACATTGTTCTAAATACTGCTGTAACGTCGGTGCCTAGGATGGCCGTGGAGCACAGTGAATGCTCAGTAAATATGCATTGGGCAAAGAATTTATTTCCACACTCTATGACCCAAGACAGGCGTTAGTTTGAATAATAAAAAGATTAATTTCCTTTTTAAACAAATCTAAGGAGGAAAGTTTCTAATAGGAATTTTAAAATTCAATGCTTTCTTTCAAAAAAAATACTGAGTTTGGCAGGCAAATTGTTAAAACTTCCTAGCAAATCAAAATAATGTCATAATTTGCCAAACACGTACCCATATGTTCATACAGACCTATAACCTATACACACAAATATATTCTTTCATTGGTAAGTGACAGTGATCCGGACTTATCCAGGCTGTGAGGAGAGAGGTTTAATAGCTAACGGCTAAATGGTGCTAGCTGATTGACTTTCCCAAAGAGCAACAGATTTTCTTTTAATTAACTTGACTCTCACATTGCACAACCTTATAAGTGATCTCTCTCGTAGATCTCAAATTAAAAAAAAAAAACCAGACACCCTCAATATTCATGTAACCTTGAACAGAGCTTGAAAATGGCTTCAACAAACTTGACATGACATTTAAAGTTTTTTGGTTATTTGCAGAGAGATGTTCCATTATCCCAATAGTGATTACAGGAACAGAAGCAGTCACTCATGACAGTGTGTTTTATGTGAGTGCTGAAAATTCCAACCGAAAACAGCTTGTACATTAAAAGGTGACTGCTGAAGATATTTACTGCACTGTCATTTCCTGACCAGGGGCTTCCGATGATGGATGAGTATTTTACACACTTTCCTGGACAATCTCAACAAGATTTAGAAGTCTGATCACTTTTCAGCTCTTGGAAGAAAATAAATACACTTTTCCTATCACCACCTTCCCTATCAGGTGGGCAATTGTTACTCAAAAGTTACTAACAGTTCAGTGACTTTCTCTTAGAGCTGTTTATGCTCTATAGTTTATAATGTACATATCATGTTTGCAGTAAAAAAGCACAGCTGACACTCTATTCCTACAGTTTCCATGACCGCACAAATTTATTTTCTAGCACCCACTCTCCTGCCCCAAGGTGTTTGAAAACTGCATCGTAGCTAAGTGCAAATTTTTAGTCAGCTTACTGCTCCTTCCCCAAAAACGTTCCTACCTTTTCTTGTCATTTGATTTCTTGTAAACAACTCCATCATGATGATATCTCCAACAAGCTAGTTTATTCTGCCGCTGGGCGACTCTCATTACATTTTTGAGGACAGAGAAGAGATTAAATTGGCTAAAATATGGGTCTGTAATATACATAAGTAAAGTATTCCATACCTTCCCTGGCTATAATGTATCAAGCCCAATTCCACATGTGGCAAAGTGAAAAGAGCATGGGATTTTAAGGTAAATCTGGGTTGAACTCCAACCCCTTGGCCCTAACAAGTTATCTCACCTCTTTGAGTCTCAGGTTCTAATAATCAATCTCCACCAGAACTAAAGGAAAGGATGTGGGTGACACCTCCTTTGAGGTACCTCCCTCCAAGCTTTCCAAGGGAGGCTTCTACCACCCAAGGCTTGTTCAGATGCTCTGACCTTTCTGACTTTCTGGTGACCATACCCATGAGAGCTGAAATGCCATTCTATTAATAGCTTGTATTTATGTAGCACCTTTATTTCTAAAGCATCTGTTGCACTTGAAACATTGCCACTGTCATTTTATAGATTGAGAGGTAAAAAGCAAAAGGAGGTTAAGTCATTTGCTTAGACTTAGTTACTAAGTAAATCAGTGGCAGAAGCCAAATGCTGTCTCTGGAGATAGTAAGGCTGTCTTAAAGAAATTTAAAAAGCTTTTTGCCAAGAAAAAGTGCTAAGTAATTCAAAGCTAAGTTTCATAGTAACGATATCCTGTACTTATACTTCAAATGCTTTCTGACGCATTTAATACGCCCAATAACTTTGTAAAGCAGATAGTATACCTATGTAAACTACCTCAGCACTGTATCTCCAAGGTCACACAGGACTCCTTTCTCTCCTGGTATTACTTAAGTTCCTGACTGCGAACTTCAAGTTCGACCTTTATTCACTACAGTTCCCTAGCACTCACTGTCCATTCTCCTAGACAACCCTTTCAGCCCTTCGTCTCTCCCATCAAACGTCCAACCTGTTCTCCTTCACTCTCATTTCACTCACTCATAGAAGCAATCAGAAGAGAACCCCCATAAGCTTCCTGTGCCCCCGACACCTATATGCTGATTGCAGGCACGCCCACTTCTTCCCTCCTGGGGATCTCCTGTGCTCCCCTCTGAGGACAAGCAACCCCTCAAGGTGGGTGCCAGCTTGTCCATCCCTCTGGCAGCTGTGCCCTCTCTCTACTGCGTCGTAAAGGTTTCCTTCTTCATGCAATCATTCCCCTCAGCATGTAAATACTGTGTAGTAACAGTCCCAATCTTTAGAGAAAAAATCTCTGTTTGATTCCACATCCTGCTCCATTTACTGCTTCCGTTGTTGACTGCCTTTGTAGCAAAACATCTCAGAAGAATTGCCCATACTACTGTCTCATTTCCTCTCTTCCCATTTTTCTCTTGAACTCACTCCAGTCATGCTTTTGACACTTTACTCTTCTGAAACAGTTCTCGTCAAGGTCACTAATAAACTAGTGTTGCCAAAAACAAGACCTGTATACACACTTGGATATTTTTGTCCTCCTTTACTCGACCTATACCAGATCCAAGGATGAAATGCCCAGCAGAGTCTGGGTTTTTCTTTACTGTTTGCTCTTTGAACTTCTTTGGACCCTTAGGTGGATAACAATGGGTGGCCAATGCAGGCAAAAGTGTTTCCACCCTACTGAGAAAACTCCAGATAGTTGTGGGCTAGCTTTAGGGACAAAATGATAAGAAGAAAAACCAAGCTGGCATGTAACTCTTCTGTGGTTTTTGGTGGAGAATCTTTCATGAGAAGCAATAGACAAGATAGTATAAAATGGAAAGAGGTCATTCCTGAGACCACTGAAGAAATAAAAAAGAAGGTAAGGGGCTTATTTTAGAATGAGCTTATAGCTGTTAGAAATTCCTAGATAACACTTCTTCACTCCAGCCCTCACATTTATCTCTCAGCATCCCAACAGCCCCCATCTGGGTCCCCAGCCTTGGGAGGCCCAAACTGTGGAACTGAGGAAGTCACACCCTAAACTGCAAAATGACAAATGAAGTTGGGTTGGAGAATGAATCTCCTGTCCCACTGCAAACTAGAGAAAATGTTTACAAGTAGAGAAAGCTCTCAAGTTGCAAGTTCACTTTTATACAGAAATTTTATTACAATGTTGGTTCAAGGCCAGGTGTCTTTTGCCATTACTATTATTTTGAGAGTCCACTATTGGTGGTTTCACGTGGGTTGAACTGGAGACCCAAATTCTACACAAAAACATGCACTTAGTTTATAAATAGTTCACTTCAAACATCAGTGGGATACCACAACCCTGCAAGTTGGCGAAAACTCTATATAGGTATTCAGAGGTATGAAATAAATTGTAATTGGAGGCCAGTGGGCTCATAACCTTTTTTATATGAAATTAGTTCCAAGTACAAGATGACACACTTGGACACACGGACTCTTTCAGTGGAAGATAAGGCTGGATGTCAATAAAAAGAGAAGCATTTTCTATTTCCCCTCAAGTCAAATCCTTACCAATACACATTTTTAAATGGAAACAAAAAACATTAAGGCAAAGTAGAATGATTGCTTAACTCTCCAAAGATAGGAAGCTTGTGCTATTATTTTATGGATTGAATCCAAGGTTGTTTTTTGTTTTTGCCTTTAAGACACTATAATCGATGTCTGTGAAGAGAAGTATGATCTATCTAGGACTATTGCCAATATCCAGGCCCTTGGTGAATGGAGTACAGATGGGCAAGGACCAGCTGCCTTTCTTAGTGCTAGGTCAGTAAGGGAATCCTGTGGAAATATTAAACAGGGTGAGAATACATGCTGTTTTCCTTTAAGATAGGAAAACTCACTTATTTCAATTTAATTCCTCATATGATTCTTACTATAAGAATTGATTCTGGAGTCCCACAACAGCTTTTTCCTGAAATTAAACGAAAAGTTGAAAATTGTTGAAAAGTTGAATGGCTCTCAAATACAGAGAACCCACTAGACTTGAAAAAGAGAGAGAGAGAGAGAGAGAGAGAGTGAGAGAGAGAGAGAGAATAAAAGCCTTAAACCACATCCGGGGCTGGATCCCATATGACCTTGGCAGACTACAGATTTGGGTGACAAATAAAGCTAAAAACAAACAAACAAACAACCCCCCCCCCCAAACCCACCATCCTGAGCTAACTTTTGCATTGTTTCTTTTTAAAAAAAAAAAAAAAAAAATTATTTATTTATTTATGGCTGCATTGGGTCTTTGTTGCTGTGCACAGGCTTTCTCTAGTTGCAGCGAGCGGGGGCTCCTCTTCTTTGTGGTGCACGGGCTTCTCATTGTGGTGGCTTCTCTTGTTGTGGAGCATGGGCTCTAGGTGCGCAGGTTTCAGTAGTGGTGGCACGTGGGCTCAGTAGTTGTGGCTTGCAGGCTCTAGAGCGCAGGCTTCAGTAGTTGTGGTGCACGGGCTTAGTTGCTCTGCGGCATGTGGAATCTTCCCAGACAAGGGCTCGAACCCGTGTCCCCTGCATTGGCAGGCAGATTCTTAACCACTGCGCCACCAGGGAAGTCCGTGCCTTGTTTCTTAAGTAACACAAAAGACATAGGAACCAGGAAAGTTGCTGACGAAAACGAAAATATAAACAAACATATGCAACTTGGCATATAAATGAGAAAATATTTCAGCCAACAGCTGTTATGCTTCCTGAGCTAAGAAGGCAAGGCTAAGGCCCTGGCTGACAGCCCTTGCGGAAAACCCTCTCTGCTACAGGAAATCTCAGTTATGGTTCAGAAAGAGGCATTATTCCCTTTAAGTCGGTATTGATCCTCCATCACATTGTGGTTCTAATGGGCACTGGCTTCTCAGAAGTGCCAACTCTCAGATGAAATATAAAATTGAGCTCCTGCCTTTTGTGGTCAATGGTGAGGCTGTGGCAGTTTTGACAGGAGTAAGAATATAGAACTCTGGTGTTCTAAATTGACTGCATCTATTCAGTCTTCCTGAAATTTGATCTCTCCTTACAATTCTTTACCTTTTGCTCTTAACTATTACTTTGACCTACTAAGTAGCTGTTTGTTTCACCCCAGCAATGCCATTACTTTGACAGGAGAAGAAAATGACCCATAAATATAATTTTTAAAGCACTACTGGGTCTACATGATAGTAAAATGTGTGACAAATATATATTTTTAATCTATGTAATAACTGAAGTTAGTGCTGGCCGCCAGCAGCCCATATCCCTGTGGTTTTTCTTACTGTTGATTTACTGATGCTATAAATAATTGTCTTCCCTTTCTTCATTTTGCTGTTTATTTTATCTTTTGTATTGAAAATATATAAAAATGATAAAAAGAGCAAAAAGGGCATTTTGTATATAGTTAAAATTTTTTAGGAGTGCCAAGAAACTCTTATTGAAACCAGTTATGTAGAAACATAAACAACAAAACAAAGCAGTTACTCCCCTAATTCTACAAAACAGACAAGACAGAGATGATAGATGCAAGTTATTTCTGAATAAAGGAGATAACTGACAATTAAATTAGAAGGTTTTTTGCATAAACTCGTCATATATACACTTCTATTCAGTCTTGGTCTATCTCACTGCCCTTTAAATAAAAATTTAAAGACAGCACTGCCATTTTACAATTTCCTATACTGGCCTTCCTAATTTGACACAGTGTGAGAAGGAACTAGAGATGCTGCAGGCTCCTGGGCACAGGACAACCAGGATAAATCCAGCTCTTTTCTCTAAAGGGAATAGTATTGCAAACCCTTCCAGTCAACTGCTTATCTTTCTGATTTGCAATATATTACCTGAATTGAATGTCTCACTCTATATTTGCTTCCCTCTTTCTCACCTTTCTACCCAGTTATTAGCAAATTCTAATTTGGCTTTCAGCCATACCTCTCTGTTAAAACTTCTGCTTACAAGATTATCAGAAGCCTCAAAATCCCTCAACTCAATGGAAGTTTCCCATGCCTCATTTTCTCTTACAGTTGCAACGCTTCAGAGTGTGTGTAATAAAGAATTTGGTTAGTCTTTTCCCACTCCTGGGCCCCTCAGACCATGCCTAATAATTTATGCTAATGAGGTGACTCATGACGGGACCCTATTTAGTTTGTGGTAATGAGTGATTCAGAATGGGGGATGGCCAAATCAGAAACACCAATCACGTGACTGGAGGGTTGGGAAGTGGAGACTGAGTTCAATCATGTGGCCTATCAATCATGCCCAAGTAATGAAGCCTCAGTACAAACTATGGGCACTGAGGATCAGGTGAGTTTTCTTGGTTGGCAATAAGTATTATCACACACTGACAATATGATGTATATTGTCACACACTGATGCGCTGGGGGGTGGAGGGTAATATATCCCTGAGGACAGCAGAAGTTTTATGTTTGGAACCTGTTTGGCTGGTTCTGGCTTGTGTCCTTTTGCTACAACAAAGCTGCAATAGTAAGTAGAGCATTTTCTTGAATTCTAGGAGTCATTCTAGTGAATTACTGAACTGAGGAGATAGTGAAAACCCCTAAATTTGTACCCAGCTGGTCAGAAGTGTGGGAGGACTTGGGAGCCCTCAAACTTGCAGCTAGTGTATGAAGTAAGGGCAGTCTTTTAGAGGACTGTGACTTGTAAAGTTTGGTCTAACTCTGGACAGCTGGCGTCCAGCTGTAATAAGTAATTGTAATGTACAATTGTAATTGTAATGTAATAAGTCATTACGTTACATTATATGTTATCTATAACTTAACATCAGTATCATCGCCTTACCTTTATGCATAGATATGCTATAGTTTGCAAGCAATTCCCCACACATCTACTCGTTTTACTCTTATAACACTCCTGTGAGATAAGTGACATGGATGTATTTACCTTGTTTTACATAGAGTTGAGGCAGCAGACATAACTTTCAGGCAGAGCCAGAGACAAAACTCAAGTCTTCAAACCCCTGGTTAGCACCTTCCGTCATGACAAGGCCCTTTACCATGCTTACTCTTCCACTTACTGATGATTCATTCTTAGTCCTCTAATTTACTTTACCTTCTCAGACCTCCCAAACACAAGGATACCTCTCTTCGTGTGGCCATTTCTCATGGTTAGACCCGTGGCTCATTTCTGTCCTTTCTACATTCTCTTTACCAAGATCTTACAACTTCAGCCATCTCCTCTAGGAAGGAGACACCCACATCTGCATCTCCAGCCCTAATGGGAGAGCTTTGGTACTGTGCCTATCTCAGCATTTCCACCTAAACGCCCTACCATAATCACACAACACATTTTCGAGTCAAACTTTCACATTCAAAGCAACTTACTTTTTATACTAACATACCAAAACCAATCATAGCATCTGTTTACCAGTCCTGCCATCTGTCACTGACAGTTGTCTCAGCTACCAGGCACTTGTGGTCACCAGTGTGTGGCTTAGTAGCTATTAAATAAATGGTTTCTAAAGTATGCAATTGCCTGTCAGCTAATAGATACCAGATAATAAATAATTTATTTATTTATAAATTATAAATTTATAAATTATAAATAATTTATAAGGACAAGAAGGTAGGAAAATTACACAGGGATATGGTTTGATATTACAGTTATTGAACACATACTATATATTAAACCCTCTACATGTTATTTAAAAATTTTTCCAACAACACTAAAATATAGGTATTACCAACTGTTTCATAAGTGAGGAAATTGAGGCTTAGAGAAGTTCATGAACTGTCAAGGCCACACAGACTTTGATATTTGCTTCTGGGAAACCCAATCCACATCTTATTCCTCCATGCATGGCTCTGGGGGCACATGACGAGGCCATGGCAAAAAGATACTGTGAAAGGTAAAGAGCACTTTATATTCTGGGGTTTGAGGACAGGCCTATTCCCAGTGCTAATGACCAGGAAGGAAGCTGTTTTCCTGAAGCCATTTCTAAGTAGTATCTTACAGTGTGCTTTCAAATATTTTTCTTTACTTTTTATATTTCCTAATTCAATATTTATTAGATATTTCGAATGTACAGATTTTTTTTTTCTGAATGAGTAATGTATCCTATTTCAACTCCATTTCACTTTCATAGAATCATATAATATAGAATCATGTAATCTCAGGATTGGAAAGCCCTTAGTTAGTTGGTAGAACCACCTATCCAATGCTTGAATTCCATTCACTCAGCATTCTGTCAAGTGGCTGTCTAGCCTAAGTTTGAAGACCTCCAGTCATACCCTCACAATCTCACAAGGCAATATATTCCTCTACTAATTAAATGTTTTACTTTATATTTATCTAGTGTTTGTTCCCCTGAAATCTTAGTCACTAGCCCTACTGATTTTCCAACTAGGGCTATATTAAGAGTCTAATTTCTCTTCCACTCACCAGCCCTTCAAATACTTAAAGACAGCTATCACACTCCCCAAATCTTTGCCAAGCCAAACAGCCACAATTTCTTCAACTGCCCCTCCAGAGATCATGAGCTGAAGTTATGGTTAAGTCAACTCATTAGGTAACCTGCTGTGTACTTATACACCATGCTAGGTGCTGAGTCCTTGAAACATTTAGGGTCCTGTCATTTCTATGAACATACAAAACCATATTCATTTAGTTGTTCAAAATTACGGAAAAAAAACAAATCCAACTAGTGTATCCAGTACTATAACACAAAAGAATAATTTGCTCAGAGAATCCTTTTGAATATAACCTTTAAAAAATTTCCATATAGACTTAATACTTGAAGTTGGACAGGAACCAAGATAGCAGAGTAGAAGGACGTGCTCTCACCCCCTCTTGCGAGAAAACCAGAATCACAACTAACTGCTAGACAATCATTGACAGGAAGACACTGGAACTCACCAAAAAAGATACCCCACATCCAAAGACAAAGGAGAAGCCACAATGAGACGGTAGAAGGGGCACAATCACAGTAAAATCAAATCCCATAACTGCTGGGTGGGTGTCTCATAGACTGGGGAACACTTATATGACAGAAGTCCACCCACTGGAGTGAAGGTTCTGAGCCCCACGTCAGGCTTCCCAACCTGGGGGTCTGGCAATGGGAGGAGGAATTCCTAGAGAATCAGACTTTGAAGCCTAGTGGGAATTGACTGCAGGACTTCGACAGGACTGGGGGAAAGAGAGACTCCACTCTTGGAGGGCACACACAAAGTAGTGTGCGCATCGGGACCCAGGGGAGGGATCAATGACCCCAGGGGAGACCGAACCAAACCTACCTGCTAGTGTTGGTGGGTCTCCTGCAGAGGTGGGGGGTGGCTGTGGCTCACTGTGGGGACAAGGTCACTGGCAGCAGAAGTTCTGGGAAGTAATCCTTGGTGTGAGCCCTCCCAAGTCTGTCATTAGCCCCACCAAAGAGCCCAGGTAGGCTCCAGTGTTGGGTGGCCTCAGGCCAAACACCCAACAGGGAGGGAACCCAGCCCAACCCAACAACAATCAAGATGATTAAAGTTTTACTGAGCTCTGCCCACCAGAGCAAGAGCCAGCTCTACCCACCACAAGTCCCTCCTATCAGGAAACTTACACAAGCCTCTTAGACAGCCTCATCCACCAGAGGGCAGACAGAAAAAACAAGAAGAACTACAATCCAGCAGCCTGTGGAACAAAAACCACATTCACAGAAAGACAAGATTAAAGGCAGAGGGGTATGTAGCAGATGAAGGAACAAGATAAAACCCCAGAAAAACAACGAAGTGAAGTGGAGATAGGCAACATTCCAGAAAAAGAATTCAGAATAATGATAGTGAAAATGATCCAGGACCTCGGAAAAAGAATGGAGGCAAAGATCGAGAAGATGTAAGAAATGATTAACAAAGACCTAGAAGAATTAAAGAACAAACAAACAGAGATGAAAAATACAATAACTGAAATGAAAACTACACTAGAAGGAATCAATAGCAGAATAACTGAGGCAGAAGAACGGATAAGTGACCTGGAAGACAGAATGGTGGAATTCACTGCTGTGGAACAGAATAAAGAAAAAAGAATGAAAAGAAATGAAGACAGCCTAAGGGCCCTCTAGGATAACATTAAACACAACAACATTTGCATTACAGGGGTCCCAGAAGGACAAGAGAGAGAGAAAGGACCCGAGAAAATATTTGAAGGGATTATAGCTGAAAACTTCCCTAACGTGGGAAAGGAAATAGCCACCAAAGTCCAGGAAGCACAGCAAGTCCCAGGCAGGATAAATCCACGGAGAAACATGCCGAGACACATAGTAATCAAATTGGCAAAAATTAAAGACAAAGAAAAATTATTGAAAGCAACAAGGGAAAAATGACAAATAACATACAAGGGAACTCCCATAAGGTTAACAGCTGATTTCTCAGCAGAAACTCTACAAGCCAGAAGGGAGTGGAATGATATACTTAAAGTGATGAAAGGGAAGAACCTACAACCAAGATTACTCTACCCAGCAAGAATCTCATAAAGATTCGAAGGAGAAATCAAAAGTTTTACAGACAAGCAAAAGCTAAGAGAATTCAGCACCACCAAACCAGCTCTACAAAAAATGCTAAAGGACCTTCTCTAAGTGGGAAACACAAGAGAAGAAAAGGGCCTACAAAAACAAACTGAAAACAATTAAGAAAATGGTCATAGGAACATACATATCGATAATTACCTTAAACGTGAATGGATTAAATGCTCCGACCAAAAGACACAGGCTTGCTGAATGGATACAAAAACATGACCCATATATATGCTGTCTACAAGAGACCCACTTCAGACCTAGGTACACATAGAGACGGAAAGTGAGGGGTTTGAAAAAGATATTCCATGCAAATGGAAATCAGAAGAAAGCTGGAGTAGCAATACTCATATCATATAAAATAGACTTTAAAATAAAGAATGTTACAAGAGACAAGGAAGGACACTACATAATGATCAAAGGATCAATCCAAGAAGAACATATAACAATTATAAATATATATGCACCCAACATAAGAGCACCTTAATACATAAGGCAACTGATAACAGCTCTAAAAGAGGAAATCGACAGTAACACAGTAATAGTGGGGGACTTTAACACCTCAATTACACCAACGGACAGATCATCCAGACAGAAAATTAATAAAGAAACACAAGCTTTAAATGACACAAGAGACCAGATAGATTTAATTGATATTTATAGGACATTTCATCCCAAAAAAGCAGATTACACTTTCTTCTCAAGTGCGCATGGAACATTCTCCAGGATAGATCACATCTTGGGTCACAAATCAAGCTCAGTAAATTTAAGAAAATTGAAATCATATCAGACATCTTTTCTGACCAAAATGCTATGAGATTAGAAATGAATTACAGGGAAAAGAAAATGTAAAAAACACAAACACATGGAGGCTGAACAATACGTTACTAAATAACCAAGAGATCACTGAAGAAATCAAAGAGGAAACCAAAAAATACCTAGACACAAATGACAATGAAAACACAACAATCCAAAACCTATGTGATGCAGCAAAAGCAGTTCTAAGAGGGAAGTTGATAGCTATACAAGCCTACCTCAAGAAACAAGGAAAATCTCAAATAAACAATCTAAACCTTACACCTAAAGGAACTAGAGAAAGAAGAGCAAACAAAACCCAAAGTTAGCAGGAGAGAAATCATAAAGATGAAATCATAAAGATCATAAATGAAATAGAAACAAAGAAAACCATAGCAAAGATCAATAAAACTAAAAGCTGGTTCTTTGAGAAGACAAACAAAATTGATAAACCATTAGCCAGACTCATCAAGAAAAAGAGGGAGAGGGCTCAAATCAATAAAACTAGAAATGAAAAAGGAGAAGTTACAACAGACACTGTAGAAATACAAAGCAGCCTAAGAGACTACTACAAGCAGTTGCCAATAAAATGGACAACCTGGAAGAAATGGACAAATTCTCCGAAAGGTATAACCTTCCAAGACTGAACCAGAAAAAAGTAGAAAATATGAACAGACCAATCACAAGCAATGAAATTGAAACTGTGATTAAAAATCTTCCAACGAACAAAAGTCTAGGACCAGATGGCTTCACAGGCGAATTCTATCAAACATTTAGAGAAGAGCTAGGACTCATCCTTCTCAAACTCTTCCAAAAAATTGCAGAGGAAGGAACACTCCCAAACTCATTCTACGAGGCCACCATCAGCCTGATACCAAAGCCAGACAAAGAGACTACAAAAAAAGAAAATTACAGACCAATATCATGATGAATATAGATGCAAAAGTCCTCAACAAAATACTAGCAAATAGAATCCAGCAACACATTAAAAGGCTCATACACCATGATCAAGTGGTATTTATCCCAGGGATGCAAGCATTCTTCAGTATATGCAAATCAATCAATGTGATACATCATATTAACAAATTGAAGAATTAAAACCATATGATCATCTCAATAGATGCAGAAAAAGCTTTTGACAAAATTCAACACCAATTTATGATAAAAACTCTACAGAAAGTGGGCATAGGGGGAACCTACCTCAACATAATAAAGGCCATATACAACAAACCCACAGCAAACATCATTCTCAATGGTGAAAAACTGAAAGCATTTCCTCTAAGATCAGGAACAAGACAAGGATGTCCACTCTCACCACTATTATTCAACATAGTTTTGGAAGTCCTAGCCATGGCAATCAGAGAAGAAAGAGAAATAAAAGGAATGCAAATTAGACAAGAAGAAGTAAAACTGTAACTGTTTCCACATGACATGATACTATACATAGAGAATCCTAAAGATGCCACCAGAAAACTACTAGAGCTAATCAATGAATTTGGTAAAGTTGCAGGATACAAAATCATTACACAGCAATCTCTTGCATTCCTATACGCTGATGAAAAATGTGAAAGATAAATTAAGGAAATACTCCCATTTACCACTGCAACAAAAAGAATAAAATACCTAGGAATAAACTGAACTAGGGAGAAAAAAAGACCTGTATGCAGAAAACTATAAGACACTGTTGAAAGAAATTAAAGATGATACCAACACATGGAGACATATACCATGTTCTTGTATTGGAAGAATCAATATTGTGAAAATGACTATACTACCCAAAGCAATCTAGAGATTCAATGCAATCCCTATCAAATTACCAATGGCATTTTTTACAGAAGTAGAACAAAAAATCTTAAAATTTGTATGGAGACACAAAAGACCCCAAATAGCCAAAGCAGTCTTGAGGGAAAAAAAAGGAGCAGGAGGAATCAGACTCCCTGACTTCAGACTATACTACAAAGCTACAGTAATCAAGACAATATGGTACTGGCACAAAAACAGAAACAGAGATCAATGGAACAAGATAGAAAGCCCAGAGACAAACCCAAGCACCTATGGTGAACTAATCTATGGAAAAGGAGGCAAGGATATACAATGGAGAAAAGACAGTCTCTTCAATAAGTAGTGCTGGGAAAACTGGACAGCTACATGTAAAAGAATGAAATTAGAACACTCCCTAACACCATACACAAAAATAAACTCAAAATGGATTCGAGACCTAAATGTAAAACCAGACACTATAAAACTCTTAGAGGAAAACATAGGAAGAACACTCTTTGACATAAATCACAGCAAGACCTTTTTTGATCCACCTCGTAGAGTAATGGAAATAAAAACAAAAATAAACAAATGGGACCTAATGAAACTTAAAAGCTTTTGCTCAACAAAGGAAACCATAAACAAGACGAAAAGACAACCCTCAGAATGGGAGAAAATATTTGCAAACGAATCAACGGGCAAAGGATTAATCTCCAAAATATAGAAACAGCTCATGCAGCACAATATTAAAGAAACAAACAACCCTATCCAAAAATGGGCAGAAGACCTAAATAGGCATTTCTCCAAAGAAGACATACAGATGGCCAAGAAGCACATGAAAAGCTGCTCAACATCACTAATTATTAGAGAAATGCAAATCAAAACTACAATGAAGTATCACCTCACACCAGTTAGAATGGGCATCATCAGAAAATCTACAAAGAACAAATGCTGGAGAGGGTGTGGAGAAAAGGGAACCCTCTTGCACTGTTGATGGGAATGCAAATTGATACAGCCACTCTGGAGAAGAGTATGGATGTTCCTTAAAAACCTAAAAATAGAATTACCATACGATCCAGCAATCCCATTACTGGGCATATACCCAGAGAAAACCATAGTTCAAAAAGACACATGCACCCCAATGTTCATTGCAGCACTATTTACAATAGCCAGGTCTTGGAAGCAACCTAAATACCCATCAACAGACGAATGATTAAAGAAGTTGTGGTGCATATATACAATGGAATATTACTCAGCCATAAAAAGGAATGAAATTGGGTCATTTGTTGAGACATGGCTGGATCTAGAGACTGTCATACAGAGTGAAGTAAGCCAGAAAGAGAAAAACAAATGTCGTATATTAACGCATGTATGTGGAACCTAGAAAAATGGTACAGATGAACCGGTTTGCAGGGCAGAAGTTGAGATGCAGATGTAGAGAACAAACATATGGACACCAAGGGGGGAAAACTGTGGTGGGGTGGGGATGGTGGTGTTCTGAATTGGGCGATTGGGATTGACATGTATACACTGATGTGTATAAAATTGATGACTAATAAGAACCTGCTATAAAAAAATAAATAAAATAAATTGAACAATTAAAAAAAAAAGAAAAAACTTGAAGTTGATTTTCAGCCTAATAAAAGCTGCTTAAAACTATCTGTTTTTATTCATTAGAGAATTCAATCCTGGGATACATTTGTAATGAAGATGATTTTAAATGAAATAATTTTATGTATGACTTTATATATAGAAATGTTCCCTTACTTCTCTCACTAGCTATATCCAGGAGATAGTAATATGTTCAAGGAGCAAGAAAAACAAACTCATATCCATCTAATTCTGATCTAACTTGCTAGAATGTAAGCTCCACAAAGGCAAAAATCTTTGTTTTATTCACTTAGAATAAAACAGTACTTAGAATAGTGCCTGCTTTATAATGAGTGTTTAAAACATAATTTCTTGAGTGACTGAACCTAAGCATGGCATAATTTTACCACCTTGTTTCATATTAATCCTTCCCAAAGAAAACACTTCAGAATAACATTCCCTGAATAACAAACTGATTACATGTCATTTTTATTTAATGTATATTTTTGTGCTTTCTGGCCTCTTGAGGACCTAGCCTTGAGTCTAGAATAGCTCTGTCCAATAGAAATATGAGTGTCAGGAAAGCGGGCTACATAAGCTACTTAAAATTTTCTAGTAGTCACATTAAATATTGGGAAAGAAAATCAGGTGTAACTAATTTTAACAATATATTTTACTTAACCAAATTTCAACTATTATTTCAATACGTAAGCAAAATAAAAAATGTATTAATGAAATCTTTAACTTTTTTTTTTGTACTAAGCCTTCAAAATCAAATATGTATTGTACACTTAGAGATCATCTTAATTCAGACTAGCCACATTTCGAGAGCTCAAGAGCCACATATGGCTATTGGCTACTATATTGGTAGCACAGTAACCTGGAGTTCCTACAGTGCTAATACCTATAAATTTTTGAGTCAGATATCTTCATAGAAAATTCCAGTGATGGGTAACAATCTCAGTTGGATTTTGTACTGTTAGAAAGCTAATAATTATTATTAAAAATAATTTAGGAATTATAATTTTTTAAACTTTAGTTAGACACTCAAATTGGAATAATTCATATCCTAGTGGAAATTAATATTGTTCATTTCCCCACATTTACTAAAACTACTTCTATAATTTGTTATAAGACACCATATAGGGATGTATGGTTCACAGGGCTAAAGCAAAAATAAGTAATATCAAGATCACAGGCCCCAACCTTATATGGATATGCACTTTGGAACTTTTCTCCTCAGTATCAGGGATGCATTTATATCAGCAATTTTTTTCCCTGTGTAATTCAGACTAGTAATCTTACCTTCATTCTATGGTCACAGGTTGTATAATAATCATAATTAGTTACCAAATAAATATGTGCTGTTTGAATTACATAGGGAAATAAATTGCAGATATAAATATAACCCTAATACTGAGGAAAAAAAAATCCCAAAATACATACCTTATTGAGATTAGGTCAATAAGTGAAAGATCACGTATGAATGGAATCAGTTATTACAGAAGTAAAATGCTTTTCAAACATTATTTTTTTAGCTACATGAAAAACAATCAAATGAAAGAATGCAATATTCCAAAATTTAGCATTTCACTGTGATTTTGTTTTATACAGAAAGGAAGACACAGTTGTACATTCCTAGGTAATTTGGATTTACGTGGCTTCTGTGAATGGTAAAACAGACAATGGCTAAAGATTCAAAATGCAATCATGAAATTGATTGCTATAATGACATACCTACTGTTTCTACTATCTCTGTTTTGACATATGTTTATCTAGCTCTCAAGGCATAGGGAGACCAGGTTACCATTCAGACTCTTCTATTTTTACTTCATAGTTCTATAGACATTTTAGTAAATCAGTGAAAATTAGAAGGATCTAACATATTAAATGTGACTCTCCTTCTTTCCAAAATGAGATTGACCTTTATTTCTTGTCACTCTCCTATTCAAATTGGAACAGGACCTACATTGGGGCCAGGTGCACAGAGGCGCCACTATTAAGGCTGAAACACCTGGCTTTTTTGATTGTTCTATTCATAGCCCAGCAGCATTATTATGTACTGTATTAATGGTACCAAGTTTCATTATGAAATCTTAAACTACTTCTAAGATTTTGGTTTCTTGTATTTCTAGAAAATGAGTAAAAAAAAATTTGGCACAAGTCATTGGCATTACCTTAGAGAGTTCAGGCTAGTAAACTACTGCCTCCTACTGTCAGTTTGAGGAAAGAAGTACCTCAGAGGACCTTCCTCAACCATATTCCTTTTTTACAGATTTACAGATTACTGGCCTTCTTCATCCAAAGTACAATTCTGCATACTATGCCCTTGGACTGGTAACCTAGGAAGACATGTTGATGTTTTCTGAATTTCTCTGAATTCTTTCCCTGCTTAGACTACTACATATGTGACAAAAATCCAACAAATACTCTGAGTATGGATCTTATCCACTAAAAAAAAAAAAAAAAAAAAAAAAAAAAAGGCTGCCTTTAACAATAATTCCCACATACATATCAGAAGGAAAAGGCAAGAAAAAAAACTATATTATTTTGAAATATTATAGATTTCTCCTAAATAAAAAATATTAACAAGTATGAGCTAAAATAATATAGTAGGACATAGAACAGAAATGTTTAAAAGCTTGAAGTTATGTTTCTAAAATATGGAAGGGGTACATGACAATTTAGGGTAAAAACTACTCATTTTTAGAACTAGCATATTTGGATCAATGACTTGGGTGCTGGATGTAGAGTCCCTTGTGCTCAGCCTGCAATCTGACTTCTGATGGTTTCGGCTGAGTCAAAGAATATTGATCTGCATTTTAAAGGTGAAATTTTTGATTGGCAAAATAAGTCAGGCAAAGAGGACCTTTCTTAGAAGCTGCTCCCTTTTAATGAGGAAACAGTAAAAGGAATAAGTCAATGTCACTTCAGTTATTTTCTTGCAAATAAAACCCTAAGCTCGGTTCCTATGAAACCTCATGCTGCATTGAGATCTCTGAAAAACTGGTTTCTGCAAACAACTCATTTTGAATGCAGCACAGGCTGGGCCTGCACTTCCTAAGACCCTGTGGACGCACAGTCGGATCTGACCACGTAATTCCCTCTTTCCATTTACTGCTATAGATTCCTGTCTCAGGCTTCGCTAGCCAGCAGGGACTGTTTCCTCAAAGACCCGCTTCTACCCATCTTCCCAGGGCTTTGGAGCACCTCCTGTCTCTATGGTAACACGAAACACAAAGCAGTAGAAATGTACTGTACAGCAGGCAGGAAAGAAATTAGAGTGCAGTACTCTTGGCAAGCTAAAGAAGGTGCTGACTGCAGGAAAATGGACAGAGAACAAGATGGAGCAATTGTTAGCTGTTCCATTTCTTGTATATTCTCCTAAAAGAGCTACAAGTGTTAGCACAGAAGAAGGCTTAAAGTATATGGAACTTTATAATCCTCATGGTATTTGAAATTTTAAAAAAATTACTGCAGATCCACACTAGCCATATATGTCCAGCAATTTATAGTTCATTAAACTATTGAGATGAAAGTATTCAGTTAATTGAGATACCAAGTATGAAAAGAAAAAAATTAGATCAAATATTCCAAAATGGTTTATGTTAAAGACAGGAAAATATGTTACTATCATATGGCAGAATGTTCTCATTTTTTATTATTCAGCCTTAAGATAATGTGAATTTTTTTAGTCTTTTTCAGTTTGGGGCACCATACTAAACGGAATATCTAAGTCTATTTAGTTCAGTGTTTTAGTATAATCAGTTCATCTCCCCAAATTGTTGGTCAAGTCTTATCTGCTTCCTGTTTACAAACAGCATCCTTAACTTGTGATGAAGTATATAAGGAACGGTAATGCTATTCAATTTGAATCAGAAAATATTCACATAAACCTATAACATCTGCACATTATGAAAGACATATTATTCATACAGACATTTGATAGCTATTCTAAAAAAATTTCGTGCAAACTTATAAAATAATGCTGAACATCGATGCTGGAAGCTTGCTATGAACTTCAGAATGTCTATTAAAAATGCTGTAGACAGGGCTTCCCTGGTGGCGCAGTGGTTGAGAGTCCGCCTGCCGATGCAGGGGACACGGGTTCGTGCCCTGGTCCGGGAAGGTCCCACATGCCGCGGAGCAGCTGGGCCCGTGAGCCATGGCCGCTGAGCCTGCGCGTCCGGAGCCTGTGCTCCGCGGCGGTAGAGGCCACAACAAGTGAGAGGCCCGCGTACCGAAAAAAAAAAAAAAAAAAAAAAAATTTGTAGAGAAACCTGACTACTGGGCTCAGGGCAGCATCTGCTGACACGTTTCAAGCACCTGAACTCAGAGATTCACAAAGCTGGTTCTGGACTCTGTCCTTTGAGGCAGCACCCCAAAACTCAAGAGCAGGAGAAATTCAGAGCAACTATAATTTCTAGTTATAAAATTTTCTATACACTCACTTGTATAACTCTATTATTAGAAGCTGAGATTTCTTTCCATAGTCTTAGTTTGTTGTTGTTTTTTTAACCCATCAACTGAGATGCAGCAATGAGCTATAGCCACTAGAGGTCACACAGTTACACCTGTCACTAATCATTAAGTTGGTATTATAGCACTTTGAATAACTTTTAGTGACTTAAAAATATGGAACATAATACATTCTTTTACAACTGTTACAATATAGTAATAATATGTCTGCTAATTGACTATTCTATTTCTAATGGTCTTACATTTTGCAGTGGTACTAGCTTTCCATATGGGCTCTCACTTGATTGGAAGAGGAAAGAAACCATTGCAAATAATGGAATCCCACAACATAAAAAGGGTTCTTCTGGAGTATAACAGAGAAGTGCTGTGTTCTGCAGTTTTACCAAGTCCATTTGGTGACCCTAACATTCACGGCCCTTCCAACATGAATGACTTTATTTCTCTAATGTAATAGCTTGTGTCTGTTTTCTCCTGGGGTATACAAGCCTTATCATCTTATATCTTATCAGAGGAAAGAAGTAATTACAATGAAGGAGTGGGTCACTCCTCATCTGTCCAATGAGGTTTACTATGTGACAAACCAAAAATATTGGTTAAAAAAAACAACAACAAAATTTTCAACTATAGCACAATCTGCGAAGATGGAACTCAGGTTTAGTTCTAACAAAAATATAGTCATTATCACCATCTTATTATAATGAATAAAATTACAATTAATAAAATAATTGTATGTAAGTTTCCCCCCCCACTTCAGGTTTTGTTTTATAAAAGACTAATAATAAAAACAATACTAATGTGTTTGAGCACTTAAGTGCCTGTCTGCACGAGGTGTTTTACATGAGTCATCATACAATCTAATGGAGTGTGATATTTATTCTCCCCGTTTCACAGCTGAGGAAGGGATGCGTTGAGGGGTTAAGAAAATTGCCCAAGGTCAGGAGGAAAGTGAAGGTGGAGGGAGGATTCAAGCACAATTGGAGCCAGATTCAGCTCCAGGCTTCAAACTATAACACTGTTATCTAACTGAAAAAAAAAAAAAAAGCTACAAATGCTGAAGGAGAAGCAGACAGTATTCCTATATTAGCACAAGGAACCAAAAAGGAACTACGAGACACTTCACTTTTACCAATATTGTTTCTGACAAATACCTTAAAAATTTATTGAGCTCTCTAGTTGAAATGAACCAGGAATATACTTTTCCAGGGTTTTTGCTTGTATGGTATAAAGTACTGCCTGTACTTAAAACTGCAATATAACTAGTTATTCATAGAAGAAAAATCTATGGCCCAGATTCACTAGTACATTAGAAAATAGGTAAAGCTAGTTATTTTGACATTATTACATGTAATAACTTTACATTTTAATTGATACTACCCAAATTTGTACCAAGGAGAGTCCAGAGTTATAAAATTTTCTAGTTTTTTAAAAAATAAAATGAACTAACCACAAATGCCTCAATTCTATCTTGAATTAGAAAATTTTTGCATATAGCTTTTCTCTTACCAGCAATCCATAATTGAGGAAATTACTATTCCTTAAACTAAGACATGCATTTTTTTAGCTGTACTTATGCAGTGAACTCTATATGCAATTCTTCTACCCGTCTCTATTCCTCTGTCCTAAGCATTGCCTACAATAATCTATAATCCCTCGAGTCTCATCAAATGCTACCTCCTGATTTCTCAAAAGGTTGTGACGTCCCTTGCCTTCTGCTGTACTTCTTTCATGTGTTACACATCCTGTTTGCTTAGTGTTATAGTTTTTTGTGTCCCTGCTACAGGCCAGAGTCGAGTGACAAGACCATAAAATACTGGGAGTAGGATCTGTGTTTTTCTAATCCCTCGTGGTGTTAGATGCAGTGCTTTATATGCAAATGTGTGTTGTATTTCATCATAAGAGTCAAGGGGGCAGAGTCTATGTTCCATCATTTTTGGGCATGATGTAGGATACAAGATGGACAACTGCTTTCACTCCTTTAGTCAAAAAACGCTGAGTGTGTACAGTGGGCCACGCTATGCTAAGTGTCAGGAATACAGCAGAGAATAAGCAGACATGGTTCCTGCCTTCAGGAAGCCTGCCATCTAACTGCCTTGACATATCTATATTTATAGAGATATTTCCTTATTATCTTCCATATATAGCAAACAGAAATAGCAAGAACTGCTCAAAGTGTTCTGAGCTGTCAATTATGTCTCTCACTTTTTTAATGCATTATTGGATTTGGTATCTGTTACGGCTTTTAGCAAAACTAGGATCCATGCCTCTTAAGTAATAAACACAAATGTTTAAGTCCTGTGGGTGTGTTAGATTTCAAAAGAGAATGCGTAGGGTGCAGGGGGATATGTCACTTGTAGGAGATGATGAAGAAGGGAACAGAAGCAGTGTTGAAGGTAACAGGGCCTAATCAGAGAAAATCTAAGGAGAGCGAATGAACTAGGCTACTTGCGGGATGGATTGACAGGCAAGAGACAGGGAGGGAAAAAAAGAGCCTATGTAGAAATGCAGGTAAGGAGCTGATCAAATCAGGAATAGTTTATAAAGGGTGAATTGGGCAGGATTTGGGGAATACCACATGAAGAAGGAGATGGATTTGTAATCAGAAGTTCTGAGTTCGAGACACTTTTGCTCCAGATGTAGTTGAGAATAGTGGCTGCCTCCACTGTTCTTTCCTTGCAGTTAAAAGTTCTATTATTCTCCTTGTTGTCAACACTGTATTAAAAGGGAGAAGTATGACCCGAATTCATCATTCCACCTCGCCCACTCTTAAGACACTGGTGTTCTAGTTTTCCATTCTCTCCGGTCAGCCTGAAACCAGGTCAAAGTGCTTTGGCACAGGAAGTCACTCCCCCGGAAGCCTCCTTAACCCCGGCCCCTCCACCCCTGCTGTTCATTCTCACAGTTCTTTTCCTTCTGCACTTACTATAAACATGACGTGTTTGTGTAATTGCATATTTAATATGTTTTCTCCACTACATTCTACCAAAAACATCTCTCACCGGGTCTCAGCCAAATAGTAATGATGAAACTGCTACCATTTAGTATGCCTCTGTGTGCAAGACATGATTGGAGGGGTCTTGTATAACATTTCCCCAGGTCATTCTCACACACTCTGCGAAGCTGGTTTTTTTTTTTTTTTGCGGTACGCGGGCCTCTCACTGTTGTGGCCTCTCCCGTTGCGGAACACAGGCTCCGGACGCGCAGGCTCAGCGGCCATGGCTCACGGGCCCAGCTGCTCCGCGGCATGTGGGATCTTCCCAGACCGGGGCACGAACCCGTATCCCCTGCATCGGCAGGCAGACTCTCAATCACTGCACCACCAGGGAAGCCCGAAGCTGTTGTTGATATCCCCATTATACAGGAAGAAAATCAAGGCCAAGAGGTCAGCCACTGATCTGTCAGACCATGACAATGCTCTTGGCTTTGCTGCTGTGACTCTTCCCCGTCTCCTGGAGAGGCTGTGATGATCTCCTCAGGCAGGTTAAAGGCCTTTTTGTGGGAGGCAAGTTTAGCTTTACTCCTTCCACTGCTGTCTCTACAGATTTGGTTTTAACTGAGCTTACCACCGTGGAACGGCCTTTTTGTTTATCAAGCTGTATGCTCATTGATTTGTTTCTTTGGATTTATGTGAAAGAGAACCAACACCAATTTTCCCTGGCTCATCTGGCTAGCTGCAAACTCCACATTTGTGACAACTTGGGTCAGAAGATGCTCTATTATGGGGTTAGTTTATATCTAAAAGGAAAAATTGTAAGGGTTTCTTTTTAGCACTATCATTCACTTTTTATATCCTGGAATGATTCTTTTAATCTCTGTTAACTTCAGCATCTTTCTTTGTTTACTGGCCCTGATTAAATAAGCCAAATCTACACAGGATATTTGTGACAAAAACAATATGTATGAAAGCTCTTAGATGGACAGATCACCACACAAATGTACAGCATTGTAAGGGTCCACTCATCACAAATCTTGAACGTGGCTGTGTTTCAGCCTCTTAGCTGATGTTTACAGCATAAAGATTAGTAACACAGGGCTTCCCTGGTGGCGCAGTGGTTGAGAGTCCGCCTGCCGATGCAGGGGACACGGGTTCGTGCCCCGGTCTGGGAGGATCCCACATGCCGCGGAGCTGCTGGGCCCGTGAGCCATGGCTGCTGAGCCTGCGCGTCCGGAGCCTGTGCTCCGCAACGGGAGAGGCCACAACAGTGAGAGGCCCGCGTACCTCAAAAAAAAAAAAAAAAAAAAGATTAGTAACACATACTCCTGAAGTCATATAACTCTGAGTAAAAACAGAGGCATAGATGCTTTTGGAATAATTGATCAAGATATGTCTTTTAATGTAAAAAACAAAAAGAAAAATTCATTTCTAATATTTTCAGCATAATCCATTTCATCAGCAAACTGGCGATACTTACATGTATCATTAAATTCGTGGTTAAAGTCATAAATCCACTCGTGTATTTATGTGTTAATTTTCTGGGAATAGGTGGGTGGATATCCAAATTCTGACTATATCTCATGAGAATGGCAGCTGCACTACTTATGAATTATAGCTCTTCGTCATTTAAACTAAGCTGGCAGCTTCCTCTTAAAGCATGATAACAGCAGTACATTTAAGAATCAAATTTGAGGATTTCAGGGCCTCTACCTATTAAGAAAGAGATTATGAAAAGCTTTTTTTTGGGTGTGTGTGTGGCACTTGGGGTAGAAAGGAGATTTTTTCATTCGTAGAGCCAGATAAACAGTTCACATTTCTCTAAAATGTTGGTGCTTTTCTAAGTGACTTCCTTCTACTCTCACGTTCAACTAACCTGAAAGAGACATATCTGTGACTTTTTGTCTTTTTGAGTAGTAACTAACATTATGTTCACGAATTAACTGGGAATGAGGAAACAGACTAAGAAGAACCATTGAAATCTCTAATTAAATATAAGCACTCTTGTTCTTGTATTCTCACCTTTTCCAAGTGTCTTCCTCATTCTCCTTGGCTATCAAATACAGGTCTCAAAGAAGCAGGTGTGTGGACACATTAGCACACATGGCATCCATTTAATCCTCCTGTGAGGTGGTTATTGTTTATCTCCATTTACCGACAAGGAAATTGAGCCCAGACATTAAGTGGATTACTCCAGTGGCACAGTGAGGAAAAAGCAGAGGCAGAATGAACACTTAAAAGTCTCTCTGTCTTATGTGAGACCCTGCCATCGTCTTCTGGGTCACAGATTAGCTGTTTTGCTGAAGGGAGTGCTCTTTATTGTAGAAGTGGTTGGCTAATATGAACAGATATGGAAAAGTGGTATTGCTGGAGGTTGTGTAGGAAAAAAAAGAATATAGTGGAGTTTCAGGAGATCTAAGCAGCTATGAGCTTAAAGACTTTGTAGCAACAGAGCTTGAGTAAGAAAAAAAGAGTTTTGTTGACCATAACTCTTGCTTTTATGTGGAATCTGTTTGGGGATCGATAGGTTTATTCTGAAATTCCCCTGTTTCTCTTATTTGCTTTTAATTTGAGATAAACAAAAATCTATATTCAAAGTTAACATTTCAATAGTTAAGAGTTGGAAATCCCCAAACGAAATGTGCCACTACCTGTGGCTTTATGACATTTAGGCTCAGCTTGGTCAGTGCCAAAAGGAATGCTTTTCTAAGATCCTTTTCCATTTTAAAGTTCTTTGATTCAATGAAGAAAATGATACTAAAAATAATGTGATAAATATTTGTTAGTAGAATCTCCTATATGAGAAAGAAGTAGATAAACCACAGAAAATGTGAAGCTCAGCCTTTTATCCTTTCTTCTGAAACAAAGGAGCATGCAGAATCCTAATTTCAGATGATAAGATGACAGACTATTTCTAAGATGTAAATTTGCCAGTTACTATTGGCTGGATTTAGTACCTTAGAGATATCACGTATACTTTTTATCTTACACTGTAAGAATAACATCACAAAGGCTATCTATTTACATCAATGTTCTACTAGGAAAAGAAAAAACAATCACAGGTGGTTACCAGCAGGAGTACTCACAGGTTATAAAAGAATAAATAGGAAAATGATGAAGCACTTTGGGCTCTTCAGGGAAAAGTTACTGCTATTTAAGAAATTCAAGGACCTTTTTCCCATTGAGATAATATAAAGAATGCTTTCACTGACAAAACAGGGCTTTCATTTTTAACATACTTATATTTTGTAGACATTTACTTTGTTGTGCCACATACAGTTTTCTGATCTGCTTTGGGTTAGAGGTGCAGAAAGTTTTGCAGGCTAATAAGCCTTTTGCCTGGTTGGTGCCAGAAGTTTATCACAGTTTATACACCCAGGGTGAGCACATTCTAAAGCAGATTCCATCATCACACATCCTCATGTAAAACCATGTACACCAAAGCACTGCAGAAACAGCCTTCAGAAGTAGAACAGAGCAGTGGCACAACAATGAAAAACATTGCAGAGACCAGAACCTTTCATGATCTTGGACAAGTGATGGTACAGAAAACAGTAACAACTTCAGAGCCATGGAGGTGCTGGGGTTCATGTAAAAGCAACATCCCTTTCTCCTTGTCTGCTCTTAGTGGAGCCTCCCCAGAAAGAGTGAGTCTAGACCAAAAGGCAATATTAAAAACAAAAGGTTAGAGATTATCATGGGATATTAATTATGCAAAAGAAGGCACACTGAATTTAATCAGAAGCAGCAGACTCGGGGCAGGAAGAATTTTCTCTTTTTGACAGAAGCAGTTAGGAAAACATTTATGGTAATAGCACAGCACCTGCCGATTACAGTCGAAGCTGCAGGACTCCAACGTTAAATCACTGAGCCATCCTGACAGCTCCTGGGTACTCAAGCCACATCAAACAGCAACTTACAGTGAAATTCATCCAAGTCTAAAGATCAGCCAACATGTTTAAACCAGAGAGAAGTAACTTGGTTTGGACTTTTAAAAGACAATTATAAAAGGGAATTACAGCTGACAAAACTTTTGATCTAATATATGTCCTCGACAAGTACATATTTTTAAAGAACACATGAATTTTCAGATCTATTAGTGTACTTTGTGATCAATAAGTTTTGAAATTTGTAGCAAGAAAGGACTTTATAAGGTCAAAAATGTAGGAAGTAGAGTGTTAACTCTTTTGACAAGTCAGGACAAAATCTCACATCTCAGTGCTTTGAAATGATTCATCTAAAGGATTCAGAGCATAATTAATTAGAATGATTTTTTTTTTTTTTTTTGCGGTACACCAGCCTCTCACTGTTGTGGCCTCTCCCGTTGCGGAGCACAGGCTCCGGAAGCGCAGGCTCAGCGGCCATGGCTCACGGGCCTAGCCGCTCCGCGGCATGTGGGATCTTCCCGGACCAGGGCACGAACCCGTGTCCCCTGCATCGGCAGGCGGACTCTCAACTACTGCGCCACCAGGGAAGCCCAGAATGATAATTTTTGAACAATTAACTTGGCTGCTAAGCAAATATGAGTAAAACAAAAAGCTCAGAGAAATAATGAACTGCAACGTAGTATAACATTAGGATGATTATTCTGTAAACTGCCTACAGAAGGACAGGTATTACCCATCTGGAAGTTGCTAAAATGGTAACTAAAAGAGTACTGAACTTCTATAGATACTAATAACTAAAACTGTCATACTTACGTGTTTCAGTGGGCTTTCTTATGGTCAAAAACACAAAGATTTAAATTTAAACCTTTGAATGACCCAAGAGACCAGAGAACAAAAGATTGTGTTCAAGTCTCCTGAGATTAAAATTCACAAAAGTAAATGTCTCATATTTTATCCAAAATCAACAGCAAAGATTTTCTTTCCCCAGTTGCTTTGGGAGTT
Organism: Monodon monoceros; assembly: GCF_005190385.1. Lineage (NCBI taxonomy): Eukaryota > Metazoa > Chordata > Mammalia > Artiodactyla > Monodontidae > Monodon > Monodon monoceros. Next base: position 43,168,707 of record NW_021703785.1, on the reverse strand, counting down.
CAACTAAATATTATTCATGACATGAGAGATTAAAAGAAAAGGAAACACAAACTTTAAAATGACTGTTTTTGAAGGAAGCCATTGAAACTCCAGTCACAAGGGATGGCTCTATTGTTGTCTTTTTCTCAGCTAGATAAACTGCTTCAAAATATGTTTGCTACAGTTAATCACGAACACAATATTCATCTGCAATTTTAAAATCTGAACTTCTTCCCAAACACATTAAAAATGTCTCTACACCTCTATTTATAGACATAACCTATCGATGGCAAAAATGCAACTGAGTAATCAAAAACACTGACAAAAAAACTAATAGCTGAAAAGGTCAAAAAATGAATCCGCTGAAAACTTCAACTTAACAAATAAGTCAATATGTAATTGAATAATGAATCGATGAAGGTTTACAGTGCACCTACATGTATGAGCTACAGAGTTACATACTACCAAGAAGTTGAAGGTACTGTTGCTGGTCTGAAAGGGACCGTGGACAAAAGAAGTGCTTATTGGGCTCATTTTTTAGTGTTAGGGAAGTACCAGATGAGTTGTGCACACAGCAAACGCACTAGGATTTCAGAGGAGTGAGGTGTACCTGGGGATAGTTTAAGTGAAGGCAGGCTTCACAATGGCAGGGACTCAGCTGCGCTTTGCAGTAAAAAGACACTTTTTACTTAGGACTTAAGACACTTCAGAAACAATTTGCAGGGCACCCCACTTAAGGGGAAATTTACTAAAAAATGTTACAAAGGTCCGACCTAGTAGATCTTAAGGTTCAGGACAAGTGACACTCATGCAGATGAACATATGAAGGCAATCAAGAAAACATAACATGGGTCATCAAATACTAACATTTTTAATATCAAATTGTGTCAGGAATATCACACAGAAAACGTTTTTCTAATGGTGTTTGACCCAATAACGACTGTTTCCACAGAAGGGGTTACACGTTTATTACATACTATTGGACCCTCAGGCACAGAAGGAAAGCAATGACTGAGGGAGAGACAAATGTGAACCTCCTGTTACAGAAAGTTAAAAATTTCAAGAATTTACCAACTTCTTTCTTTTGTTCCAGGAAAGTCTCTTGAAAGGCCACAAATATTCTGGGGAAGCTTAAATATAGGGCAGAAAATAAAGAGGGTTTGGACAGACTGAGGATGGAAGCATTCCAGCCAGTCAGAGAGAAGGGGTTGAGCCTCCAGCATTTTGTCTGGAGGACAGCAGACTCCTGCTGATCCATCACACTCTGTCCCCTCCGGCACGCACACAAAATGAAGGAATGAATGAGCGGGGAAAGTGGGAAGCACAGGTGGCATGGTAAAAACAGACGAAGGAGCTAAAATGGCTTGCACTAAAATAAAAAAACAAACAGAGTAGGCATTGGCAAACAGATGGCTCCTAATAGAGAAGAAAGTTGGATTAGACAGTTAGTTGGAGCATGTATCTACTGCTCCAGAATCAATGGAGAAACTTTCTTCTTCCTGGGACAAACCAGAATTCTGGGTAAGGAACAAGAAGAGAGCTATTCTTTAAGTTTGGGTGGAGACGCTATGTGACAGAAGTTAGTTTCTATGTAGAATCCCATGGCAGATGTTGGGGAACACATTGCTTTTAAGGTAGGCATATTCAGCACACTAAGGAAACAACTGCATAAAGCAGTAAAGATATAAAGTATGCAAAGTGGAGCTTGAAGCAAACCCATGACAGAAGAGAAAATTGAAGAAACTGAGAGCATATTTATTAGCCCTCCAGGACATTTTAAAATCCTACCAAAGTTACCACTCTGTCCAAATAATATTAAGGATAGACAACATTCAGAACTGGAAGGTCATCAACTCCAGTGTCACTTTGCCCAAGAGGAGACTAAGGCCCAGAAAGATTAACTCAAAGGTCCTAGAGCTGAACATTATGGAAGGAGGGTAACATGATGGTTGTCCAACTCCCAGCTTCGGGGGCAGGCCAAATGAGGTTTAAACCTCAGGTTTACTCCATTAAATGTTTATAATTCAGTTAAATTTCATTTGTCTGTAGGTACTTTATACCATGACACACATTGCATTTATATAGTGTTCCCCCTATATGTTTCAATATGTACTTATACCTTGCTCTTTCTTCAGGGGGAGCAGGCAAGAAATACCAAGCTGGGGGGGAAAGATGTAGAAACTCAGGGATAGTCAAGTCAAGCAACTTATGAGGCAAGTTAGTGAAAGAAGCTTGGCCTATATGCAGCTCTTGTTGCTGGGTCACGTTACGCTTGCCCCTCGGTATAATTTGCCCCGGAATTCAGTTTCTACACAGAAGAGGAATTTATTTACTTAATGTAATGAAAGTACTGCACATTTGTACCACTGTTGCTTTCTGCTATTTTTCATTACAATTGCATAGTGTTTCAGCTACATTATGGGTTAAACAGACTCTTGAGGTCTAGCCTGGGAACCTACCCACCATTTGTAACATTTATAACATTGTTTCTGTGGGAAATTGCTTTGTGAGTTCCAAAACAACAGATTTAAAAATTAACTTTGGGAATATAAGTGGTTTCAAAGCAGAAGACTGTCCCTCAGACATTTCACATAATTGGTTACTTAATTCATGCATTGAAGAAATAGTAACAGATTGCCTACTACACACCTACCAGTCATGGTGCTGGGGCTGAGAATGCAAAGGTGAAGGAGGTCCTAGACCTTGAGGCACTCCTATCTAGCAGGGAGAAGCACATTATTAAAACAAATAAATTATAAATAAGTGTTAAAACAGAGTTATGGGGAAAAATGCTGCTGGAGCAAAGAGGACAGAGGAACTAAGCCTCCAAAGGACTGATGGTGGAAGTAACATTTGTGTCGAGTCTTGACAAATGAGTTCAAGTCTATCACATAAAGAAAGGGAGGAAGGCATCTCAGGTAAGAGGAGCAGAAACAAAACACCAGATGTGAAAGGGTCTGGTGGCTTTGGGGAAATGATGGCAGGAATACTGGAGGAAGGAGTTGGGCTGTGCACTGTCAAGATGCTTTTTATTCATAAAAACTTAACTGCTGGAGAAAGGACTAATAAAGAAAATCATTCATCTGTCGATGAACATTTAGGTTGCTTCCATGTCTTGGCTATTGTAAATAGCACTACAGCGAAGACTGGGGTGCATATATCCTTTCAAACCATGTCTTCCTCTGGATATATGCCCAGGAGTGGGATTGCTGGATCATATTGTTCTCTGATTTTACTTTTTTAAGCAACCTCCACACTGTTCTGCATAGTGGCTGTATCAATTTATATTCCCACCAACAGTGCAAAAGGGTTCCCTTTTCTCCACACCCTCTCCAGCATTTATTGTTTGTAGATTTTTTGATGATGGCCATTCTAACTGGGGTGAGGTTATATCTCACTGTAGTTTTGATTGGCATTTCTCTAATAATTAGTGATGTTGAGCAGCTTTTCATGTGCCTCTTGGCCATCTGTATGTTTCCTTTGGAGAAATGTCTATTTAGTTCTTCTGCCTATTTTTTTGATTGTGCTATTGGCTTTTTTGATATTGAGCTGAAGGAGCTGTATGAGCTGTTTATAAATTTTGGAGACTAATCCCTTGTCAGTCGCACTGTTTGCAAATATCTTCTCCCATTCTGTGGGTTGTCTTTTCTTTTTGTTTATGGTTTCCTTTACTGTACAAAAGCTTGTAAGTTTGATTAGGTCCTGTTTGTTTACTTTTGTTTTTATTTCCATTACTCTAGGAGATGGCTCAAAAAATATATTGCTGTAATTTATGTCAAAGAGTGTTCTGCCTATGTTTTCCTCTAAGAGTTTTATAGTATTCGGTCTTACATTTAGCTCTTTAATCCATTTTGAGTTTACTTTTGTGTATGGTGTTAAAGAATGTTGTAAAGTTTTTCTTTTTTTTTTTAACATGTAGCTGTCCAGTTTTCCCCACACCATTTATTGAAGAGACTATCTTTCCTCCATTGTATAGTCTTGCCTCCTCTGTCATAGATTAATTGACCATAGGTGTGTGGGTTTATTTCTGGGCTTTCTGTTCTGTTCCATTGAACTATATTTCTGTTTTTGTGCCAGTACCACACTGTTTTGATGACTGTAGTTTTGCAGTATAGTCTGAAGTCAGGGAGCCTGACTCCTCCAGCTCCATTTTTCTTTCTCAAGATTGCTTTGGCTATTTGTGGTCTTTTGTGTTTCCATACAAATTTTAAGACGTTTTGTTCTAGTTCTGTGAAAAATGCCATTGGTAATTCGACAGGGATTGCACTGACTCTGTAGATTGTCCTGGGGAGTTTAGTCATTTTGACAATATTGATTCTTCCAATCCAAAAATATAGCATATCTTTCCATCTTTTTGTGTCATCTTCAATTTCTTTCATCAGCATCTTACAGTTTTTGGAGTACAGGTCTTTTGTCTCCTTAGGTAGGTTTATTCCCTGGTATTTTATTCTTTTTGATGAGATGGTAAATGGGATTGTTTCCTTAATTTCTCTTTCTGATCTTTCATTGTTAGTGTATAGAAATGCAACAGATTACTGGGTATTAATTTTGCATCCTGCAACTTTACCAAATTCATTGTTGAGCTCTACTAGTTTTCTGGTAGCATCTTTAGGATTTTCTATGTATAGTATCATGTCACCTGCAAAAAGTGACAGTTTTACTTCTTCTTTTCCAATTTTGATTCCTCTTATTTCTTTTTCTTCTCTGATTGCTGTAGCTAGGACTTCCAAAACTATGCTGAATAAAAGTGGTGAGAGTGGACATCCTTGTCCACTGATCTGAGAGGAAATGCTTTCAACTTTTCAGCATTGAGTACGATGTTAGCTGTAGTGCTGTCACATATGGCCTTTATTATGTTGAGGTAGGTTTCCTCTAAGCCCAATCTCTGGAGAGTTTTTATCATAAATGGGTGTATAATTTTGTCAGAAGCTTTTTCTGCATCTATTGGGATGATCATATGGTTTTTATTCTTCAACTTGTTGATGTGGTGTATCACACTGATTGATTTGTGGATATTGAAAAATCTTTGCAACAAATGCTAAAGAAACTTCTCTAAGCAGAAAAGGAAAGGTTACAACTAGAGACAAGAAAATTATGAATGGAAAAGCTCACCAGTAAAAGCAAACATATAGTAAATGTAGGAAATCATCTAAACACAAACATGATATCAAAACAGCAATTATGAGAAGAGGAGAGCACAAATGCATGATATTGGAAATACATTTGAAATTAAAAGACCAGCAACGTAAAACAATCTTGTTTATATATAGGCTGCTATATCAAAACCTCATGGTAACCATAAACCAAAAACCTACAACAGATATGCACACAAAAAAGAAAAAGGAATCGAACAAAACACAACACTAAAGTCAGTCTTCAAATCACAAGAGAACAAAAGAGGAAGGGAAGAAAAAAACACGCAAAAACAAATTCAAAACAATCAACAAAATGGGAATAAGAACAAACATATCAATAATTACCTTAAACGAAAATGGATTAGAGGCTCCAACCAAAAGACACAGACTGGCTGAATGAATACAAAAATAAGACCCATATATATGCTGTCTATAAGAGACCTACTTTAGATGTAGGGACACATACAGACTGAAAGTGAGGGGATGGAAAAAGATATTCCATGCAAATGCAAATCAAAAGAAAACTGGAGTAGCAATACTCATAGAAGACAAAATAGAGTTTAAAATAAAGACTCTTCGCTTTGCTGTGCACCTGAAGTTATCACAACGTTGTTGATCAGCTATACTCCAATATATAATAAAAAGTTAAAAAAAAATGAAGAAAAAACCACCCCGCCAAAAAAACCCCACAGATTCCAATAATGTCTGGTGCTTCCAGCAGCTATTATACTGGAACTGTCTGTTAAAACTTTGTGTTGTGATGTTTATTTTTATGCTCACCCCAGAATATAATTGGATACTTGAAAAAAAAAAAAAGACTTGAGGGAAATAAGGGAGTAAGTCATGTGGTTATCAAAAAATGAGTGCTCTGTATTTGTCAACAATGGAATCAAAATAGAAGGTTAGTGCTAGGTTAGTTTAAGGTCTAAAATATGGGGGGAAGATTCTAGCAACTAAATAAGAATAATGTTTTAAAAAAAAGAAAAGAAAGACTCTTACAAGAGACAAAGAAGGACACTACATAATGATCAAGGGATCAATCCAAGAAGAAGATATAACAATTGTAAATATATATGCACCCAACATAGGAGCACCTCAATATATAAGGCAAATACTAACAGCCGTAAAAGGAGAAATTGACAGTAACACAATAATAGTGGGGGACTTTAACACCCCACTTACACCAATGGAGAGATCATCCAGATAGAAAATCAGTAAGGAAACACAGGCTTTAAATGACACATTAGACCAGATGGACTTAATTGATATTTATAGAGCATTCCATCCAAAAGCAGCAGAATACATGTTCTTCTCATGTGCACATGGAACATTCTCCAGGATTGATCACATGCTGGGCCACAAAGCGAGCCTCAGTAAATTTAAGAAAACTGAAATCATATCAAACATCTTTTCTGATCACAACGTTATGAGACTAGAAATCAACAAGAAAAACCCTGTTAAAAACACAAACATGTGGAGGCTAGACAATATGCTACTAAACAACCAATGGATCACTGAAGAAATCAAAGAGGAAATAAAAAAATACCTAGAGAGAAATGAAAATGAAAGCACAAGGATCCAAAACCTATGGGATGCAGCAAAGGGGGTTCAAAGGGGAAGTTTGTAGCAATACAATTTACCCTAAGGAAACAAGAAAAATCACAAATAAAAACCTAACCTTATACCTAAGGCAACTAGAGAAAGAAGAACAAACAAAACCCAAAGTTAGTAGAAGGAAAGAAATCATAAAGATCAGAGCAGAAATAAATGAAATAGAAATGAAGAAATCAATAGAAAAGATCAATGAAACTAAAAGCTGGTTCTTTGAAAAGATAAACAAAATTGACAAACCTTTAGCCAGACTCATTAAGAAAAAAAAGGGAGAGGGTAGTTTTTTTTTTTTTTTTTTTTGATATTGTGTTGTATGAGCTGTTTGTATATTCTGGAGATTAATCTCTTGTTGGTCACATTGTTTGCAAATATTTTCTTCCATTCTGTAGGTTGATATGGTATATTGACAGAATGGCATATTACTTAGCCATAAAAAAGAATGAAATAATGCCACTTGCAGCAACATAGATGGACCTAGAGATTATCATACTAAGTGAAGTAAGCCAGACAGAGAAAGACAAATATATGATATCGCTTATATATGGAATCTAAAAAAAAAAGTGATACAGATGAAATTATATACAAAACAGAACAGACACAGACCCACAGACATAGAAAACAAACTTACAGTTACCAAAGGGGAAAGGTGGAGGGGTGAAAGGAATAAATTAGGAGTTTGGGATTAAAATATACACACTACTATAAATAAAATAGATGATTAACAAGGACCTTTTTCTTGATACCAAGAATAAAAAAACATATGGTAATCTGTGAAATGCAGACTATAAAATGTGCTTAAGGTGTGCAGGGAATAAGAAAGAAGCACAGGGAACTATACTCGATAATTTGTAATAACCTATAAGGCAAAAGAATCTGAAAAAGAATACACACACACACACACACACACACACACACATATGCATAATTGAATCACTTTGCTGTACACTTGAAGCTAACACAACGTTGTAAATCAACTATACTTCTTAAAATACAGAGAAAAAAATTCACTCTCTAGCAAAAGTGAACCCCACTCCCATCCCCCAAAAAAGAAAGGATCAAAATTAGTGTATAAGCAAAATTGGTCCATATTGGGGCCTCTTGGACTATCTTATCATCTTGGATTTTCCAAAGGAAAGAGGATGGCTAGATCAAGAAAGTTAAATAGATCCCTGGCTTGCACAGAAGATGGAGATTTCTACCTACTCATTTCATTAGTATTGTTTTTAACTCCATGTGTTGTATTATTAACTGTCACCAATCTTTTGCTGAACTATATCAAATCAAAGATGATAAAAGCTTGCCTAATGATATTTAGTGTTTAAGGAAGTATGATAAAGGATCAGCATTTAAAATAAAAATTGGCATATTTTAACCATTTCCTTATGCTTGCTTCTGTTAAACTAATGTTCTTTATATGAGCAAAATTATAATCCTTTTCACTATATGAAACTGTCTCACTGTAAAAACATGCTTCAGGAAGATTCAGAATAAAAGTTCATCCAACATTTCAGTCTGTACACAGATCAATTTTAGTTAATGCATATACGTAAACAAAAGAAAGGAAGCAAAGCTAGAGAAAGGTAAAGAAACAAAAAGGAAAGAATGTCTCAGCTCAAGTACCTTTTAAGTTTACAAGGAACTTTTTAATATTCAAGTACATGATCCATTTGCAGAGGGCTGAAGGAGAGTGTTTAGCACTAAGTAAACTATATTTCTTTCAAGTGTAATATAAACAAAAGGATACAGTCCACTGATCCATTGTAAACACTAGTTAAAAATAATCTTGACCCTTCAGTGTAACGCTTACACAAGGTACATGTTAGGACTTCATTGAGCCTAAGGCAAGTTAAAAAGCATTTAAAAAAGCCACTCACAGCATTTAGAATGTAGGATACCCCAGCTGTAGTGGTTAGTAATCTGTTCTATGTTTTTGGTAACTAAAAACAGAATGAAATTTTATGTTTTTCCTATCTTACTTGGTACAGATTCCTCATAGCTTTGAGAAATTACTGGCTTTCATGGCTATTTTCCCGAATCCTGAGAATTTATCAGTGAAATTTTGGTGACAGAAAGGAGGGTTAGGTTTAGGACTAGTGTGCTAAGAAGGGGTGTGAATGATAAATAACTCATTGTAAATTTGGAGCCAAAGTGGTTATTAGTTTCTAGTTGTGTCCCTCCTCCAGCCCTTCTACATACCACCCTTCCTGCAAGAAGCTCTATATTCTCGGCTGTCTGGAATCCTTAGCATGATTCCCAACTATAACCCACCTTCTAGAAACCAGAGTACTAGAGCCCAAGCCTCACTCTATTCTGTTTGAGGCTGACTATATTATAGTCACGGAACTTTAGGTTTTCTTTTACTGACAAGGAAACTGAAGCCCAGAGTGGTCAAGAGACATGCCCCAAATGAACAGTCATGGTACATGCTTTCCATATAAAACACACCTACCACCAGCACCCCTTCCTCTCTGAGGCCTCTGAAAATCAGTCTGTGCACCTCAATGACACTACAGAGCTGCTCCTTGATTTTATGGTTTGCAGGCTGTGTGTTGTTCCCTAGGAAATATTTTGGTCTAATTTACCTGTCAAAAGTATGAAACACTGTATATAATAAAGTCTTTCCTCTGACTCCAACTCTTTCTTTAATCACAGAGCTTATATTCTATTGGGAGAGGCAGGCATTAAACAAATAATCCAACAAATATGTAATTATAATTTGTAAATGCAATGAAGGAAAAGTAAAGGATGCGATTATGAAGTGTAACGGGGGACCTGACTTAAGTTTCAGAGACAAGGAAGTTATAGGAATGCTTCAGTGAGAAAATAATACTTGAGACCAGAAAGATAATTAAAGAGTTAGTGAGACAGGTTTAATGGGAGAACTGCATTCCAGGCAGAAGGATCTACATAAAGCCCTTGGGTGGAAGACTCTTGTGGTTAGAATGTAGTGACCAAAAGTAAGAGTGACTCACTCAACTGAGATTGCAGAGGTCTGGAATTTTATTCTAAGAACCATGGGATGCCACTAACAGATGTTAAGCAGGAGTGTGACCTATCCAGATGTGCATTTCTCTGGTGGTCCTTGTCATAAAACTCAGGGTTTTTTTTTAACTTTTTATTTTATATTGGAGTATAGATGATTAACAATGTTGTGTTAGTTTCAGGTGTACAGCAAAGTGATTCAGTAATACATATACATATATCTTTTCTTTTTCCAATTCTTTTCCCATTTAGGTTGTTATATAATATTGAGCAGAGTTCCCTGTGCTATACAGTAGGTCCCTGTTGGTACACACCACTCTATTTAAAATGGATAACTGACTAGAACTCAGCTTTTAAAGCATATGTCCTGAGTCCAAAGAATGAATAGAGTTAACAGTGCAAAGTCTTCTCTCCTATTTGTAAAAACAATTCAAGGCAAGTGCTCTTTTGATAGTCTTTATGTAGCATCATATAAAGTACCCTAGTGCTGCAATCTAACATGAAAACAAACTGCAGAACAAAAATAGCATACATCCCAATCTTAGAGAAAAGTAACAAAGCTTGTGCAAAATTCACAAAGTATGTGATATCTTCAAAATAGTGAAAACTATATAGTGTTTTTTATAAAAAAACAAAGGAAATTGTTACAAAATTATATGACAAATTTGAGTATCTTATGAGTTGCAAAGTAAAACTGGAGGCATAATTTATATTGGAAATTGTATTTTCTTTTTCTTTTTTTAAATTTAATTTTTATTTTATATTGGAGTATAGTTGATTTACAATGTTGTGTTAGTTTCAAGTATACTGCAAAGTGATTCATTTTCATATATCTGTTCTTTTTCAAATTCTTTTCCCATATAGGTTATTACAGAATATTGAGTAGAGTTCCCTGTGCTATACAGTAGGTCCTTGTTGATTATCTATTTTATATATAGTAGTGTGTATATGTTAATCCCAAACTCCTAATTTACCCCCCCCCACCTTTCCTCTTTGGTAAGCATAAGTTTGTTTTTGAAATCTGTGAGCCAGGAATCCCACTCGAAAAGATACATGCACCCCAATGTTCATTGCAGCACTATTTACAATAGCCAAGACATGGAAGCAACCTAAATGTCCATCAACAGAGGAACGGATAAAGAAGATGTGGTACATATATACAATGGAATATTACTCAGCCATAAAAAAAGAATGAAATGATGCCATTTGTAGCAATATGGATGGATCTAGAGATTATCATACTAAGTAAAGTAAGTCAGACAGAAACAAATGTATGATATCACTTATATGTGGAATCTAAAAAATGATATAAATGAACTTATTTACAAAACAGAAACAGACTCACAGACTTCGGAAATTGTATTTTCTAGTCTGAATTTTAAAGGATCTTTATAATTCTTATTCTAAAAGGCCAAAAGTGAATTTTCAGTGAAATATTTTCTGAAATAAACTTTCTGAAATGACAATCTGTTTAGTATACAACATTCTAAATTCACCATAAAGAAAAATCCTTAGCAATATCCTGAAAGGTGATTGTTCAAATAAGTGGCTTTGTTTTGGTGATCCTGAATTATTCCTGTGGTGCTATATATAAACCACAGGTGCCAAATACTCCACCTTCAATTTGCCTACCTTTGTAGAGAAAGACAGATATGAGACGCTATTAAATTTTTTGGCCTTGAAATTAATAACCAATAATCAACCTCAATAATACTAAAAAAAATAAGTTGGGACTTCCCTGGTGGTCTAGTGGTTAAGAATCGCCTTCCAATGCAGGGGACATGGGTTTGATCCCTGGTCGGGGAACTAAGATCCCACATGCAACTAATCCTGCACCACAACTACTGAGCCTGCAAGCTGCAACTAGAGAGAAGCCTGCATGCTGCAACTAGAGAGAAGCCTGCATGCTGCAACAAAGATCTCACGTGCTGCAACTAAGACCCGATGCAGCCAAATAAATAAATAAATAAATAAACTAATTAAATAAAAAAAAAAGTCTTTGAATGGATCTAATCAAGGTAAAACAAAATCAGAGACTGGCAAAAACTCAGAGAATTGTGTATGACCACCAACCTCCATAGGACACTCAAGATTTATTTGCTATAGGAATCAAGAATCTCTTCTCAGGTTAGGGTTTTTATTCTAGGAATAAGTTTATGAAGTTGATACATTTTGATTTTTGTCTAGCTTATGAGAAAGGAGGACATGTCATTTTTTATTTGTAGTACAATTCCTAACAGAAAAATGTAAAGCTCTACATCAAAAAGTTACATAATACATTGGACGAAAGCATATTTTCATAGTTTCTAAAGTTAAATTTGTTTCTTAGTTGGGTACTTTAACAACCTAAGAACTGAAAACATCATAAACCAGCTGATATTTATAGCTTCTAAAATACCTGATTGTTAAATAAATAATGCTCTTGGGATACTTACGTTTCTGCTTAATAAAGGAAATTAGCCTTAACATAGCTTCTTGGTGAATATAAGACTTTAGTATATACTTGCTTAGTCTCCAATTTTTAGGAAAAATTTACGAAAAACAACAAAAAAAGAGAGTAAAAAAAAAGTTACAGTTCTAGAATGAAACAAACTTGTTTAGTCATCTGAAACATCTGGTACTGAATGTGGATTTCTTAATTATTGAGAGGGCCCTGAAATATAAATATTCACAGGTTCAAAAGAGTGCTGCCAAATAGGTTATCAAGCAAAAAATACGCAAGCACCTGGAGAACAAAATCCATCTGTCTGACTGAATTTAGTTGAAAATAATTTTTTAGACTTGTTAGTAAAACCCTCATGCAAAATTTATTTGATTGAATAATTTACCAAGAATATTTCCATAAGCATCATAAAGTAGTACAGTGGATAAAAATGAATATACTAATCATCTTTCTAACTTTGAACCACTGCCATAGCGTCTAGTGAATATATTTTGTAGATTTCTAGTTAGGTTTCATCGTGCACGCAGTCTCAACTTGAAGAACAGGATTCCCGTAGATATGATGTGGCCAGTCCCATCTATAGGGAAGGCAGGTAGGAGTTAATATTCCTGGGTGTAGCTGATGTTTACTTGAAGGTAAGCGTGGGTGTCTCTCCCTCAGAGATGAGCACTGTGGGGCTTTCCTCATCTTCCCTGGTTCTGGAACTCAGGTGATGGCTAGAGTTAGGATGAGAAAAGCCAGGGGGAGTAATACTAAATCCTATATTCTCTCTCCTGGGGCTTGCTTTTGCAAATAAACTGTGTATTTGGAAATAAACCACTGTTTAATATGTTCGGATAATTCCCCCCTTCAAATATTTACAAGTTAAAAGGAGACTGTATTAAATGAGATAATAGAATGTATGTAAAGCATTAAGCATGGTACTTCTTATGTAAAAGTCACAAAACAAATATTTCCATCAGGTGCCCACTTGCCCCCTCCGCTAAGCATCAGAAAACTTAACAGCAAAGTTCCTAACAAAGAAGAGGGGTCAGCAATCAGGTAAATCGTCTCCTATTAAGTGAACTGTCACAACCCAATTGGATTCACGGTTCTCATACTAAAACGAGCATTTATTCTTTCTGAAGACTAAAAGATGTACTTAAGTTAGTACTAACCTTTTATAAGAGTAAGAGTATTCTAACAAAAGGACATTAAGTAGTAGGATAAAATGACCCTTATCTGAAAAAGAATGACAATTCAAGCTGAATCAAGCAATTAAAAAGATATGCACTGGTACATTTTCTTCTAATCTAACAGTATGGAAAAAATGGCTTTAAAAAAAATTCCTTGTTCCACCACCAAATCCTCTCAGTGTGGTTATCTTTAAAAACAAAACAAAAATCAGAGACTATGATATACTCTCATCTTCCAAACACAAGAAAACAGCAGCTTACTAAATCCTTACTGAGGCTTGAAAGGTAAGGATGCAGCAACTCTTGTCTTTCACTCAAAAGAATTTCCATTTTAGCTGTACCCAATCACATTCACTAGTTTCTATTCAGATGAGATGGTTACTTGATCTTATGCTTTTAGCCAGAGATCAATCAAGATAATCTACTAAAATCAAAATGGCATATTGGGGGATGGCTTGAAGATGGCGGAAGAGTAAGACGCGAAGATCACCTTCCTCCCCACAGATACACCAGAAATATATCTACACGTGGAACAACTCCTACAGAACACCTACTGAAGGCTGGCAGAAGATCTCAGACCTCCCAAAAGGCAAGAAACTCCCCACGTACCTGGGTAGGGCAAAAGAAAAAAAGAAAAGACAGAGACAAAAGAATAAGGACGGCACCTGCACCAGTGGGAGGGAGCTGTGAAGGAGGAAAAGTTTCCACACACTAGGAAGCCCCTTCGCGGGCGGAGACTGCGGGAGGCGGAGGGGGGGGCTTCGGGACCGCGGAGGAGTGCACAGCGACTGGTGCGGAGGGCAAAGCGGGGAGATTCCCGCACAGAGGATCGGTGCCGACCGGCACTCGCCAGCCCGAGAGGCTTGTCTGCTCACCCGCCGGAGCGGGCGGGGCTGCGAGCTGAGGCTCGGGTTTCAGTTTCGGACAGAGCGCAGGGAGAGGACTGGGGGTGGCGGCTTGAACATAGCCTGAAGGGATTAGTGCACCACGGCTAGCCGGGAGGGAGTCCGGGGAAAAGTCTGCACCTGCCGAAGAGGCAAGAGACTTTCTTCCCTCATTGTTTCCTGGTGCACGAGGAGAGGGGTTTAAGAGCGCTGCTTAAAGGAGCTCCAGAGACGGGCGCGAGCCGCGGCTAAAAGCGCGGACCCCAGACACGGGCGGGAGACGCTAAGGCTGCTGCTGCCGCCACCAAGGGGCCTGTGTGCGAGCACAGGTCACTCTCCACACCTCTCTTCCGCGGAGCCTGTGCAGCGCGCCACTGCCAGGTTCCCGGGATCCAGGGACAACTTCCCCGGGAGAACGCACGGCGCGCCTCAGGCTGGTGCAATGTCACACTGGCCTCTGCCGCCGCAGGCCCGCCCCGCACGCAGTGCCCCTCCCTCCCCCACCCCCACCCCCCCGGCCTGAGTGAGCTGGAGCCCCCGAATCAGCGGCTCCTTTAACCCCGTCCTGTCAGCAAAAAACAGACGCCCTCCAGCGACCTACACGCAGAGGCAGGGCCAAATCCAAAGCTGAGCTCCTGTGAGCTGTGAGAACAAAGAAGAGAAAGGGAAATCTCTCCCAGCAGCCTCAGAAGCAGCGGATTAAAGCTCCACAATCAACTTGATATACCCTGCATCTGTGGAATACCTGAATAGACAAGGAATGATCCCAAATTGAAGAGGTGGACTTTAGGAGCGAGATCTATGATTTTTTTCCCTTTTCCTCTTTTTGTGAATGTGTATGTGTATGCTTCTGTGTGAGATCTTGTCTGTATAGTCTTGCTTCCACCATTTGTCCTAGGGCTCTATCCGTCCATGGTTTTTTTTAAAAACTTTTTTTCTTAATAATTAATTTTAATTGTAATAACTTTATTATATTTTACCTTCGTTCTTTCTTTCTTTCTTTCCTTCCTTCCTTCCCTCCTTTAGACAACGAATCACCCCAAATTGAGGAGGTGGTCTCTGAGAGCAACATTTATGATTTTTCCCCCTTTACCTCTTTTTTGTGAGGGTGTATATGTATGCTTCTGTGTAAGATTTTCTCTGTATAGCTTTGCTTCCAACATTTGTCCTAAGGTTCTATCCGTCCCTTTTTTTTTTTCTAAATATTTTTTAATTCAATAACTATATTATACTTTATTTTATTTTTACTGTATCTTCTTTCTTTCTGTCTTTTTTCCTTCTTTCCCTCCTTCCTTCCTTCCTTCCTCCCTCCCTCCCTCATTTCCTTCTTTGCTTCTTTCTTCCTTCCTTCCTTTCCTCCTTTCCTTCTTTCTTTCCTCATACTTCTACTAATTCTCTCTACTTTTTCTCCCTTTTATTCTGAGCTGTGTGGATGAAAGGCTCTTGGTGCTCCAGCCAGGAGTCAGGGCTCTGCCTCTGAGGTAGGAGAGCCAACTTCAGGTCACTGGTCAACAAGAGACCTCCCAGCCCCACATAATATTAAACGGCGGAAATCTCCCAGAGACCTCCATCTTAACACCAGCACCCAGCTTCACTCAACGACCAGCAAGCCACAGTGCTGGACAACCTATGCCAAACAACTAGCAAAAATAAAGATGAAACAAGCAACGATGAACAACGCAATAAATGAAATTAAAAATACTGTAGAAGGGATCAATAGCAGAATAACTGAGGCAGAAGAACGGATAAGTGACCTGGGAGATAAAGTAGTGGAAATAACTACTGCAGAGAAGAATAAAGAAAAAAGAATGAAAAGAACTGAGGACAGTCTCAGAGACTTCTGGGACAACATTAAACGCACCAACATTCGAATTATAGGGGTTCCAGAAGAAGAAGAGAAAAAGAAAGGGACTGAGAAAATATTTGAAGAGATTATAGTTGAAAACTTCCCTAATATGGGAAAGGAAATAGTTAATCAAGTCCAGGAAGCACAGAGAGTCCCATACAGGATAAATACAAGGAGAAATATGCCAAGACACATATTAATCAAACTGTCAAAAATTAAATACAAAGAAAGCATATTAAAAGCAGCAAGGGAAAAACAACAAATAGCACACAAGGGAATCCCCATAAGGTTAACAGCTGATCTCTCAGCAGAAACCCTACAAGCCAGAAGGGAGTGGCAGGACATACTGAAAGTGATGAAGGAGAAAAACCTGCAACCAAGACTACTCTACCCAGCAAGGATCTCATTCAGATTTGATGGAGAAATTAAAACCTTTACAGACAAGCAAAAGCTGAGAGAGTTCAGCACCACCAAACCAGCTTTACAACAAATGCTAAAGGAACTTCTCTAGACAAGAAACACAAGAGAAGGAAAAGACCTATAATAACGAACCCAAAACAATTTAGAAAATGGGAATAGGAACATACATATCGATAATTACCTTAAATGTAAATAGACTAAATGCTCCCACCAAAAGACACAGATTGGCTGAATGGATACAAAAAGAAGACCCTTATATATGCTGTCTACAAGAGACCCACTTCAGACCTAGAGACACATACAGACTGAAAGTAAGGGGATGGAAAAAGATATTCCATGCAAATGGAAACCAAAAGAAAGCTGGAGTAGCAATTCTCATATCAGACAAAATAGACTTTAAAATAAGGACTATTAAAAGAGACAAGGAAGGACACTACATAATGATCAAGGGATCCATCCAAGAAGAAGATATAACAATTGTAAATATTTATGCACCCAACATAGGAGCACCTCAATACATAAGGCAAATACTAACAGCCATAAAAGGGGAGATCGACAGTAACACATTCATAGTAGGGGACTTTAACACCCCACTTTCACCCATGGACAGATCATCCAAAATGAAAATAAATAAGGAAACACAAGCTTTAAATGATACATTAAACAAGATGGACTCAACTGATATTTATAGGACACTCCATCCAAAAACAACAGAATACACATTTTTCTCAAGTGCTCATGGAACATTCTCCAGGATAGATCATATCTTGGGTCACAAATCAAGCCTTGGTAAATTTAAAAAAATTGAAATTGTATCAAGTATCTTTTCTGACCACAACGCCATGAGACTAGATATCAATTACAGGAAAAGATCTGTAAAAAATACAAACACATGGAGGCTAAACAATACACTACTTAATAATGAAGTGATCACTGAAGAAATCAAAGAGGAAATAAAAAAATACCTAGAAACAAATGACAATGGAGACACAACGACCCAAAACCTATGGGATGCAGCAAAAGCAGTTCTAAGGGGGAAGTTTATAGCAATACAAGCCCACCTTAAGAAGCAGGAAACATCTCGAATAAACAACCTAACCTTGCACCTGAAGCAATTAGAGAAAGAAGAACAAAAAAACCCCAAAGCCAGCAGAAGGAAAGAAATCATAAAAATCAGATCAGAAATAAATGAAAAAGAAATGAAGGAAACGATAGCAAAGATCAATAAAACTAAAAGCTGGTTCTTTGAGAAGATAAACAAAATAGATAAACCACTAGCCAGACTCATCAAGAAAAAAAGAGAGAAGACTCAAATCAATAGAATTAGAAATGAAAAAGGAGAAGTAACAACTGACACTGCAGAAACAAAAAAAATCAGGAGAGATTACTACAAGCAACTCTATGCCAATAAAATGGATAATCTGGAAGAAATGGACAAATTCTTAGAAATGCACAACCTGCCAAGACTGAATCAGGAAGAAACAGAAAATATGAACAGACCAATCACAAGCACTGAAATTGAAACTGTGATTAAAAATCTTCCAACAAACCAAAGCCCAGGACCAGATGGCTTCACAGGTGAATTCTTTCAAACGTTTAGAGAAGCGCTAACACCTGTCCTTCTCAAACTCTTCCAAAATATAGCAGAGGGAGGAACACTCCCAAATTCCTTCTACGAGGCCACCATCACCTTGATTCCAAAACCAGACAAGGATGTCACAAAGAAAGAAAACTACAGGCCAATATCACTGATGAACATAGATGCAAAAATCCTCAACAAAATACTAGCAAACAGAATCCAACAGCACATTAAAAGGATCATACACCATGATCAAGTGGGGTTTATTCCAGGAATGCAAGGATTCTTCAATATACGCAAATCTATCAATGTGATAAACCATATTAACAAATTGAAGGAGAAAAAACATATGATCATCTCAATAGATGCAGAGAAAGCTTTCGACAAAATTCAACACCCATTTATGATAAAAACCCTGCAGAAAGTAGGCATAGAGGGAACTTTCTTCAACATAATAAAGGCCATATATGACAGGCCCACAGCAAACATCATCCTCAATGGTGAAAAACTGAAAGCATTTCCACTAAGATCAGGAACAAGACAAGGTTGCCCACTCTCACCACTCTTATTCAACATAGTTTTGGAAGTTTTAGCCACAGCAATCAGAGAAGAAAAGGAAATAAAAGGAATTCAAATCGGAAAAGAAGTAGTAAAGCTGTCACTGTTTGCAGATGACATGATACTATACATAGAGAATCCTAAAGATGCTACCAGAAAACTACTAGAGCTAATCAATGAATTTGGTAAAGTAGCAGGATACAAAATTAATGCACAGAAATCTCTGGCATTCCTATATACTAATGATGAAAAATCTGAAAGTGAAATCAAGAAAACACTCCCATTTACCACTGCAACAAAAAGAATAAAATATCTAGGAATAAACCTACCTAAGGAGACAAAAGACCTGTATGCAGAAAATTATAAGACACTGATGAAAGAACTTAAAGATGATACAAATAGATGGAGAGATATACCATGTTCTTGGATGGGAAGAATCAACATTGTGAAAATGACTCTACTACCCAAAGCAATCTACAGATTCAATGCAATCCCTATCAAACTACCACTGGCATTTTTCACAGAACTAGAACAAAAAATTTCACAATTTGTATGGAAACACAAAAGACCCCGAATAGCCAAAGCAATCTTGAGAACGAAAAAAGGAGCTGGAGGAATCAGGCTCCCTGACTTCAGACTATACTACAAAGCTACAGTAATCAAGACAGTATGGTACTGGCACAAAAACAGAAAGATAGATCAATGGAACAGGATAGAAAGCCCAGAGATAAACCCACGCACATATGGATACCTTATCTTTGATAAAGGTGGCAGGAATGTACAGTGGAGAAAGGACAGCCTCTTCAATAAATGGTGCTGGGAAAACTGGACAGGTACATGTAAAAGTATGAGATTAGATCACTCCCTAACACCATACACAAAAATAAGCTCAAAATGGATTAAAGACCTAAATGTAAGGCCAGAAACTATCAAACTCTTAGAGGAAAACATAGGCAGAACACTCTATGACATAAATCACAGCAAGATCCTTTCTGACCCACCTCCTAGAGTAATGGAAATAAAAACAAAAATAAACAAATGGGACCTAATGAAACTTCAAAGCTTTTGCACAGCAAAGGAAACCATAAACAAGACCAAAAGATAACCCTCAGAATGGGAGAAAATATTTGCAAATGAAGCAACTGACAAAGGATTAATCTCCAAAATTTACAAGCAGCTCATGCAGCTCAATAACAAAAAAACAAACAACCCAATCCAAAAATGGGCAGAAGACCTAAATAGACATTTCTCCAAAGAAGATATACAGAATGCCAACAAACACATGAAAGAATGCTCAACATCATTAATCATTAGAGAAATACAAATCAAAACTACAATGAGATATCATCTCACACCAGTCAGAATGGCCATCATCAAAAAATCTAGAAACAATAAGTGCTGGAGAGGGTGTGGAGAAAAGGGAACACTCTTGCACTGCTGGTGGGAATGTGAATTGGTTCAGCCACTATGGAGAACAGTATGGAGGGTCCTTAAAAAACTACAAATAGAATTACCATATGACCCAGCAATTCCACTACTGGGCATATACCCTGAGAAAACCAAAATTCAAAAAGAGTCATGTACAAAAATGTTCATTGCAGCTTTATTTACAATAGCCCGGAGATGGAAACAACCTAAGTGTCCATCATCGGATGAATGGATAAAGAAGATGTGGCACATATATACAATGGAATATTACTCAGCCTTAAAAAGAAACGAAATTGAGCTATTTGTAATGAGATGGATAGACCTAGAGTCTGTCATACAGAGTGAAGTAAGTCAGAGAGAAAAAGACAAATACCGTATGCTAACACATATATATGGAATTTAAGAAAAATAAATGTCATGAAGAACCTAGGGGTAAGACAGGAATAAAGACGCAGACCTACTGGAGAACGGACTTGAGGATATGGGGAGGGGGAAGGGTGAGCTTTGACAGGGCGAGAGAGAGTCATGGACAGATACACACTAACAAAGGTAGTAAGGTCGATAGCTAGCGGGAAGCAGCCGCATGGCACAGGGATATTAGCTCGGTGCTTTGTGACAGCCTGGAGGGGTGGGATAGGGAGAGTGGGAGGGAGGGAGACGCAAGAGGGAAGACATATGGGAACATATGTATATGTATAACTGATTCACTTTGTTATAAAACAGAAACTAACACACCATTGTAAAGCAATTATACCCCAATAAAGATGTTAAAAAAATGGCATATTATTTAAATTAATAATCACTTTTGAGAAATAGTTCAAGGGATTTCATATAATCTAGATTGATTTTTAAACATTAAACAACATATGACTAGTAATGGTGGAATATTAGAATACAAAATTTGGGGCAATCTGAAAACCTGTCAGTCGATATGATTATCATTTGAGAACATGTGGAGTTATTTCTTAGAGACAATGCCATGTTTCCTTATGTCACAAACCTGTTACCATGATAGGGAGGACAAACGCCTTCTATATAGTGCTATGCATCCTGTTACAATAGGTTCATTCAAATTTATAATACAATCTGTGATGTCGATGCAATCACTTTAGATCTCACTGTTATTTCAAACAAATCCATAACTGAGCAAAAAGGCAGGATGTTGACAAGAGTTAATGTGTGTTTTACACTGTTTACAATTGCTTTCTAATCTACTAAATGGCTGTGAAAATTGATGCACTGTTAGGGGTGCTTTTATATACTAGTACAGATAAAGAGCTGTTGCATTGCTGTAATCTCTGTAATGCTAAATTGAATTTTCTACAGTGCTTTACGTTTTCTCTATTTGTATGTGATAAGTAGGCTCCTGATTTTATGCCAACCCTTAATAAAGAAACCAAAATATCTTCTCATTTTATTAGTTAAGATGTATTAATTGAGATGTACAGGCTTGTAATTCTATCCTATTGTAAAACAAAACTTTTAATTGTATTTCAAATAGATTAAGAAATCACATCCCAAGAGATCTGGATTATCTCATTCTAAATCTCTTAATCATTTAACTTGACTAGCATGTGATATATTAAGGCTATATAACCCAATGATAGTTGTAAAAATTCAGACACATCAACGTGAAATATTATTAGTAATACCTCCTCATAGTACTCTACATTTTGACAGTAACAGGCAAGAGGGCAGAAAGGCTTTTGAAAGAAGGAATTGAGGTTCATGTACCAACATCGATAATTATGTGTGTGTGTGTGTGTGTGTGTGTGTATATACACACACACACACACACACACACAGTATATTTAAATATCACCACAAACAGGCAATGTGTGAGTGCCCATTATTCATCATAGCTACTAGGAGACTATATTGCCTCTTTGGCCTCAACAGACATGTATTGTAAACGTGTGACAGATCTAAGAATCATTCCTCCCTTTCATGACTGTGACTCCTGTTTCAGGCTTACCAATGGAACAATCTGGAGTCTGAGGTTTCACTTCCATACAAGCTATGAATAAAGACTACCTTTTGATTAAAGCAAAGAACGACAAGCATTCATGATGTTTAAAAACAACTTTAAATCACCCAACTAATTATCAACTACTTATTTATTACACTAACCTTTTTATATTTACAAGAAAGGGGTTAGAAATAGTGAATGATTAGGCTTTCATTGTCAGATGTTAATTGTGCTTGTATTTTATAAAATGGTTACTTCTATAAAAAATTTTGTTTAGAAATAAATAATGCCCCTGGCTTTTTTTTCTACTAATATTTTAAGTGCTGGTAGTCAAAGAAAGGAAAATTCTGTTATGTGTTGGTAAGAACTAAACACTTAGGAAAGTTCAATAAAGTACATTTGACCAAATATGCATAAAACAAAGCTTATTTTATGACTATTGAAACAGGGGCAGCATCTTTCAAAGATCTGTCTTCTTCCTTTTTATACTTATCAATATATTTCATACTCTTACTATTTTTCTCTTTACAAGTTATTGCATTGACATTTATAAAGTGCATTGTTAAGAAAATTAAATAATTGGTTGTCTGATTACAATTTCACTCTGAGCTTAATATGGGGTTTTAAAGTCTTTTCCCGTCTGCTGTCTCTGATTCCCTGTGGTAAAGTGGTCTTTTCAAGGACTTAAAATAACTTAAAGTGATGTCTTTCTAATGAAGGAACACAGGACTATTTTACTGCCTCAAAACAACTAATAAAAGAAAAGGAGAAAAAACAAAAGTACTAACAACAAACTTTCTATGACAACCTGATACATCTGGAAATCGGAACTTTAGAACACAGCAGTTATTGAAGCAACTTGACTATGAAAATAATATTTAATGATACTAAAGATAACAAAGCACCAACAAATATTCCTTTCATCTGTTTTTCTAAAATTTGTCTTGAAAACATTATGGAATAAATATGCAAAAAACAAGTGTTGCTAAATTAGTACATAAAAAAGTATTGTAATTGTATATTTTGACAAAAAGAATAGCACAATAAGCCCTATTCCTGCTTTCCTTAAAAATAGGAAGTAAGCAATATTCTTATTTCCTTAAATCAGCTTGAAGCAATTTATTTCCTATGAACAACACAAATACTACACGGCAAGGATTAATAGGTCTAAGAGAATTAGGATGGCATGGTAAAGAGGTCCTCGATAGTGCTCGCAACTATTCACTGAGGCAAAGTGACAAAAATAATGATTCCTGAAGCTAAATTTATATAAATGTAAAATTACCATATGTCCTTTTCTTGGGGGTGTTAAAATATTCTTATTAAAAGTGAAATATATGTGTAACAGAGAAAGACAAATATTATATGATATCACTTATATGTGGAATCTAAAAAATAATACAAATGAATCTATATACAAAACAGAAACAGACACAGACATAGAAAACAAACTTATGGTTACCAAAGGGGAAGGTGGGAGGGAGGGGAGGGTAAATTAGGAATTTGGGATTAACAGATACAAACTACTATACATAAAATAGGTAAGCATCAAGGATTTACTGAATGGCATAGGGAACTATATTCAATATCCTGTAATAAGCTATAATGGAAAATAATCTGAAAAATAAAATATATAACTAAATCACTTTGCTGTATAGCTAGAACTAACACATTATAAATCAACTATGTTTCAATTAAAAAAAATGAAATATAGGCGACTACAAAGGATCATTTTTCTATCCATTCATTCATTCAACAGTTAGTAACTAAACTCCTATTATTGGTCAGGCTCTGTTCTAGAAAGAACAGACAGCAAAACTGAAAAGGTTCCTGCCCTCATGGACCTTGAATTCTGGGGGAAGGCAGTAGGTAGGCTCACGAGACACAAACAAAACAAGTAAATGTATCATATGTCAGGGTGGTTGGCATAATGGAGAAAAAGGGCAAAGTAAATGCACTGAGGCCTGGGGTAGCTATTTTACAAAGAACGGTCAGAATAACTTTCTCAGATCAAGAGAAAACGGAGCGGTGATCTGCAGGAAAACTGGATGAGCATGCATAATTTTGGAAGGAAAAACATTCTGGGCAGAAGGAACAGCAGGTACAGACTAACGTGTTCTAGGGGTGGCAAGGTGGCTGGGTCAGCTGACAAGTAAGCCAGGGCAGAAGCAGCAGAAATGAGGTCAGAGACACGAGGAGGGTGGATGGTTTGGCCTTGTACGTCTCTTGTCCCACTGGAAGGTTTTCAGATGAAGAGCATCCAGTCTGACCTACACTTGAACAAGCTCACCCTGGCTGCTGTGTTCAGAACAGACCAGAGGAGGACGAGGGTGGAGTCCAGGAAGCCAGTTAAGAGGTGATTCCAATAATCCACGTGACAGAAGATGTGACTAGATTTGCTCTCCTTCCTCAGAGGTCCAGAGAAAACACGAGATGTCGATTCAACAGCAATTTTTAATAGACTTTTAAATTTATTTCCCAGCATCCCACTCTTTTGAGGAATTCTTTTAGGCAGAGACTGGTCTTAATTCCAGGTTTTTGTTAGAAAGTGATTTCAGTCATCCACTCCATCACAATCTGTACCTGGACTTTCTCCAGGGAAGCAGAGCCCGCTGGGCAGTTAGTGACCTTGCACTGACTGCTGGAGCGGAATTAGCATCATGGCCTCACTTGGATTTTCTTTTCTTTTTTTTTTTTTTTAAGATTTTCTTTTTTGATGTGGACCATTTTTAAAAGTCTTTATTGAATTTGTTACATTATTGCTTCTGTTTTATGTTTTAGTTTTTTGGCCGTGAAGCACGTGGGATCTTAGCTCCCCGACCAGGGATTGAACCTGCACCCCCTGCATTGGAAGGCGAAGTCTTCACCCCTGGACCACTGGGAATTCCCTCACTTGGATTTTCTAATCTCTAAATTGGATGGAAAGAGCTATTCTTTTTCTTCCTTTTCCTTCCAAACTTCTTGTTATATCCTTGCTGCCCCTAAAGTCATATGGCTTCTTCACTTCTTTTACCCTGTGATCCTCTGAGCTCCAACCTCACATTCTCTCTGTCAACTTTAAATGTTGGCACTTTCTTCTAGAGAGCTCACCTATGCCCATGGTTTCAACTGTAGGTTTTTGGCTCCAAACTTTACACCTCTATGCTAAACACTTTTCTGAGTTGCAGATCTCAGTTTCTATCTGTGTATAGAATGCCACCTCCTCCTTCAAATTCCTCATGTCTAAAAGCAGACTTAGTTTCTCCCTGGGAGAAACACCTGCTCTTCTTCCTTACCTTCACATTTTTGTTTAGTGGTACTGCCATTTTCCTGCTTAGCCCCTTGCAGTAGTTCAATCCTGGGGAAGGACAAAGGGGAGGGAACAGGAATTCTAACAGCATATTTCTCTACAACAAATTGTCCGCTTCCCTTTTATCCAGCAATCACTCAGGTAGAACTCTTTGTAATAGTAGCCAGATATTTTTCTGGCAGGAGCTTCTTGTTTTGGAGAACCCTAGAAAAGAGGGAGCCATGTGTGTGTGTAGGGGTGCACACACAGGTACACACAAATTCCTTTGTTAGGCCACAGTGATATTTTGGCAAACAACTGTCCACGAAGAATGTAGTATTGGAAGGTGTGGCAGATACAGTGCTCACCAAATATTCCATGTGCATTCCTACATTCCCCGGAATGCTCTGCAATTATGTTGGGGTCATGTGACTAGTTCTGGTCTCTGAGTATGAGTTGAAGTGATGTGTGTCACATTGGGGATGAGGCAGTTAAGAGCCAAAGTGTCTCCTCCTTTCCTCCTTCCCTTCGGCAGACTGTGGTCTTCCAGAGAGTGTAGCTACATGATGGAAGGAGGTCTCCTAACCTACGCTGGACCTCATGTGGGAGAGAAATAAACTTGTACTGTGTTAAGTCAGTGAGATTCCAGGGTTTGTTTGCTATGACAGTTAAGTCATCATTACCCTGACCAATAAATATTGGGTACCCTTGGTAAGTCAACGTTAAAGGTGAAATAGATTATTTTAGTACTCGTGTCATTCTAAAATTTCTCTAAAATCTTAATTTCCATTAATATTTCCTTCTGGTATCATCTTTAGGATAATGAGTCCAGAAATCTCTTTACTTAGTAAAGGAAGTTACCCAGATCAAGTTTCAAGGCTATATATCTTTTATTCTAGTATTGAGGGATTTGGTAAGTAAGTTTTTGCTAACATTACATTGACTCTCTCATTTTCTCAAATATGTGTGTGTGTGTGTGTGTGTGTGTGTGTGTATACACATATTACTTAGCTTCTGCCTTCTAGTCCAAAAATATCACACTTAAAAATTGCTCTTGTCCTTCTGTTCATATTACTTGCTTTATTCCATTGAACCTATCTTGAGGTGTATCAGACCTACAGATACTAAATGTTTGCAATATAGCTATAATAAATTTCTGTTTCTGGACTTTTTTGGGTGAAATTTTGACTGAAGGTAACCCCTGGATGTCAATTAGATGTCCCCTCACAGCCATCTCTGAAATCTCCGTTTCTCCTCTAACGTCTGAATTAGGTGCCTCTCCAGGGTCTCTTACAGCCCTCTAGCATGGGGATGGGAACAGTTATCACATTACAGCACAAATGCTTGACTGTCTATCTCTGTCCCAAAATTGTAACCTGTGTGAGGTCAGATACCAAGTTTGTCTTTCCAGTACTTAATATAGGGTCAAGATTATAACTGAAGCTCAATAAATATTTGCTCCCATACTGAATAGATTAAGGAAAATTATTTTTGAATTTTTAAGCTAGTTCAAGACCACCACCTTGGAACATGACTTCTTACTATGGGGATTATTAGCTTTTTCCTAAGGAGAAGATTCATAACTTTAATCAGATTTTCAGAAGAATCTGGGTACTCTTCAAAAAGGGAAAAAGCCACTGCCTTAAAGTCACACACACACACGTGCACACACACACACACACATACACACACACACATACACACAGGCACACATACACAGGACTCTCGATGACCAGTTCTGTGTTGTTGCATCTGCCCATTTCAACACTCACTGCCCACCTCCACAGAGCTGCCTGGGCCTCCCTGAGGACACTCACCAATTTATTGACTCTTTCCTACTGGAAAGTTTTGCGTTCTCTAAAACCTCTGATATTTGACCAAGAACTGTCTTTCTCCAGATTATTTATAAAAGTGTTAAGTAAGCCTAGAGCTAATATCAATCCCTGAAGAGACCTAGTCCTTAAACTTCTCAACCTTTTCTTCTTACCTTTTGTTTTCCATGTCTAAGAACCTTCCTTTACCATAATTAATCCTCTCATTCAACCTCAGCAAATGAAGATTCATATTTATTTTCCCATCTTGGCTATAAGAATTACATATTTACACATCTTTGAGCAGGAAGACAATATATAACACTCAGGTATCATTCATTTTAATATCTTCATTTGTCAGGAGAAGAA
Source organism: Monodon monoceros (assembly GCF_005190385.1). Lineage (NCBI taxonomy): Eukaryota > Metazoa > Chordata > Mammalia > Artiodactyla > Monodontidae > Monodon > Monodon monoceros. The sequence goes on along the minus strand of NW_021703785.1, from coordinate 43,141,250 downwards.
ATGCCTTATCCTTCTAACCAGGTATCTTCCTGTCCCCTAACATACAATATACTGAAGAATAAGCTACTTATAATTTAAAAAATCCATGCTTAACTAATTGAATGTGGTTATTTTCAATCTTTAAAATAGAAAACAAAATGTAAGAATTTAAAAAATGAATAACTATATTGATTTTCTTGCTAGTTATTACATTCACTGTGGAAAAGTTGTTATTTAAAAAAACTTATGCTAACAAGGCTTGATCATATCCTAGGGACTAGGGGAAAAGGATTTCTGAAAGCCAACCTGAAAACAAACACACGCTTTCCCTGACTCTTCACATTGCACATTTAGTGGCACACTTATGATGGTATCACAGTCAGTCACTCTTAGGAAGTATTTTTTTAATTAACAACAGAAGAAAAACCAAAGCTAATTTTTAAGGCTTAAGATTTCCCCCACCCCTTAATATTGTAAAACTTAATAAACAGAAACCTCACTTAAAATTGAGTTGGGAGGCCAAAGGGGAAGCTCTCACACCCTATGACGATAGCAGAGCTCAATAGGAAGAAGAAAGACTACCTTTCTTGCCTGGTAAGGACTCAGACAATGAGAGGAATCTGGGTACTCTTTTTTTTTACCAGCAGCAGTTTTTTACCACAGCAGTTGTTTTATCACAACTCAGCCAAGGAAAAGCCACTATACCTCAAATTCTCAAATCCTCACATAGACTCTTTGTTTACTATAGCCCTTCCAGTTTCCTTTCCCTTTTTAAAAGAGGCCTCTCCTTGCTGTGTGGGAACTGCACATGGCTTGCCATGGTTGCAAATCCTGAATTACAATTCTTTATTGATCCCGAACAAACCCATTTTTGGTGGAGAAATAACTGGCAGTCTATTTATTTTAGATCAACAATACGAAGTGAGTAAGCAAAACATAAAAATGTAAACATAAGGCATATGTCAGAAATATTACGGGTTTGGTTCCAGACTACTGCAGTAAAGCAATAAAGGAAGTCACACAATTCTTTTGGTTTCTCAGTGCATATAAAAATTATGTTTACACTATACTGTAGTCTATTTAAATGTGTGATAGCATTATGTCTTAAAAATGCACATACCTTAATTTAAAAATACAACATTGCTAAAAAATCATCATCTGAGCCTTCAAGTGAGTGGCAGTAACACCAAAGACCACTGATCACAGATCGCCATAACAGATATAATCATAATGAAAAGTTTGAAATACTGAGAGACTTACCAAATGTGACACAGAGACATGAAGTGAGCAAATGGTGCCAATATGTTTGTTCTATGCACGGTTGCCACAAACTTTCAATTGGTAAAATAAAAAAACCCAAAACCAAAAAACCAAAGACACACAAAAACACAGTGTTCGTGAAGCACAATAAAATGAGGTATGCCCATATATTCTTTATCTTTAGATAAACTTTAAAAAGTCTATCAAGTCTTCAAAGCTTTACATGCTCGGCCTCCCTTTGCTTCTCTGACCCTAAATCTTCTCTCTCCCAGATAATCCCTCCATCACATACCAGGTCCCTTGATGTTTTTTTAAAAAATGCCAGCATACTCCAGCCTCATGACCCTGCCTTCAATCTTCTTGTTTTCTCCATCTGCAAAAGCCACCTACTCCTTCATCTCCTTCATGTCTATCCTCAAATATTGCTCTTAGGGAGGCCTTCCCTCATTTCTTTCTTTAAAACCATATACCTCCTCATGTCCCCACTACCAATATTTAGCATACCTAATCTTTTCCTACCTAATCTTCAAAAAAATATTACTTCTGACTCCTTTCCTCTCCTCCTTCTGGGGTTCTAATTACACACATGTAAACCTGAGCTGCCAGTATGGCAGCCACTGCCGCATGTGACAGCCACATGGAGAGTCTAGAATGAGATGTGGCCGAGTGTAAAACACACATTGATTTCAAAGACTTTGCATGAATAAAAGAAAGTGAAGTGTCTGATTAACAATATCTTCATATTAATTACATGTTGAAATAATATTTTACTAAATAATGGGTCAAATAAAATATATTTTTAACATTTTTCTTTTTTTTTTTTGCGGTACGCGGGCCTCTCACTGTTGTGGCCTCTCCCGTTGCAGAGCACAGGCTCCGGACGCTCAGGCCCAGCGGCCATGGCTCACGGGCCCAGCCACTCCGCGGCATGTGGGATCTTCCCGGACCTGGGCACGAACCCGTGTCCCCTGCATCGGCAGGTAGACTCTCAACCACTGCGCCACCAGGGAAGCCCTAAAATATATTTTTAAATTAATTTCAACTCTTTAAGTTAATATGTATTCTGCCATCTTATGTCTATTGGACAGCGCTCTTAAACATTTTTGGGTGTTTCATGTTCATTACATTTTTTCTCCTTTTTTTTCCTCTCTGTGTTCCTGATTGGATATTTTCTAATGACCTGTCTTCTAGTTCACCAATTCTGTTTTGTCTATATTGACATTTCAACCATCATTTTACCCATCAACTTGTTTTCATATTCTGTATTTTTCAACTCTAGAATTTCCATTTAATTCTTTTTATAGATTCTAATTCTTCAGCAAATCACTCCATCTTCTTATCTATTTTTCTTTTCCTTTATTTTCTTGAATATTTTAATCTCATTTAAAGTCCTTGTCTAATAACTCTAATGTCTGGATCATCTGTGTATCTATTTCTAGTGTGAGTGTGTTCATACGTCCTTATCTCTTGCCATAACTAGAAACATTTTATTGCAATCTATATGTTAAGTATATACTTATGCCCTGATGATAATGCTTCTCCCTGAGGGTTCACACTCTCCTCTCCTAGGAAGAATGAGTGAGTGACTACCTTAGGACTCACTCAATCAGGGACTGAACTGACCCCAGCCTAAGCTGTAGTTTTAGTAAGACTCAGTCTACTCTGATTTCCCCAGTTCCTAGGGCATTGTCCTCTAGAGTTTTTGAATGACAGCCTGGCAGGTTGTGATGCCCTCAACAAGGTGTTTTCTGCTTAGACTTTTAGTCTCCTGCAACTCCTGACCTCCCACAGCTTCGGAATACAGTAAACGCCACAAAGGGGAAACTGGCTCTGTGCTGAGGACCTTCCAGGCTCCTTTTCTGCCAGTCCAGCACCACACAACTGCCAGAACTTGGCTGGTTTTGCTGCTCTGAAGTAGCCGCCCTCCTTCTGGGGCCAAGGCAAGATTCCCAGCCTCCAGTCTCCAGCCTTAGGGATGATGACCTGCCACCAGCTCCACCCTCACCCAGAAGCAGAGGTTTGCTTTATTATTTTTTCCAGAGCACACTTCACCATCTAACACACTATGTATTTTATTTTCTTACTTTATCACCTTCTCGCTTCAGTAGAACGTATCCTCCAGGAGAACTGGAGTTTTGTCAGTTGTTTTACATCTGCATCTTCAGTTCTCAAAACACATGGAAAGAATAAAAGAATGAATTTGTGACCACTGCATTGGTAAGACAAGAGAAGCCTGAATAAAAGTGATTCTTAAGTAAAGACGAACCGATTTACCCCTCCGAGAAATATTCATTCTACCAAAAAAACAAAATGTACTTTCTTGGCATGACAAGAGAGCAACCATGAATCTTTAAACCTCTAAGGACCCTGATTAACAACAACTCCTTCAAAAGTTTCTGTGGGAAGTTATACTCTCACTCCCTTGACGTCCCTCTGATTCTGCTCAGAACAATCTGTCAACTTTTTTATAATGGGCTTCAGGGCCAGCAGCATCTTAATTTTCAATGGTGGCAAAGCATTTTCCCCTTGAAAGTAGGCTTGGCTTTAGAAAAAAAAAAATAGAATCCCTTTGGAGTGAGGTTTGATGAAAAAGGAAACTCATAAAATCATTTCTGATCAGTGAAGGGAAGACTGTGTGGTAAACGGGAATTCTGTTTTTTTTTTTTTTGGAGTTAAGTTTTATTTGGAGCAAAATGAGTACTGCAGCCTGGGAGACAGTGTTTCAGATAGCTCTGAAAAACTGCTCCTGGGAATTCTTGTATGGTTTGTAAACTGGCTCTGAAGGCAATTTCAAGAAACTGGAAAATTCATAAGAGTGAAAATACTGTTGAAATAAGTATTTTAGTGTTTTGTTTCATTAGTTTAGTCCTATGGTTAAACATATAATTTTCAAAGTATACAATGCCCATTGGAAGGTAAGAATTAAGAATACATGGAAGAACTAAAATATTAAGAATACAGAGAAGTCTAGGAATTGTTATGGTAGATGAAATTTTTTTTTTTTTTTTTTTTTTTTTTTGCGGTACGCGGGCCTCTCACTGCTGTGGCCTCTCCCATTGCGGAGCACAGGCTCCGGACGCGCAGGCCCAGCGGCCATGGCTCACGGGCACAGCCGCTCTGCGGCATGTGGGATCCTCCCGGACCGGGGCACGAGCCCGTGTCCCCTGCATCGGCAGGCGGACTCTCAACCACTGCGCCACCAGGGAAGCCCTAGATGAAATTATTTAGAGTTTACAAAGCCTTTACTAGATATCATGGTGATCATTTCACAATGTATGCAAATGTCAAATCGTTGTGCAGTACACCTGAAACTAACATAATATTGTATATCGACTATATTTCAACCAAAGAAAAGGATTGAGCAAAACAAACAAACAAACCAAACACCCCACAAAAAAACAAACAAAGTCTATATGTCCCAGCTTAGAATGCAACACTTTGCTGTGCTAGTGTCACTAAGCAGGTCTCTAACAATTCTGTGTTTCATGAGACTGAACTGTGTCCATACTGTTCATAGGTTTCCTTACTGTTGATATCTTTGTTATCCACTTAGATACAAGTCTGCATGTATTTTTTACATCTTACAATTCTGAATCACCCTCAAAGTTAAACAATAATACATATTAAAAAAAAAAAGCAAGGAAATAAAGCCACCTCTTCCCAACTTCAGTTGAGGAGTCAGTAGATCAAACAGAGAAGAAATGAGAATCATTAAGAACATGAGTAAAATACAAACTATGAAGCTGAAAGTTGGCTGCAAATAATGGTGCTTAAGTTAATTCAATATATTTTCTTAATATACTTTGAAGAATGTTCTGATATTTTAATTTATAAACTATGAGAAGACCCAAAATGAAGAGATACTCAAAAGTGTCCAAAGCCACACACAACCACTTTAAGAGGCTATTTCTTTTGTTACCTAGATTCTTGAACAAAATAAGCTTTAGCTGTTACTAATACCAGGAAATAAAGTAGTCCCCTGAGAGGTCACCTCTCTTCCTTCTCCTCCTTTTCTCTCCTGTTAGTCATTCGCAGATTACTATCGATAATTTAGATTAGTCATATGAGCATTTTTGGACAGTAAGAGAGTTAAAATTGATTTCTTCAAATTGAAACTACCAACAAAAATATTAATATTTTATATTAATAACATATTTTCTATGGGAATATTTTGATGAGAAGAATTGACACATACGTATAAATGGAAGGAAGTAATTATGATTCTATTATTAGCAGTTATTGGGAAATAATTTCAGAAAATGGTTATATCTGTCTGAGAAAACAGACTTTAACACAAAATGAAGTCATATTCATTACATGAAAAAAATGATCAGAACCTAGTAGTAAAGCCAGCTAAATGTGTTTCTACCAAGCTCAGAGTTTAAGTTTTCATGCATTTTTAAATGTTTCTGGTCTCAAAACATTGAACAGCTGACAATTTCCCCCAAGAGAACAATACCTTGAGGAGAAAGGCAATTAGAATATGGATTGACCAGCAATCAGTAATCATTACTTGGTACATTAAATGTAGTACGCTGGCACCTGGTTAAGTAATTTAGAAACTGGTTAAATATCTGGAAAACAGGGCTTTCTCAAGTTAACTGTGAAAGCTCAGAGAAATAAAATGGACTTTCTCAGTTACAACATATCAGGAAGAAAACTGCTGAATAAGGCTTTAGAAAGTTAAAATTGGGTGAACATATTAAAGGCAATTGGACTCAAAGGGATTGAAGTAAAAATCTGTTATTTCTGGAAAGTTTAAATCCCCCACAGTTTACAACTTAAAAGAGTGGATGATACATTTCATGTCAAGGTTCAATATTTCCACGAAGGTAGTTTATATGAACTGTACAATTCAGAAAAAGCTTTTCATAAAATTCTTAAACTAGAAGAGAAGAAATGAAAATTACTTATAAACCAGTGAGACAAGAACTTCCACAAACTCCCTTCACTGGTGACATCTTTCCACCTACCTCACTGTCCCACACACTCTACCTTCCCTCCCATTTCCACCCATGAATTGTCCGAGCTCTAACAGGGCCAACCCATCCCCTGCAACCCAGACCACACAGCTTCTCATTCAAGGACAAGACTCCAGTGACCCACTCACCATTTTCTAACACCATCAATTTCTCCCCACGTCATTGGATTCTTCTCTTTAGCAAACAAACGTGCCACTGTTTCTCTCATCTTAGACAAATGCCCTTTCCTGGATCCCAATTCATCCTCAAACTACCAACCCATTTTTCTCCTTCCTTTTATAGCAAACTTCCTAGAAAAAGTTATCTATAATCTCAGTTTCTAGTTCCCCTTATTCCCTTTTGAACCCATTTCAATCAGGTATCCGTCCTACCCACTGCACAGTCACCTCCATGATAATAAATCCAACCGTCACTTCTCAGTTCTCACCTTACTTGACCCCTCGTCAGTAGTGGACACAGGCATCACTGCCTCCTTCCTGAGATCACCTTCCTTTGGCTTCCAGGACATCAGAATGCTTCGTCTTCCTGCTCAGTGTTCTGATGTGTCTCCTGCTCATCCTGAGACCTTAATGTTAGCCAGTCCCAGCGCTCAGGCCCTGAACATTATCTTTCTGCCCACACTTACTTCCAAAGTCAGCTACTCAGTCTCACTGTTTAAATACCATTTGCCTACTGAGAATTCCCAAATTTATACCTCCACAGGCCTGACCTATATTTGGTATGCATGTTCTGAATATTTTAAAGATGTATTGTTTTTATAATCTCCCCCCACCTCCCATGCTGCCTTTCTTCCAGAGTAAAAAAAAAAAAAAAAAAGGACTCTATTTATTGTGGACAATCAAAAACTAATTTAGGGCTTCCCTGGTGATGCAGTGGTTAAGAATCCGCCTGACAATGCAGGGGACACGGGTTCGATCCCTGGTCAGGGAAGATCCCACATGCCGCGGAGCAACTAAGCCCGTGCACCACAACTACTGAGATTGTGCTCTAGAGCCCATGAGCCACAACTACTGAGCCCGCACACCACAACTACCGAAGCCTGTGCACCTAGAGCCCATGCTCCACAACAAGAGAAGCTACCGCAATGAGAAGCCCCTGCAATAAGAAGCCTGCGCACTGCAAAGAAGAGTAGCCCTCACTCGCCGCAACTAGAAAAAGCCCAGGTGCAGCAATGAAGACCCAACATAGCTAAAAGTAAGTAAATAAAATAAATTTATTTAAAAAAAAACTAATTTAAAAGTGCATTCATTCAAAAACCCTTTATCGACATGTATGATTTTCTTAACTGCTAGGTATGAGGGCTATAAAAATGAATAAATCACCTGTTCTCCTATAACCTAGGTCTAACTATATTCATACACATACAAATTCATTAAAGTCTATGAAGTAATAAAGAGGATCTATGCCCATTTGAAACAAAATAGTAACTGATAAAATGTTTTTAAATGGGCACATAATTTTGTGCTCTTTCATATTTTTATTGAATAACTTTTATTTCTGAGTGAGCCTGTTATTTTATAGAAGCATTAGTTTAACATGATTCACTTTTATTAAGTTGGTCTTTTTGAAAAATAACAGATGGATGACAGAAAATTTGTGCTTTAAAAAATTACAGTATATCTGCAAACATCTTATTACAGACTTCAAGGAAAAAAAATCCTTCATTATTGTTATTTCAAATGTATTCTCTACATTTAAAGTTAGTTTAAAAAATGACACAACACATGATAATCAAAACTACAATTTGAAAAAGGCATGAAATTTAAAACATGGAAGGAGATTGGGGATGTAATAATAAAATGGTGATTCAACTCTCAAAAAAGTATACAATCCAACTTCTACTGAATTTGAACTCAATCCTTATCCAATTATTGCTAAACAAACAGGGTGAAGGAATAATAAAGAACTTGTTCAACTAACAACATGGTTAAAAACATGGTGTGTGAATGCTGGCTCTGTCTCTTCCAAGTTGTGTGAGCATGGGGCAGTCTAAGTTTTAGTTTCTTTATCTGTAAAACGAAGATAAGGCTGGCTCTCATCTCATGACAGTGATTACTAAGTAAGATAATACACGTAAATACCTTAGCACAGTGCCTGATCTATAAACTAAGGACTTAACAAATATTAGCTATTATTACCATTATATTTAATTTCTTAAATTTGTTTACTACATCTTGTTTTTTTTCTAAGAAGTTTTTTTTTTACCAGAGCTATTCAAATGAACAAGTAACAAAAATAATTAAAACAAAGAGAATATTCACACTGAGCTCTGAATTCTGCCTGAAAGTTTTTAAGCAATACAGTTCATTACAGAGAACAAAGCTATACTTTGAAATGAGTTTGTTCTGTCAAAAAGACAAAATGCTCAGAGGATGTAACTGAACGACCATAATGCACCCTGGCCAAGAAGTGGGGCTTTAACTTGCTCTTTAAAGTAAATGCAGGTGAGCACTGTTCTTTCCATTTTAATATAGACTTTCCCCCCCATCTGAAGTAGATAATTGTTGTACACTTTTAAGTCACTTTGTCAGTGTTCTTGAACTGTGAAAGTAATTCCGTGTTGAACTCATAAAATATACTCTCCAAGGTCCAAGTTTAAGTGAGCACAGTGATTTGTTTCTTAACAATAGAGCCCAACTAAATTTAAAAACTCCTTTGTACTGGACAGTCCTTGAAGCTTTGAGCACCTTTCTTATCCACAGCTCTTCTGAGCAAAGCAGCCAAGGGCAGTAGGTTCCCTTTAGATACTTTGTGCCTGTAACCAACTATCACCACCCCCTCACCTCTCATGATCAAAGTCTCTACCCTTGCCTCCATTCCCACCACACGTTCCCACTGCCTCAACGATTCCCTTTCCTGCTATCACGGCCACCGCCATTACCCTTATACCCCTCCTCATGATCGATATGAATAAATTAAGCCCTTTACTTACATTATTCCATTTAATCCTCACAACAACTTGAGATGTGTTGTTTTACAGATGAGGAAATCAAGGCACAGAGAACTTAAGAATAGTTTTTGGCCTATGTTCATGTATTTGGTGAATGAGAAAGCCAGAATTTAGATCAGAGTTTTAATAACTACAAAGCACATGTTCTTACCATGGCCTAGTGTATCACTGGCACAGAGCTAATGCTAAAAAATTATTTGTTGCATGAATGGATAAATAAAAGTTGCCACGCTTTGGGTCATGAAGCAGTGGTAATGGTTCACTGGACAACTGGCAGGAGATGCTGACTGACAGGATATTCTAGACTTGATATTATCTAGCTCACCCTGTAAATTCCTTTTGTGGGACAATGAAACACAGAGAGAGGGGCACACATAGTATAGGAACACTAAAAGGATGGGTTAGCGTCATAAAGTCAAGAAAATCGGTGTAAACATAAGCCAAAAAGGTAAAAAGCATTATATCTGCTGGTAGTAACAACAGCGGCAGAGACAGAGGACGCATCATTTGGATGGCACAGCACCCTTGAGGCAATGGCAATAACCTGAACATCACTCTGTACTCCAAGTGGCTGACTGATGCCGAGGCTGCCAACGTGCTCTTTCAAACTCTTTCTGGTTCCTCTTTTGCCATCCAAGCACCAATCCTTTTCTCAGAATACAACAGTCTCATCCATCTGTTCAAGTCACATGTTTATTCCCCACATACAATCCCGTATCGTGTTCTGTATTTTCTCTCTATCCTCACTGCTTCAGTTCTGGTCGAGCCCACCACCATCTCCTGTCTGGATCACGGCAAGTTCCAGCCAATCTCCATCCATTCTCCACATGGCTGGCCTTCCAGCCCCACCTTCTGCACTTGGCTAGGACTTACTCATCTCTCATTTAAAACACTTTCTTTGGGGAAGCTCACCCTCAGAGTGGGGTTGGTCCTCCTGTTAGTGAGTCTTTTGACACTCGCTATTTTTCTAACACTTGTCACGCTGACTTAGAATTACTTGTTCAATTTAACAAGTCTCTGTTTCTAGATCACAGGCTCCTTGAAGACAATACTGTGTTTGTTTTGTTCAATCCTATACTCCAAGTACAGTGCCTGACCCAGAAGGAGTATACAATAAATATTTGCTTAATAAATCCTGATGACTATTTCTTCACATAACACATCATCGGCAGTATCCTGAAGGTCTCTGTTTCTAGAAACCTAAAAAAAAAACACTCAAGGTATGATCTGAAAGTGTTTACAAACAGAACTAGAAACTAGCCCACCTCCATGGAGGACTGACATCATACATGTACTGTGCAGAGTGATCTGGGATGGGGAAGGGGTGGGAGATAGAGTTCCTTCAGTATCTAAAGGGAAACCACTGACAATCTTTAAGTGGTAGAATGACCTGATCAGATCTGTGCTTTAGGTAGAAAAATTTGGTGGCAGTGGATGGACTAAGGAGTGTTAAGACTTGAAGAAGGAAGAGCAGGGGTGCAATTAGAACACTACATGTGAGAGGCTTTTTTAATGGCAGAGACAGCCTCCCATATGGCCATGTGTTTTAGTTCTGACAGAGAAGTCAGTTAAAGGATTGTCGGGAAAGATTTTTCCTTCCTGAAAGCAGAGACTCAAAAGAAGAGATCCCTTTCCCAGACCCTGACATCTCTGGACACGGCTGTGTGTGGCTGTGATGCCAGTTACCTTGCAAGCATAAATTGATGAGCCCAAGAAAAAACAGCCATGGAGAGCAAAGAGGAAGGTTAAAAAGAGTCCAAATCCTTGATGACATTGTTGAAGGCTTTATAAAGATTAAACTAAAAATAAGTTTTACTTAAAAAAAAAAAAGTCGAGATCTTAAACCTCTGTCCCTCTTCCTCCAATAAGATGTCATATTCTCAACTGTGAAGGTAAAGTTTACCTTCACAGGGCTTTTTCCACTCATCCCATCCAAATAAGTTAGCATGCTCCAACTTTAAGACACACATTACTTATTAAAGTGACTTAAATAAGAGGTGTATTTATTATCTCAGTTATCAAGAAATCTCAGCTTTCTTGGCTTCATGAGATGGCTGACTGGGGCTCTCAGGGAGCTGGCTGGGGTACGAAGAGCATGAAATCCCATTTCCTAACATGTAACATAACATGAACATAAATAAGTATTCTACCCATCAAAAAAACTCTCCAATTAAATTCCCCCTCCCCCCAATACAATAAGAAAACTGGGAGACAAATGAGGAGGGGCAGTACTGAAATAATTTTCTTTCTTTTAATGAAAACTTCTTATAAACCGAGATGCTTATGTACCAGCAAGTAGGATAGACCCTATTTCCCCCTTTATCTATCTATATGAGGCATATGGTTGTTTTCTTTCCTTTTATCCATCCAATAGTTGCTACTGTTCATCATATAACCATCTATTACTTAGATGTTAATGAGAGCACATCAATTTCTCTGCCCTCAAAGAATTATTCAGAATTCCCCTTAAGAAGACACCACAAGTTATCTGCTTAGCAAAGTTCCCAGCACATGGTAGGCAATCAAATATTTGTTTAATGCATCTGTTCTCTAGCATAATATTTATGAGGGTTCTGAAACTCTGTGAAGGTAAAATCTTCAGGATACAGCATCCGATTAGAGGAGGGGGTGAGGAAATAAATCACTAGAAGGTACAATTTTGAGCTTTGGAAGGTATTTATTAGATACTAAACCCAGTCCTTCATATAAACCTCAATTTATTCATAACATTCCTGCCAAACAACAATTCTGCCTGTGCTTGAATCTTACAACTGGTAAAGAGGTCGTTCCGTGCTAAGGGAGGTCAGCCTGTCATTATACAGTCCTGACTGTTAAAATGGTCTTCTTTAGAGTGAGACAAAATCTGTTCCCCAGTTAACAGAGAGGAAATTCCCATAGTCTGTCCCAATTATGGCCCTTTAAAGAAAAGTAGTGGAGGTTTGATGGAATTAAGAGTGACCTAGTGACACAAGACGAGGTAAAACTTTGAACAAGTCCTATAAACAATCTGAGACTGATGTTCTCTTTATCTAAGACGAGAATGACAATCTTCACCTGCCACACTCATTGTAAAAAATAAATGAGATAACATAAGTGAGCACACACAGTGCTTGCTGGCATGTAAGCATTTTTTTAAGGTGTGCACGAAGATGACACCACTGAGCACTTCTAAAGATTACCTTTTGCAAAAGGATGAGAGTAAGTGTTCAAAAACTACACTGTAAAGTGGACCAGCCATATTAATATCAATTAGATTAAAAATCTTAATGCAGAGATATGTCATTTAACAAATAACCTCAGTTATATATGGGTTATAATGTCTAGAGCCGTATTAGTCTCTTGATGAAAATTTTTATATTGAAATGCATAAATATTCGTGATTCCACTTTTCTTACATTCACAGGAATAATGCTGGACTTGGACATCCAAGAAATGTTAATTCAAAAGCGATGATAATGAAGATGATGTTGACAACAAAAATACAGGTACCTCTCATGGAGAAGTGCTCTGTGCCAGGCAACATACCAAACTATTCACATCTAAATAGCTTTATGTGCTCACAGAAACCTTCTGAAGTAGATATTATTATTAACATTTCCATTTTATAAATATGATACTGAACCTAAGATAGCTTAATTTACTCAAATAAGGTCACACTATAAGTGGCTAAGGCTGAATTTGAAACCTGGTCTTTGATGTTATATTCCCTCTATTGGTTCCTTAACACATAAAATAAGTGGGTCTGAGAGAATTATTATAAAATATATTCACTCGCTGAATTCTATTTTAAATGAGATTATCTACCAATAGGGGAATATGTGACTAGTTCACATTATTACATCATCTCTCCTTTATGATGACTGTGACTAGTGACTGGTATGCCTATTAAAAAAATAAAAGGTAATACTAATAAAAACATTCTAATTTAATTTTTTTAAAAAAATTTTGTACACCGGAGTAACTCTCACAAAATGCACCCAGAAACACAGAACGGTATATATCAAGCACGAATGTAATATTTTCAAAAGCACTGACAAGATACATTCAAAAGCTCTGCAACATAACTGTCCAGGAGTGTTGACATTTTAAATAGTAATCAAAATATAGGATCAACAAGGGCTGGTATAATTTTAGAAAACACTGCTTAGAACTACTCTGAGTTTGCTGTGAAACAATTAAAACTCTTAACCATCATTTAAATGTTAAAAATTTATAATATATGGGGTACAATTTTAAAATTTTCAATTTTTAATCTATATGCATTTATTTAAGCTGCAAACACTTTCTTAGGGGCCTACTTTACAGTTTGCACAGAGGGTAGCCATCTGTCAGCCAGCCACCTTCAGTGCCATCCAGTGATCCATGGTGGAAGGAACATGTGGTCTCTGTTGCTTCATCTAATTCCAAGTCCTGCATTAATTTGTCACCCAACAGCTCACTCCTCCTGGTCCAACCAAGGCCAAGTCTGACTACTCACTCAGACCCTTTGGGACAAATCTTACTTTTTGGCCATGTACTTAATAATGAATATTATATAACGAAAATACTATCTTTATAGAACTAAACCCCCCACAAAACCCATAATGGTTACATTATGTTTCCAGTTACCTATGCAAGAGAAACATTGGTAACTTTTCCCTATAACCATAAACCCACCTCAATATTACCACCATTGAGTTGATAGTAATGAAGAGAATTATAGTATAGGAGGATAAATCTTCCAAAGTGCTGCCCTCTGAGTTCCAAAGGTAAAAACAAAACAAAACAAAACAAAAAACCAATTATTAAAATAGACAGTCCTATATGTCACTAATCATATTGAACTTTTAATCTCTAATCCATCTCTACAGAGAACACTAAACCACAACAGGGAAATTTAACAGCAGAAAGAAAAATCAATAATTACTGAACTGGCATATACCAGGCACTAGCCAGGTCCCTTATATATTCATTTTCAGACTCATAACAATCTTTTATGGTTGGAATTGTTATTTCAGTGTTATGGTGAGCAAACAGGCTTAAAGGTCAAGGTTATGTTGTTGGCTACCTTCCTGACACGATGTTGCCTGTGGTGAGGAAAAACTCACACTAAACTTTCCTCCCTTTAAAAAGAATATTATTGAACATAAACCACTCTAACAAGGTCCTAAAACTTTAGAGAAGGTACTGTGATAAGTCCTTGTAATTACAAAGCTAAATTCCTCTTGTTCTATATTCTATGTTTGAATAGCTGAAAAAGAAAATCAAAGCTGTCTAGCACTTGACAATCCATCCAAATTTTCAGAAACATAGATACTGTTTTATTCAGGGAAAAGCATTATAAATTATAAAGACCAGAGTATTCCTGGCCTAAATAAAACAGACTACCTAATCCTATTCACAGTTACTGAATGTGAAGTACTAAAAGAATTAGCTTAATGCCATGAGACTATTAAGATGATACCAGGAAGAAAGGAGATCACCATAACCAAGTTTCGAAAGTCAGATGGTACTGTCTTCTAATAATATCTCTTAAAGACAAACTCTGCATGTACTATACAGTATGTGTAATTGAGACATCTTTGATAGTGAAATGTTGAGAAAGGCAGAAAAAAGTAATATCTGTTTTAAAAAAGTAATGATTATTTGTTAAATCCTTTCGGTAGACTGTAATCCAATACAGTAACCCTTGGAGCTGTTTTTTTTTGGGGGGGGGGCTGGAGGGGAAGGGTAACCTGGGACGAAGTGAGAGAGAGGCATGGACATATGTACACTACGAAATGTAAAATAGATAGCTAGTGGGAAGCAGTCACATAGAACGGGGAGACCAGCTCGGTGCACTGTGAGCACCTAGAGGGGTGGGATAGGGAGGGTGGGAGGGAGACGCAAGAGGGAGGAGATATGGGAATATATGTATATGTATAGCTTATTCACTTTGTTACACAGCAGAAACTAACACAACATTGTAAAGCAATTATACTCCAATAAAGTTGTGGAAAAAAAAGATAATTTCGTTTAGTTCTAACAGAAGTGAGAGAAAGTGTGGCCAGCTTTTCTTGAGATGCTTTTAACATACAAAGCATTTTGATTTCTCCCAGATTAAAGTCTACATATTTGGTCTTGTAGTGTCTAATATGATTCCTTTTTTTAAAATTTTATTTTTTTATACAGAAGGTTCTTATTAGTCATCAATTTTATACACATCAGTGTATACATGTCAATCCCAATCGCCCAATTCATCACACCACCACCCCCAACCCCCTGCGGCTTTCCCCCCTTGGTGTCCATACGTTTGTTCTCTACATCTGTGTCTCAGTTTCTGCCCTGCAAACTGGTTCATCTGTACCATTTTTCTAGGTTCCACATATATGTGTTAATATACAATACTTGTTTTTCTCTTTCTGACTTACTTCACTCTGTATGACAGTCCCTAGATCCATCCACGTCTCAACAAATGACTCAATTTCGTTCATTTTTATGGCTGAGTAATATTCCATTGTATATATGTACCACATCTTCTTTATCCATTCGTCTGTCGATGGGCATATAGGTTGCTTCCATGACCTAGCTATTGTAAATAATGCTGCAATGAACATTGGGGTGCATGTGTCTTTTTGAATTATGGTTATCTCTGGGTACATGCCCAGGACTGGGATTGCTGGATCATATGGTAATCCTATTTTTACTTTTTAAAGGAACCTCCATACTGTTCTCCATAGTGGCTGTATCAATTTACATTCCCACCAACAGTGCAAGAGGGTTCCCATTTCTCCACACCCTCTCCAGCATTTGTTGCTTGTAGATTTTCTGATGCTGCCCATTCGAACTGGTGTGAGGTGAAACCTCACTGTAGTTTTGGTTTGCATTTCTCTAATAATTAGTGATGTTGAGCAGCTTTTAATGTGCTTCTTGGCCATCTGTATGTCTTCTTTGGAGAAATGTCTATTTAGGTCTTCTGCCCACTTTTGGATTGGGTTGCTTGTTTTCTTAATATTGAGCTGCAGGAGCTGTTTATATATTTTGGAGATTAATCCTTTGTCTGTTGATTTGTTTGCAAATATTTTCTCCCATTCTGAGGGTTGTCTTTTCGTCTTGTTTATGGTTTCCTTTGCTGTGCAAAAGCTTTGAAGTTTCATTAGGTCCCATTTGTTTATTTTTGTTTTTATTTCCATTACTCTAGGAGGTGGATCAAAAAAGGTCTTGCTGTGATTTGTGTCAAAGAGTGTTCTTCCTATGTTTTCCTCTAAGAGTTTTATAGTGTCCGGTCTTACATTTAGGTCTCGAATGCATTTTGAGTTTGTTTTTGTGTATGGTGTTAGGGACTGTTCTAATTTCATTCTTTTACATGTAGCTGTCCAGTTTTCCCAGCACCACTTGCTGAAGAGAGTGTCTTTTCTCTATTGTATATCCTTGCCTCCTTTGTTAGAGATTAGTTGACCATAGGTGCGTGGGTTTACCTCTGGGCTTTCTATCTTGTTCCATTGGTCTAAGTTTCTGTTTTTGTGCCAGTACCATATTGTCTTGATTACTGTAGCATTGTAGTATAGTCTGAAGTCAAGGAGTCTCATTCCTCCAGCTCCGTTTTTTTTCCCTGAAAACTGCTTTGGCCTTTTGGGGTCTTTTGTGCCTCCACACAAATTTTAGATTTTTTGTTCTAGTTCTGTATAAAATGCCATTGGTAATTTGATAGGGATTGCATTGAATCTCTAGATTGCTTTGGGTAGTAGAGTCATTTTCACAATATTGATTCTTCCAATCCAAGAACATGGTATATCTCTCCATCTGTTTGTATCATCTTTAATTTCTTTCATCAGTGTCTTATAGTTTTCTGCATACAGGTCTTTTGTCTCCTTAGGTAGGTTTATTCCTAGGTATTTTATTATTTTTGTTGCAATGGT
Source organism: Monodon monoceros (assembly GCF_005190385.1). NCBI lineage: Eukaryota > Metazoa > Chordata > Mammalia > Artiodactyla > Monodontidae > Monodon > Monodon monoceros. The sequence goes on along the minus strand of NW_021703785.1, from coordinate 43,124,202 downwards.
AAATGGGAGTGTTTCCTTAATTTCTCTTTCAGATTTTTTATCATTAGTGTATAGGAATGAAAGAGATTTTTGTGCATTAATTTTGTATCCTGGTACTTTACCAAATTCATTGATTAGCTCTAGTAGTTTTCTGGTGGCATCTTTAGGATTCTCTATGTATAGTATCATGTCATCTTCAAACAGTGACAGTTTTACTTCTTCTTTTCCAATTTGTATTCCTTTTATTTCTTTTTCTTCTCTGATTGCCGTGGCTAGGACTTCCAAAACTATGTTGAATAATAGTGGTGAGACTGGACATCCTTGTCTTGTTCTTGATCTTAGAGGAAATGCTTTCAGTTTTTTACCATTGAGAATGATGTTTGCTGTGGGTTTGTCATATATGGCCTTTATTATGTTGAGGTAGGTTCCCTCTATGCACACTTTCTGTAGAGTTTTTATCATAAACTGGTGTTGAATTTTGTCAAAAGCTTTTTCTGCATCTATTGAGATGATCGTATGGTTTTTATTCTTCAATTTGTTAATATGGTGTATCACATTGATTGGTTTGTGTATATTGAAGAATCCTTGCATCCCTGGGATAAAACCCACTTGATCATGGTGTATGATCCTTTTAATGTGCTGTTGGATTCTGTTTGCTAGTATTTTGTTGAGGATTTTTGCATCTATATTCAACAGTGATATTGGTCTATAATTTCCTTTTTTTGTAGTATCTTTGTCTGGTTTTGGTATCATGGTGACGGTGGCCTCATAGAATGAGTTTTGGAGTGTTCCTTCCTCTGCAATTTTTTGGAAGAATTTGAGAAGGATGGGTGTTAGCTCTTCTCTAAATGTTTGATAGAATTCACCTGTGAAGCCATCTGGTCCTGGACTTTTGTTTGTTGGAAGCTTTTTAATCAGAGTTTCAGTTTCATTATGTGTGATTGGTCTGTTCATGTTTTCTATTTTATCTTTATTTATTTATTTTTTGTGGTACGTGGGCCTCTCCTGTTGTGGAGCACAGGCTCCCGACGTGCAGGCTCAGTAGCCATGGCTCACGGGCCTAGCTGCTCTGCGGCATGTGGGATCTTCCCAGACCGGGGCATGAACCTGTGTCCCCTGCATCGGCAGGCGGACTCTCAACCACTGCGCCACCAGGGAAGCCCCTGGTCATATTTTCTGCCTTTCCTGGTTCAGTCTTGGAAGGTTATACCTTTCTAAGAATTTGTCCATTTCTTCCCGGTTGTCCATTTTAGTGGCATAGAATTGCTTGTAGTAGTCTCTTAGGATGCTTTGTATTTCTGTGGTGTCGCTGTAACTTCTTTTTCATTTCTAATTTTATTGATTTGAGTCCTCTCCCTCTTTTTCTTAATGAGTCTAGCTAATGGTTTATCAAGTTTGTTTATCTTCTCAAAGAACCAGCTTTTAGTTTTATTGATCTTTGCTATTGTTTCTTTGTTTCTATTTCATTTATTTCTGCTCTGACCTTTATGTTTTCTTTCCGTCTGCTAACTTTGGGTTTTGCTTGTTCACTTTCTCTAGTCCCTTCAGGTGTAAGGTTAGATTGTTTATTTGAGAGTTTTCTTGTTTCTTGAGGTAGGCTTGTATAGCTATAAAATTCCTTCTAAGAACTGCTTTTGCTGCATCCCATAGGTTTTGGATCACCGTGTTTTCATTGTCATTTGTCTCTAGGTATTTTTTGATTTCCTCTTTGATTTCTTCAGTGATCTCTTGGTTATTTAGTAACATATTGTTTAGCCTCCATGTGTTTGTGTTTTATACGTTTTTTCCCCCTGTATTTCATTTCAAATCTCATAGCGTTTTGGTCAGAAAAGATGCCTGATATGATTTCAATTTTCTTAAATTTACTGAGGTTTGACTTGTGACCAAGATGTGATCTATCCTGGAGAATGTTCTGTGCCCACTTGAGAAGAAAGTGTAATCTGCTGGTTTGGATGGAATGTCCTGTAGATATCAGTTAAATCTATCTGGTCTATTGTGTCATTTAAAGCTTCTGTTTCATTATTTATTTTCATTTTGAATGATCTGTCCATTCAAGTAAGTGAGGTGTTGAAGTCCCCCACTGTTATTGTGTTAGTGTCGATATCCTCTTTTAGAGCTGTTAGCAGTTGCCTTATGTATTGAGGTGCTCCTATGTTGGGTGCATATATATGTATAATTGTTATATCTTCTTCTTGGATTGATCCCTTGATCATTATGTAGTGTTCTTCCTTGTCTCTTGTAACATTCTTTATTTTAAAGTGTATTTTTTTTTTTTTTTTGCTTTACGCGGGCCTCTCATTGTTGTGGCCTCTCCTGTTGTGGAGCACGGGCTCTGGATGTGCAGGCTCAGCGGCCATGGCTCATTGGCCCAGACGCTCTGCGGCATGTGGGATCTTCCCAGACCGGGGCATGAACCCATGTCTCCGGCATTGGCAGGTGGACTCTCAACCACTGCGCCACCAGGGAAGCCCCTAAAGTCTATTTTATCTGATATGAGTATTGCTACTCCATGTTTCTTTTGATTTTCATTTGCATGGAATATCTTATCCCAACCCCTCAGTTTCAGTCTGTATGTGTCCCTAGGTCTGAAGTGGGTCTCCTGTAGACAGCATATAGATGGGTCTTGTTTTTGTTTCCATTCAGCAAGCCTGTGTGCTTTGGTTGGAGCATTTAATCCATTCACGTTTAAGGTAATTATCGATACGTATGTTCCTGTGACCATTTTCTTAATTGTTTTCGGTTTTTGTAGATTCTTTTCTTCTCTGTGTTTCCCACTTAGAGAAGTTCCTTTAGCATTTGTTGTAGAGCTGGTTTGGTGGTGCTGAATTCTCTTAGCTTTTGCTTGTCTGTAAAACTTTTGATTTCTCCATTGAATCTTTATGAGATTCTTGCCGGGTAGAGTAATCTTGGTTGTAGGTTCTTCCCTTTCAACACTTTAAGTATATCATTCCACTCCCTTCTGGCTTGTAGAGTTTCTGCTGAGAAATTAGCTGTTAACCTTATGGGAGTTCCCTTGTATATTATTTGTCGTTCTTCCGTTGTTGCTTTCAATAATTTTTCTTTGTCTTTAATTTTTGCCAATTTGATTACTATGTGTCTCGGCATGTTTCTCCTTGGATTTATCCTGCCTGGGACTCGCTGTGCTTCCTGGACTTTGGTGGCTATTTTCTTTCCCATGTTAGGGAAGTTTTCAGCTATAATCCCTTCAAATATTTTCTCGGGTCCTTTCTCTCTCTCTTGTCCTTTTGGGACCCCTATAATGCAAATGTTGTTGCGTTTAATGTTGTCCCAGAGGTCTCTTAGGCTGTCTTCATTTCTATTCATTCTTTTTTCTTTATTCTGTTCCGCAGCAGTGAATTCCACCATTCTGTCTTCCAGGTCACTTATCCGTTCTTCTGCCTCAGTTATTCTGCTATCGATTCCTTCTAGTGTAGTTTTCATTTTAGTTATTGTATTGTTCATCTCTGTTTGTTTGTTCTTTATTCTTCTAGGTCTCTGTTAAACATTTCTTGCATCTTCTCAATCTTTGCCTCCATTCTTTTTCTGAGTTACTGGATCATCTTCACTATCATTATTCTGAATCCTTTTTCTGGAAGGTTGCCTATCTCCACTTCATTTAGCTGTTTTTCTTGGGTTTTATCTTGTTCCTTCATCTGGTAGATAGCCCTCTGCCTTTTCATCTTGTCTATGTTTCTGTGAATGTGGTTTTTGTTCCACAGGCTGCAGGATTGTAGTTCTTCTTGCTTCTGCTGTCTGCCCTCTGTTGGGTGTGGCTATCTAAGAGTCTTGTGCATGTTTGCTGATGGGAGGGACTGGTGGTGGTAGAGCTGGCTCTGAGCTGGTTTTTAATTATCAATAAGGTTAGAGAGGAAACGAAACCCTTATGTCAAGGAGATATCTGTACTCTCATGTTCATTACAGCATTATTCACGATAGCCAAGGTATGGAAACAACCTAAGTGCTCATCAATGAATGAATGGATCAAGAAAATGTGGTGTGTATATATATGTATACAATATGTAATGGAATATTATTCAGCCTTAAAAATAAGGAAATCCTGCCATTTCATCCTGGCAACGTGGATGAATCTGGAGTGCATTATGCTAAGTGAAAGAAGCTAGGCAGAAAGTACCACATGGAATACTTCTCTGTGGAATCTAAAAAAGAAAAATAAAAAAAGAAACTCATGGAAACAGAGAGTAAAAAAGTGGTTCCAGGAGTAGGAGGTGGGGGTGGGACAAACAGGGAAAGATTGGTAAAAGGGCACAAACTTTCAGCAATAAAATGAATAAGGTCAGGGGATCTAATGTATAACATGGTGACTACAGTTGATAACACTGCATTGTATAATCGTAATTTGCTAAGAAAGCAAACCTTAAATGTTTTTGCCAAAAAAGAAAGAAAGATGAATATGTGAAATATGTGAGGTGATGGATGCATGAATTAACTCAACGGGGGCGCTGTTGCAACGTATACGTATGTGAAATCATTACGTTGTACACTTTAGACATCTTACAGTTTTATATGTCAACTGTAACTCATAAAAGCTGAAAAAAGACTGGAGAATAGTTTTCCATATAATTTATTACGGCTTTTGTGAGAAGTAACAGATACCTCACATTCATATACTTTAATGAGAGTGCCACCTCATAAAAAGCTTTTTTCCCCCCAACTCTACTGATAATTTATAGAAAGTATATTCGGAATCCAAACCTGAAACAAGTATACTGTGACAACCACTGATAGTGCATCTCTTTACCTGAGATTTAGCTCATGGTCTGCCTCTGATAAGAAACACATCTTTCTAAAAAGTCCTTTGTTTTCTTTAGTACAAAAAACAGTAGGCTGCTCTTTTTCTGTAACACCCCATATAATGCCTTCCTTCCAGAATATTTTTCCCCTTGAAATTAAGCCCTGAAATAAAATGTCCTGCTCGAAAAACAGTGTATAAGTGAAATGGGACCCGGGTACTTATGTAATTTGGGCTGAACCATAAAATGAATAAAGAGCAATATTCTTACTTAGGGAAAATATCTATCAAATACAACATTTAATATCAGTTCCATGTCACATTTCTAGGTAAAATTTCAGTTTACAAATAAGATACTATGATTTGATGAAGAATGTATTAACAAACTATGATACGTGTAAGTTATTTAAAAAGGTTGGTCCTAAACAAGAAGGTAAAATACGTGAAGTCTGCCTATGGCCACTGCTGTCCCTGGTGATGTTCCGTTCCAGGGAATACTTTCTCTCAAGCTGCTCATATCCTATCTGCTACAGGCATTTCTTTCACATGGGTACCCTGTGAGCTAAACTTCTCTCTACATCTCCTCTTCTTCATGTTGGGGAAACCTGTTTATAGAGCCATGACTTTTGGCTCTTATTGATTTCTTTCTCCTCCCTGGAATACAGAAATGACATGACATTCCATTAGCCAAACTGGACCAGGGGGCAGCCTCCAGACTAAAAGCTAAAGGTTAAAGATGGTAAGCATCAAGACCGAAGGAGATAATCCCTCACCCTCATCCTTTCCAACCTGGGCCTGGAAGAACGACTCCTGCAAAGAGGGGTGGCAAGAAGAGGGACTGCCATCAATGAAGTGGTGACCAGAGAATATACCATCAACATTCACAAGCACATCCATGGACTGGGGTTCAAGATGCCTGCCCCTCAGACACTCAAAAAAATTAGAAGTTCTCCATGAAGGAGATGGGAACTCCAGATGTGCACATTGACATCAGGCTCAACAAAGCTGTCTGGGCCAAAGGAATCAGAATGTCCCATACTGGATCCATGTGTGGTTGTTTAGAAAACGTAATGAGGATGAAGACTCACCAAACAAGCTCTATATGTTAGTTATGAATGTTCCTGTCATCACTTTCAAAAATCTACAGTCAGTGTGGATAAGAGCTAACCACTGTCAAATAAAGTTATAAAACTACAAACAAAAAAGACAGGAGTCCAAGTCCAGGAGTCCATATAAGTATCAGACCGACACCTTTGAATTTCTCTAACTGAAGTATTTAAGTCAATGATATTTGAGTTTTCTCTTACATGCACTTGAACCTAATCTTAATCAATATGCATTTTTGCTGGGGAGGGGGAAACTGGCTGGTTGGAGGACAAAGGGGAGGGGGATTGTTCACTGCATCTTCTTTTGAAATTCTCAATTTGAACCATGTGAATGTTTTACTTAGCAAAAATTAAAATTAATTAAAATATAGATTCTAAAAAAATTAATAAAATACTATGCCTGAAATATTACAAACTATTAACATTTAATGAAAACATTTAGGTTTATTCTATGAAAAAAGTTCATAAAACTCTGGAAAGAACTTATTTTAATAAATATGGGCAATGTATAGTAATATAAACCTCAATAGTTTCTTCTATAAAACACGGAAGTACATCAGGCCAGGAAACACTGTGTCACCTTTGTAACAAAGGCAGGTTCCACATGTGGTTGGTGCTCAAAAATGCTGGTTGAACGAATAAAATGCCACAAAATATATCACCAACGCAAGGGTTCTCCTCTGTATGTGCCTGTCAGTTATCTATAAAGCTGAATGTATGAGAAAGACTTTAGGCAAACAGAGAGGAAAATGACTAGAATTTTCGAAGCTTAGCAGAATACAGTTCTTGGTAGTTATTTAAGCTAGTAAGTAAATATTTTAAGCCCATTTATTTATCTGCCCCAATAACTCATTTTCATTGACTGACTAGCATATGTAACAATCCCAAATGAAAGTTTAAGAAGTATTTATGTGGGGTGAGGCATACAGTTGCTATTAAAGAAGTATTGTAGGAACTTAGCCCTAATTCCCATGATTTTTATTTTTCTAAGATTTTTACCCTATTAAAGCAATCCAAAATAATGCAACTTACTAAATGTATACTTGGCTGAATTTTCATATTGAAAAATTCCACAAATAACTCTCTAAACATTACATAAGTCAAGATTTTTGAATTATATTTTACATTTATACTATAGCACATCTTTTTTTGTTCTATTTAAGAAAAAAAATCATCCGTTTTCCCACAAGGGATTGTTAACAATTATAACCAACTTATATGAAAATTTGATTAGAAAAGCTCAAGTGGAATTTGCAAGTATGGCCTTTTTACTGAAAGAATCCATGAAACTTGCAAAAGATTGATAGTAATGTGTAACTTAGTTTCATTGTTTTTTCATGTCTCGGTAATAAATATTATTTTGATAAACAAAGATGATTTTTATTGCATTTATTGCACTGTGATTTTTATACAACAATGGCTCCTCAAGTAATATAAAAGGAGGAACCATACTTCAGTACTCAAGCTGTTAACTCATGTTTCTTTTAAAGTTATTTGTCAACATTTCCACAACTGTATAAGAACCAGGTGAATCAATGATGTGGGTTTCTCTAATTCCTACCAAATGAAAATCCAGTCCTGTAAATAGCCCTGTAAGTATTTCTGGACTATCACTAATTCTACCCTATTTGCCTCTCACTATTGCCTTAGGAACCTTTTCGCTTTGGGTCTAATTGAAAAATAATGGTTAATGACAGAGAAAAGAGGATGTACCATCCAAAGAAAACTTGGGTGGATTTGCGTATGCCCCACTTGGCATCAATCCAGCCATAACAGTAGGTGAAAAGGGAAGGAATTCCAGTCCCATCAGGTGACTTGCTTGTGTCTGGAGGAACCAAAACAGAAACAAGGTAGATTAGTTCTGAGAACAGTTTCTGAGCACCATCAAAGTAACGGCCAGAATGGTGCTGGCAGCTCATGCCCTTTCAGGAGCATCAGAAGCAAGGCAAACACTTCTGAATAAAGATACAACCATATAAAGAAGCTTTTACGTTTGACATAAAACTGTTGTCAGAACATTGTACATAAGACATGTCATTACCCCCGTCAAAGATTCTGTGTTCAAAGCCCTTAGGAATTCAAGGTCAGAAAAAAAACTTGCCACTGTTCAAGAATTGGTATATGACCTTACAGACGGAAATACTAATGATCTAACTTACAGAAGGTCCTCAGAAACATTTTCCAAAAAGCATCTGACAGCCTTATGACATGGTCTTTACTGATTTTTCCCTTCTGTAGGGGGCAGATTAATCAATAAGATGTGACGATTACTTGTGAACAAGGTTATGGAGAACTGACAGTCAATGTCCATTTTAACCACCTACTACAGTGCCTTCCTGTATTATACTGGCTGGAAAGCTAAGAACCATCTCAAAGGTCCCCTCGCAGTTTGGATATGATTTGGTTTGGCCAGTCTCCAAACTGCTCAAGGCTTAGAAAGGTGGAAGTAAAGTAGAGGCCGTGTTTTTGCTGGTTTTGCTCACAAATGTGACTTTGGAAGCATCAGCAAGTTCCCAGTATCTGGTCACTAGCTTTGTGGGTGCTGAAAGGGAAGATGGGTATCTGCTATGTTGGGGTAGACAGCAAGGGCCCTGTGCAGTTCTGTAGCTGGCAGTAATGACGGTAGCTTCCAGATCATAGGGACTTTGTGTCAGGAGTGGCGGTGAGGTTCTAGAGCAGCAGCTTCCCGATTGAGCAGGCAGCTCTGTCTCACAGAGGAGGGAGCAATTGCCTTGATGGCCTGTGTCCTGGCTTTGGATATTATTCATAAAACTCAATCTAGAGTGCTTCTTCATTTCTCCCAATGATACTGCAATCCATTTAATATGCCATTATCAGTACTTCTCTGCTTAAACTGAATTCTGGTCTCAAGCTGAACCTTGATCTAAACACGTGCCAGCACATACATACTCCTTCCAAGAAATAAATTTCCAGTTTGTAGTGGAGAGGAAGAGCAATACAGGGTTCAAAGTCTATAGGGAAGGGAGCACTTCAAAATAATGTTCAGGGACTAAAGGATGCTACTCAGCTCTCCTGCACTCAGAATCTTTTGTGCTCTTGGTGACGCTGACATGTGTTCAAGGATGAGAGGCCAATGTTTAAAACAGTTCCTTGATGCAAAGTGTCCAGATTGTTAGTAGAAGTACTTCCAGAATAATATCCAAGATTTAAAACCCCAAGGATAAAAGAACAGTAAGTACAATAAGAACTAAGCTTTTCAGAGTCAGTGAGACCCTACTTCCCAGGACTGTATTCCTGAAGCTGCAGGCCCCTATCAGTTTCCGGGGTATTGAGATACGCTATACACACTCCCACCATACAGACTTCCAACTTCCCATAAGATGCTATCTCTCTGGCAATTTTAACTGGAAGCTTAATTTAACTGTACTCTGTGTGTGTGTGTGTTCTTTCCCCACCAATCCATACCTCACTTGAAATAGCCCCTTGATAAAGCTTCCTTTTGGGGTTGATTATCATGTACGGCTTAAAGCTCCTTTGTTAAGTCTCTCCTTGCTAGAAAATAATGGTTTTTCTATCTATCACCATCAACATCTCAACAAAGGTTAAAAGAAGGAAAAAAAAGACTAAGTTTTTGTGATAAAGGGACAGTTCCCTATTACAGTTTGTGAGGCTTAGCCTGCAGGCTGTGGGTAGGGTTGCCAGATTTAGGACAAAAATTTGAATTTCAGGTTAACAATTGTTTCAGGTAAATAACAAATAATATCTTTAGTATCAGTATGTCCCACGTAATATTTGGGATATATTTATATAATATTTTTAAAGTATTTATGGGAAATACTGATATTAAAAAAGTATTCATTGTTTATTGGAATTCAAATTTAACTGACCATCTGTGTTTTATCTGGCAATCCTACTTGTGCAAAACCCCTTGCATGCACTACCACTGCAGAGTGATCTTATTCTATACCAAGCTTAGGGGTCCGAGATTGTCTAAAGGATTTAAGACACCTCCAGATAAAATGAAAGAGCTCAGTGTGGATAATTCATGGCATTTTAAATAATGGGGAATAAAGACTAAAGTAAACTCTCCATTGGCCTTAGACCCTTGGTATTTCCTGGGTTTTGTTTCCTTGAACCTAGATTCAAGTATTCTCTTGCCCAGAGGATGTAGCCCAAGTTTTGGTACTCTAGAACCAGCTCTGCATCCTTTCTTCCCACTGGCTGTCAGGAAGCTCAGAAATAAATCACAGTACTGACTTTTCAGTTACTTCTCCATGCTTTAAATAGACAAGGTACCTTAAAATCTTTTAAAAAAGAGAGGGACCATAAAATGCTCACTGAATCAAATGAGCTGGCTTTCCTTTATGGTAGTCATGGATAATCAGTGATAGAAACAGCTCTAAAAATTACAGACAACAGTAGTCACCTTCCTAATTTTTCCACCTGTGGGGAATAAAACATAATTATTTCCTTTACTTTAATAGCTATATGTTAGAAATTTGGCTATACAAGCTTTAAGAGAGTGTAGTGTCCTATACTATTGCTGCTGTGATGAACGTACAACCCAGAGCAGAAAAGCTATTCCAGAGTTTCAACTTTTATTTACTAAGGCATGTACTGGATAACACAGAGAAGAGAGCAGTATATCAAGCAGTTTTGTGTTTTTATTTCTTAAAAGTATTCTGTTGCTAAAGTATGAGAAGTGAAAATGTGGTTAAACTTTGAAATGTAATATATATCTGGAATATAAAATAATTTGCAGCATAGTTAAGTTTTGCTCAAGTCTGGAGAGATAACATGAAAAATTCTCAGACTAGCAGTTTGCTGACTAGAAAATCACTGTATTTTCAATCAGCCTAATATGGCAGTTGTTTTTCATAGGCAAAGAAAAGCTAAAGGGAGACTTACAGCCTGTATATATTTGGCCTAGCTTGGCAAAATTTAGCTGCTAGTTTCTTCTTATCCTTGTTATATGTTTTCCATATGGGACTTATTATTATCAACGAGAAATAACAGAAGCAAACAGAAGCAAGGGGAAAGGTCCAGACTGGCATGCATTAACTGCTTGTCAACTATGGTTTTCCTAATGAATTGCCCTGTTGCTCTGTATCTCACTGATTACAGTACAACAGCTTTCATTAGTCACTGCAAATAAGACTTGGTGCCACCTTATTTACATCCTATTGCAAATAATTAGCATTTCATATTAGAATCATCCAAGGCACTTCTGAACTTACAGCAAGACTATTTGACATCATCCAATACTTTTTTCCACCCTGAACAAGCTTAAAAACAGATTCTGTGCTTTTTAGTTACAATGGTGTCACCAATGAATTCTACCATGGCTTAAATTCCTGCCAATATTGTAGCTGGGGATATCAAAACGCTGCAGTAATTAGACCTTGCAAGCCTGACTTCCCTAGTGGTAGAACTGTCACAGAAGGGGGGAATTGATATTCAAAGTTTATAATAACTCAAACCTCTACAATTATTGCTAGAACACGAATACTACCATTTTCAACGGCAGAAAGTGACTTAAGAAAAATGGCTTATTACAAAGATAAAAGACAGGAAAAAAGTAGCATCATACGCTTTGCTGACCAATGTCTTTTCTCTGCTAAAATTTTATAATTACTTATTAAAACTCAAACCTTGATTATTATTAACTTGGGGAGAAAGTATTTCTTTTGAAAACATAGCTGCCATATTTAACAGATTACGAGGTCCATTCTATCACATAAACTAGAACTTCACTTTACAAGTGTTGTATTCTAGAATTAAATATATAGATTTACATATATTATTTCATATAACCAAATTGATAGAAAGAATGTTGTACAAAGCCAGTTATTTCCACCCCTATATAAATAATAACTGTGTGTGCACGTATATGTATGGACCTACATATGTATACACATATGTAATTCTTTATATGTAACTGATGTTTTCTCCAGCATGCACATACAATAAGACAGGCATCAATGAATCAAATGATTCTGAATTTCTGTGAATATGTTGCTCACAGATAGAACTAGCTAATCTAAACATAACACCTCGGGATAGGGTAACCATCACCCCCAGGCAGTGGTGGGGTCCATTTGCCTGTTCTCATTTCTCTGACCTCGCCATCGCTGGGCTCTGTACTATGTGTATAGATCCTTATATCTACTTCAGGGCCTCATGAGATAACTGAGCCTCCTGGTCCAGCTAACCAACTAAGAATCCCCAACCCTTTCTGTATTTCTTCCAGTTCACTGAGGCACAGATCTAGTGTGAGAGTCTTCAGATGGCTGATCTCGTGACCCCTCACTCATAAGAGTGTTGATCTTTTGGACTCTTCCTGTCTCAGAGTTAACTACCCTCACTAGACATTTGAGAAAAACAGGCAAGTGGGTGTTGAAATGCAATTTACTAATAATGATGGTAATAATAATAAAATTAGCCTTAGGTAATACAGAGAAGTAAACACAAACACATTAAAAATAATAATGTATGACTTTCGGCTAAGAGCTCCCAATGAATGTATAAGAGATTAGAGGCTAGAAATCAATGATGATAATAAAATGTACTCAGTTGATAAAGGCATTTCATACAAATTATCTTTTCTACAAAAAGACTGAAGACCTTCAAAGAAAGAGGGTCTCTTTTTCACATTAAATATTTTATTCTTTACCGTGTCTCTCAATGGAGGCAGTGAATTAATTCTATCTAAAGAAGCCTCTTCAAAAACAAAGCCAACCTCTGTTGATTTCTTATAAGGTCAGTGTGACCTGAAGGAACAAAGGGGTGTTTATTTCCCCCTGGCAACAGCTAGGTGCTCAAATCCTTAGGGGTATAGGTTGTTGTTTAAGAAACTGGGATAATAATTAGGTCTTATATCCTTGAGGTCACATAAAGCATAGTAAACAATTATTTAATATTCAGGGAAGAGGACTATTAGAACTTGTCTGGGCTGACACACAGTCAGCCTCTTTCCCAAATGTTTGCCTGAAATGAACCGGGTAATTTGGAACTCTTTCCCATAGGAGTCCTTATACTCATTCATCCATTTTTCTCAAGTAAAGGATATGGACAAATGCATGGGTTTGAATCCCACCTCGGACACTTACTAGTTATTTAAACTTGAGCAAGTTATTTAACAACTTTCTGTGAAGTCCCTCTTTTATACACACACACACACACACACACACGCACACACACACACAAATATAAATATCTATGCCTTATGGGATTTTTGTGATGATGGAATGAGTTACTACATGTAAGGGCAAAACACTACCTAGCTATAGTAAGAGCTACATAAATGTTGGCTGTTATTTCTATTGTTAGGAAGATGTGATGTAGAGAAAATAAACCATCGTGAACTTATGCACTTAAAAAAGGAATTTCTTGTCTAGTCTATTATTAAAGTGGCCTGGTTATGGTCTTATGCAGCCAGCCTACCACCATATATAGTTGTCACTTGGTATCCAAGGATACCAGGAACCCTGGGCTCCAGGAACCCTGTGGATACCAAAATCCATGGATGCTCAAGTCCCTTATATATAATGGCGTAGTATTTACATATAACTTACGTAATCCTGGAACATCCTCCAACATCCTCGGTATACTTTAACTCATCTCTAGATTACTTAAAATACCTGAACCAATGTAAATGCTATGCAAATAGTTGTAAATACAATGTAAATGCTATATAAATAGTTGCTAGCCTGCTGCAAACTCAAGTTTTGTTTTCTGGAACTTTCTGGAATTTTAAAAATATTTTCTTTCTGGAACTGGGTTGAATCCGTGGATATGGAGGGCTAATTGTACATAATTTGACGTGCAGCACTAATGTTCACATTTTGGTCTCTAACAGTCTTCTCCATTAAAGAAAGTGATTCCAAGTTCTACAGCAGGGAAAAAAAATACTCAAAATGAGCCTGGAGCATCTTGTTGCCAAAATGTAAGGACACATTAAAAAAAGCCTGGGTCAGTGTTAAAAGGATACAGAAACTTGAAGACGGTTCTTACTGGACAAGTCTGACAATTTGGGCATCAAAAAGAAAACAGAGAAATTAGTCTTTTGGGAGTTGAAATATATTCTCTGAGTTTCTTGTTGTTGCTTTGTGTCATAATATCTGGTAAGGCTAGACCTCCACTGGCCTCTCTCTCTCTCTCCCTTTTTTTTTTTTTTTTAATATTTTTTCTAGTTTTTGCTTCTTTGTTTTTCCATTTGAATTTTAGAATTAGCTTATCTATTTCTAAAAAAAATTCTATGGATAATTTTATTGTAAATGACTTAATGTTGACTGATATCTTTATGAACTAATACATAAAGAATTCCTAGAAAAAAGTAGGAAAAAGACCAAATAACACAACAAAAATGGGAAAAGGATATAAAGAGATGTAAGATATATAAAAATTAAAAGAGAGAAAAGATACTGGTAACATTAGTTGACTCTGAAAAGAAACTGTGTATAAAGGACAAGGGTGGGAGTGAAAGTTTTATAAAGTTTTAATTTTGGACCATAAGAGTGTACTATCTATTAAAAATGAAATTAATTATAAAATAAATACAATCATGGCTTAGTAGAATAAGTTAAGTATGTACAAACAGTAGTCAATTGTGACAATTAAAATGGAAAATTAATATATAGGACATGAAGTAATACAAAAACAGGTGACTATAATAAGATATATAAATTTTTACTAATTTAATACATAAGGAAGTTTTTTGTTGTTGACTTGTAATTTGTCTTTAATGTAATCACAACTATATTCCAAGGATGGAGGTGTGATCTCAATTTGTATGGATGCACACCGCTTTCTCATTTGAGAACATCATTAGTGTGTTGTACACACCTTGTTGAAATGGGAATCTGCCCTGTGGAAATTTAATGCTCTTACTGTAACCAGAAAACATTAATTGTGACAGAAGGGACTGGGTTGAGTCAGATCACGCATACAACCGAACGCCCTGATTTTCAGCGGTCAATACCAAAGATTCTAAATTCTGTCCCTGACTGAGAACAATACAATGCACTCTCTTCTGAACGTTGATGTTAAAGGGAGGCCCAGCCACCAACTGCAGTGACAACACAAGACCACGTGTCTGGGATGGGGTGTTCGGGAGTCATCTTACATCTCTTGTATATATGATTTATAAACTGGATTTGATCCCTGTTCCATAGGGAAGTATTTATACCTAATGAAAAAAAGCTAATACACTTATGTAGGTGAATTTTTCTCCACCTGTATAAAATAGAGAAGCATCTATTTAGGGCACTATAAGTAAGGAACATAGTTCCACAAAGACAGCATATATTGCAAGGAGTAGGAAGAGTTCCAAAGAAGGGCTGCAAGAGGTCAGATAAACCAGTGTTTTGGCAGGAGAGTAGACTCTGCTCACTGAACTGCTCTTAGCTCCAGGGAGCTGAAATCTCTGGAGGACGTCACTAATCATGAGATACTCAGAAGGCACAATAATGCATTTGGTGGAGTAAGTTGGAACAGCTTGTGACCAAAACATTCACATGGTGAAGAAAAAAAGCACCAGGTTTCCTGGCAAGGTGTGGACTTTAGAATTTCCACCAATACAGAATGCTGCTGCAAGAGAAGGTGAACTTTGTAAGGTCCATAATGGCAAAAATAGCTAGAGCCCCAGCATCTACGACAGATGCTACCCGGAGCTGCACAATGAACATCTATCTATTGAGTGAATTCTCAGCATTCGACTACAAAACGTTGATGAAGAAACTGTAGAATTTTGTCCAACAGCAAATTATATTTCAAGCTTAAATGTTTAACGCTAATTAATGTCTCATAAAGTTCAAAAGAAAATCCAATCATGTAATTATATTAAAAGAGAACATTTGGAACACTGAGACAAACAAAGCACAACAACAAAAAACAGTGCCATTTTGAAAAATATTAAGCAATCTAATTAGACAGCCACCATACCTACTTCTGTATAACACTTTTGACCTACAAATTGTACCTTCACACAATATAGGCAGCTCTGTAATTACAACGATCACCACAGTTAAAAAGCTTAGAAAGAGAATGAGCTAGTAAATCAACGTAAAAGACGAGACCATGCAAGCCTGCTTGTTATCTATAGTTCAATATAATTATTCCAAAAAAAAGGAAAACAGCAAGAAGAAACAAAAAGTCAGGTTGCTTGCCTTTTCTTAGCTGAAATGAAAATGTTTGTACCTAAATTTAGAAAGATTTCTAGCTTATTTTCTGCTTGTTTTACTTGAATTTGAAGACTTTTAACATCTAGATAGTCTTTACTGATCATCTGTCAGAACCCTGGTGTCTACGTCACTGAAAATATTTTAAAAGCCTATTATTATGAGAACATTGATCTGATCAATGTTCTGATCATTGTGCTAAACTACGCTGAAACTTTGTAGGATATTAGAGTAATTTAGAACCACAACAGTGAGTTAACAATCTCCAACTTTGACCCTCATTGTTCTGTAAAATTTGATTTGTCATGTTTTCTTTATCTGTACAGAATGCTATTAAAATATCTTTCCTAAGCAGTTCTTTTCCAGAAAAAAAAAATTACCTTTCTCTACTCCTTCAAAATTTAGTCCAAATAACATTTTGTTTATGAAGTTTTTTAGTCTATCCATATGCTTTCTCGTTAGTATAATCTAAGTATTTATAATTTTATTTGTTATAATCTGATATTAAGAAGGTTGGTTGTTAATGATGTAATATATACAATATATACAATTGTGTTTGTCCTGTTTACATTTCAGTCTATACATTCCTTGAAGGCCTGGAGCTCAATTTCTCTTACATCTTAACAGGAGACTGTGGGGTTTGCATTAACTTTTCTTTATAATTAATTAATTAATTAATTATTGGCTGCATTGAGTCTTTGTTGCCGCGTGCAGGGGCTACTCTTCGTTGCGGTGCGCGGGCTTCTCATCGTGATGGTTTCTTTTGTTGAGGAGCACAGGCACTAGGTGTGTGAGCTTCAGTAGTTGTGGCACGTGGGCTCAGTAGTTGTGGCTCACAGACTCTAGAGCACAGGCTCAGTAGTTATGGCGTAAGGGCTTAGTTTTTCCGCGGCATGTGGGTTCTCCCCGGACCAGGGCACGAACCTGTGTCCTCTGCATTGGCAGGCGGATTCTTAACCACTGCGCTATCAGGGAAGTCCTAACTTATTAATATAATTAATTTTTTTCTTTTTACAGAGTACCTCTCAGTTTGGGCTTTAGTGTCTTAATCAGTAAAATGAGAGAATAAAATTAGAAAAGTATTTTCTAAAATATCAGGTTTATATCCATCAAGACTGGTGCAACACATTTTATTTTATTTTATTATTATTATTATTTTTTTATTGCGGTACGCAGGCCTCTCACTGTTGTGGCCTCTCCCGTTGCGGAGCAACAGGCTCCGGACGCGCAGACTCAGCGGCCATGGCTCACGGGCCCAGCCGCTCAGCCTCATGTGGGATCTTCCTGGACCGGGGCACAAACCCGTGTCCCCTGCATCGGCAGGCAGACTCTCAACCACTGCGCCACCAGGGAAGGCCCCATATTTTATTTTTAATGAAATACAGTAGATTAGAAGAGATTGGATTAGAAAAGAAAATAGACTACATCACAATGAAGTAAAGGTAAAAACTGAACTTTCTGTTTTCTGGTTTTAAATAGGTGTGTGTGCATGTATATGTAGTGGGTCTTGCATTACGTTTTTCTAAGTGTGGGTTTAAGTCAAAAAAGTTCCAAAGTCACTGGGGATAGAAGATCTTTAGGTTCCTTCAATATCTACATTCTGTAATTTCTAAGGCATTCATTTAGGTGTTAATCTTTTTTCTTACATCACTGCTCATTAAGAACTATTCCTGAATTAGATGTAACTTTATCCAAAGGAGACTATTTAAAAAATTCGAATAGATAAGCACATTAATGAATAAAAAAATGTTCATTACTGAGTAAAACTTGAAAGAAATAGATTCCTTGCAATTCCTTTTTCTCAAAACAAAGCCAGAACTTAATTTCCATAAAAATTTTCAATTTAAAACACCATAATCTAGTATAACTACTGAGAAGAAAATAATAAAAGCTACTATTGAAAAAGTAGTGTATAACTAGTGTGTTCCATCATTTTATTCTTAAGTTTAAAATAAAAATATCCTGAAAGATTTCTGGAAGACATCCTTACAAAACAAAAATATATGGTCCGGGAAGGCCCCACATGCTACGGAGCAACTAAGCCTGTGCACCACAACTACCGAGCCTGAGCTCTAGAGTCCACAAGTCACAACTACTGAGCCTGCGTGCCACAACTACTGAACCCCGTGTGCCTAGAGCCCATGCTCTGCAACAAAGAGAAGCCACTGCTATGAGAAGCCCGTGCACCGCAAGGAAGAGTAGCCCCTGCTCGCTGCAACTAGAGAAAGCCAACGTGCAGCAACGAAAACCCAACACAGCCAAAGATAAATAAATAAATAAATTTATATTAAAAAAAGAGTTACATATAAATTAGAAAAAGAAAAATATATCACCTCTGATGAATTCATTGCAGATAAAATTTGAAGAATGATATCCAAGATATGGTGGTTTAATTATATTTAATTTAAGTCTTCTGTGCCTGCAGTATCAGTGGTCTCTTAGATTTCTGACATACGTTTACTTAGGAAAAGAAAACTCCAAACAAATATTCACCCCAATCTCTTTCCACTATTAACCTCAAAAGGTCGAAGGTGCATCCAGAGAGGGCAAATGTTTCCCTTCCCTATTCAGCATCCACCACAGACATCACTAAATGAGCACAATGTTCTTTCCAACTGAGCCTTTCCCAACCCAGTGCTCCAGGAAATGACTGCCAATCAATAGGTTGTTGAGAGGAAACATTTTCCACATCTGGCCCAGATCATAATCCACGTATGTCTGAAAAATTTGGCATGGAAACTAGGTTGTCAACACACATGCACACACATACACACACACACACCTGTATGTTTGCCCAACTGACTGATACATACATGCCTTCAGAAATGTTTTCATTCAGACAATGAGGCAGATATAGTCAGTAATTCAAACCTTCTACTGTGTTTAGTTCCTGAAGGTGCTTTATTCAAGGAAACTCAACTTATTTATATTCTTCAAATTCAGGAATCAAGGTCATATATGAAGGTAGATATCTGGTCCATATTATCTCCCTTTCTTTGCTCCCCATTAAAGCACACATTCCCATCAAATGGCTTAGTAATGGAAGTGATATATAATACATGATGTTCTGCATTAAAACAAATATAGTAAGTATTACTTATAGGTAACAGAGTCTTGGGGTAAAAAGAAAAACATGAAAGGCTAGTCTAACCCAACAAAAAGCACCATAAAGTCTGTCAAAAACAAAAACCTAATTTTCTCTTTTTGCTCATCAACATCATCTCATATCAAAAGTTAAAGTTTGCGGGCTTCCCTGGTGGCGCAGTGGTTGAGAGTCCGCCTGCCGATGCAGGGGACATGGGTTCGTGCCCCGGTCCGGGAAGATCCCACATGCCACGGAGCGGCTGGGCCCGTGAGCCACGGCCGCTGAGCCTGCGCGTCCGGAGCCTGTGCTCCGCAACGGGAGAGGCCACAAGAGTGAGAGGCCCGCGTACCGCAAAAAAAAAAAAAAAAAAGTTAAAGTTTGTGAATTATTGAATTGGTGAGTAAATTTGCCCCTCTAGATCATCTGACTTTGCCTCTGAGGGCTCGTGTCACCTCCTCTTCATGTCAATGTCTTGCATGGCTGAGTTGCCACAATCTGCTTTGGTCACTAAAGCTCAAGTCGTTCGGAGCCATCAAATCAATTATAACAGCCACTGCTGTCTGACACGGCCAACCAGTGATTGATAACAAAACCTGTCTGCTTTCAGTTCTCATCTGACAGCAACAAACCAGTCCCAGCCTGCTCTTACTGGAATTTGTCATAAATCAATAGCAATTCCACCAGGCAGAAAGGTGCTGGCAACTCTCTTTAGTCCATCTGGCCTCATTTTCTTTTCAAATTTAAAAAATATATAACTATTAAGGTAGATTAATGCCCAAAGTTTATTTCTTGAAGTGTCTAATATTACATGAAAGTAATCTCGTAATTTAACACCACATAATGTTCTTAGTCTTTAATTTGATTTTTAAGGTGAATGACTAAAACACCACTAAAACTTTGCAAGAGGAAATTTTAGGTTCAAATGCTACAATTTTATGTATAATAGAGACAAATGACATTTCCTTTTAGATTATTTCAGATCCGACATCATGTATTTAAATGACTATTTAAGAAATATTTCAAAAAAATCTCCCCAAACCAGATTTTTTTTTTACTATTTAGCTATGACATTATAAAATGGACTAAACATTTAAATACAATATTATAAGCAAATATCAGTCAATAAGCATTGAATATTAATTGCATGTGGAAGACTGTACTTTGCAGATATGCATACATAATTTTTTTCTGCAAAAGTTATTACTTATGGACTAAGACTAGTGCCCTTTAAATATTTTGTGAAGTTGAATAACACTGAGTTATTTGAAGGAAAAGAAAACAACCCTGATTGAATTTGTAGAACTTGGAGAACACTTTGAGAATTTGTGACACCTCACTATGCAATTTTCAACATCAAAAATACCTAATAAAAAACCTGGATACATCTGGCATCGCTTAGGTAGCAAGCTCATTTAAGTGGGAATGAATGATTCTTGCAGGAATCTTGCACAGTAAAAGTAAAACAAAGATCATTCATAATAACACAAGCATTTATATAAGGGGAGAGGAGAAGGAAAGGGAAGAAACATTAAGGACGTATTTTACATAAGGCACTGATAGGGCCTTTATATACATGATTTCATTGGCTCCTCAAACACCTAAGGTAGACATTTTTATTCCAATTTTCAAAAAAGGACATAGGGGCATGTCAAACTGAATTTGAAGTCAGTTCAACCTGATTTCAATGCCTATATTCTTTGTATGTTCATTTATCATTTACTTACTACTAATTGAGAACCTATTATGTGCTCTATGCTAAACTAAGCATCAGACATAGAAAAATGAATGAAACACAGGCACGGGGACTACAGGTAAACAAAACAGACACCAAACCAGAGAGGTTGTAGCAGCCATGGATATAAAAAGAGAGCATCCCAGTGAGTAAGGCAGTAACAGTTCTACCAGCTCCAAACCCCAGCATGTATGTACTCACAAAGCTTGATTTAAATCTCAGTTCAGCTAACTAGATACATGATCTGGGATAAGCTACTCTCCTAGCTTGCCTTTTTCTCACCTATAAAAATGGATTTACCTCAAAAAGGTTGATTTGAGTTTGAAATGAATTAACCTATTCAAGAAAACACTGGGCATTTGATAGTTGCTCATTAAATATTACTTTCACTTCCCCTTTATACACAAATCCTCACCTTCAAACACCTTCCAAGTTTAGTTGCCAATCCTCAGAAACGTACAAGACCTACCTTCTTCACTTAAAATGTAAAATTACCTGATTTATAGAATTCCCTGACCAAAACTGGTACCCGTGGTAACAATGGTTTGAGGTCATTTTAATAAAGATCTTCGTCAAGAAGGTGGCCTGCGAAAGTACAGGGACCACAGCAGTAAGAGGGTGAAGAATGGGGTCTCAGCACCTGGAGTGGCTGCTGAAGAAGTAGGAAGGGCTCAGCAGAGCTGCCTCCAGAGGGACTGTGCTCTACATGTTGGCCAGACCCAGAAGATGCGGAGTTGCTAAAGCAGTATCTAAGGTGCTTAAGACTTGTCGTGTTCCCTTCAGTGCACTTCCTCTCTCCTTCTGCTGGAAAGGGAAGGGGCTGTTATGTTAGGCAGCCCCCAACTGGTAAAGATTTGCCAGACTGTCAAATACTATGACTACCAAGAAGAAAATATGCACAAGAGACTATATTCCTCAACATTATATAATTAAAACCTATAATTCCACTAACGCATGAAGATAGTTTTAAGTGCCATAAGGGAATTCTGTAGATCAAGTCAGTTCTGCATCTGTTACAATAACAGTTACAGATTGACCTGAATTTCTCTTACTAAATTTTAGATAGTTAGTCAACAATTGAACATTATTACCTATGTCTCTTTTATACTGAAATATTTTTACCAATACATCATCTGTCCACAAAAACTTGACTGTGTTCACAACCAATGGCTTTCCCACTTCTGGAAGTTTTTTTCTTTCCGTGTTTTTTGGTCAAACAGCAGTGAAGCAATTCAACTTCAGATTAAGAACATTTCAGGGGTGAAGTTTAAATTCTCTCCTTACTGGCCTTCCATTTCTCCTGACCATGCTGAAAGGATCTATCTCCCTCATGCTTAGGTCCAAAGTATCAAAACTGACCACTGTTAATAGAGGGATTATTAAAGGGATTTGAAGTTTTGAATCTGCATTTTGTTAAGGTGATCCTCTAGAATAACATGCTGCATGAAAATAAACTAATGACATTTCATCTACTGAATTGTAATTTGAATCTTGAATGTATTTGACATTCTAATACAGAACTACTGGAAGCTGCAAGGTATAGTAGAAAACCCATATTAGATGCAAGAATTAGAAATTCTTTATTCTCTATGTACCCACGTGAGATAGTTAACTACTCCGAGTACCCATTTTCTCATTTATTAACTGGGAATACTAATATCAGCATGTGTGGCTCCTGGTGCTGTTCAGAGGACCAATGACAATACCACCAGTGCCAGTAGCATCAGAAGTACAATACCATCTACGGTTTTTCAGGTCTGTAAGTATCATCTGGACCAAGCATTCTGTGAAAAGCTTTGAAACACAGAATTTAATTAATACCTACAGCAATCTACAAAATACATGCATTTTATGGATTTTAAAGACGAGGATCCTTGAGGCATAGAGAGAGTAAACATTAAGTAAATATCAAAGCTGGGATTTGAACCCCGGTCTGCTTATCCCAATGCATATCCTCTTACCACAGTGCTACATTGACTCTTGTTAAGCACTACAAAAATGCAACCAAGGGCACTGTAAAATACACAAGAGTGTACGTACTTACATGCCAATCATGGAAGTTTAGCAGACATGCACCATGCACCTTTTTGATACCGTGTATGCACACTTCTCACCTACTTATTCAAGGTTAGGTTGCAGAATCATCTCAGAATATTCTTTCTTTGTTTCCTTTGAAAACATACTCTTGTCTAAGAACAATTAAGGGACATTTTAAGCACAGAACTCAAGAGATACCTACTTTGGAGTCAGAAAGATCCAAGTTCCAATCCATCCCTACCATACTCTACCTATGAGACCATATATTAATGATTTCACCACTCTTTACCTTGGAAATAGGAATAGTCTGACTTGCTTCACAGCATCATTGTAAGAGTTAAGATAAGTAAGTACACAGTGCCTGTCACATAGAGAACGCTCAGTAAACGGTGCCTTCTAATATTAATTACAATGATAGTACTAATGACATTTAATTAGCCTGTGCACTGGGATTTCCCACATGCTATGTCTAACACCCTGGACCAAGGCCTTCTAGAAACTGTAAAATTAGCAAACGATGAACATCTAAGAAGTAATAAAAATGTCATGGAAGAAAGTGAAAGCAAGTTAAATTCTAGCTTTGGTATCTTGAGAAAAATGTCATCAAGTTGTATGTAAAGGTTCAAGAAACTTTTAACGAGCTTGAATTAGATAACTTATCTATCTTTCCTTTATAAGTTAGAATCATTTGATCTATATTAGAGAAACAATATATTTACTTCTCCTCTCATATTTTTCACACTATAAGGGAAGAGGAGAAGGGGATAGTGGAACAAGAAGATGAGTAGAGAAGGTGTCGCCCAAAAGCATGGAGGGCATTTTCTCTGAGCTGGTGAATAGTGGAGTAGCTCTAGGTATCCACAACTAAGGCCGGGAAGGGAAAAGGAACAATGGGGATGGTGAGCAAACTGGGGTGAGGTTAAGAGGTGACCTGGAATTGTAGGGGAGCAAGGGGGCTAGTTATTTCCTGTGCCCCACTCTAGCCATTAACAGGTCATTTTTACAGTTTAACCACCTGTCATCCCTGACAAGACAAACATGATCACCTTAAAGAAAAATTTAAAATCAAGCAGGTGCTATTTAAAAGAAAGATAATAGGTAAAAGGGATAGGGTAATTAGGAAAGAAGAAATACACAGAGAAGTTGTTTTTTTCTCCTTGAATTTCCTCCCATTACAGGGATATTTTAGGAGTACGTGCATGGAAGACAAAAACACAAAGAGAAAATGTGAGTAAATATAAAGGGAAAAGAAAAAATTCTAATAGTCCTTATGCTATTATACTACTTATTTGAATTTCTCATATCTGCATAATACTACAACTTTAATATTACAGACTTAAGAGTATTTTAGAAAGAAGAATACCAATGAAAGGAATTGCTAGTAATCAGGGAACTGTAAGTATTGCTAGCAATTAGAGACAGGGTTGCAAAATGTTACTTATTTAGATATATATTCCACTCTATAATGCTAAATTATTTACATAATCTTAACTAAATTAAAAATGATTAGCTAGACTGATAAAGATTTCATACAAGAGTAAAATCTTTAGCCCAATTCAAATATAGCTAATATGCCCAGAGTAAAAGTTTATAAAATAAAGTCTCTTAAATTCCAAAATTGGACCTTTGAATATTATTCAATATAACATGATTTATAAATAGAAGAAAAGAAGTCTGTGGAAATTACTGGGGAAATTATTCATGATTTCTTATTTGATTTTTTGTCGTGAGCATTACCTTAAATTGACATAAGAATATTTTTCAGCCTCCTCTATGTAGTTTCAACAAAATAATGCTAAATCAAATTCATGTAGTGTAAAGTAAAAAATATATGAACAACAAAAAATTTTCAAATATTTACACTTTGCTCTTTTTTGACAGTTTGCACTTTAAAGTTATGAATTAGGAATTGTAAAAATTTGGAATTAAGAGCAAAATATGTTTTTGTATGCAGATCTGGTATTAATGTTACAAGAAAAGTGGGAAGAATTAAAAGTATTATTGTTTAAAATATATGCATAGGATGTGGAGCTAAGGCTTACCGAGTAGAGAGAGAGTTTAGTTGGAGAAGACTGAAAAGTTCTGAAGATGGAGAGTGGTGATGTTTGCACAACAATATGAATGCATTTAATGCCACAGAGCTGTACACTTAAAAATGGTTAAAATGATTAATTTTATGTTACATATATTTTACTACAGTAAAAAATACATATATGAGAAAAAGGATGAAAAATACAAGATAAAGATGTAAATAAAAGGAATAAAAAATAGAAGATTAAAGACTTCATATTCTGAATAGTAGCATTAAATATAGGAGATTAAAAAAAATCTTTTTAAAAAAGCTTTTAGAAGAAAATAACATTTATGACCTTGAGGTAGGTAAGATTTCTTAAACAGGACACTAAAAGTGTTAACCATAAAGAAAGGTTCAATTAATTGGACTACATTAAAATTAAGGTCTTTTTGTTTTAAAAAAATGAAAAAGTGAAAAAGACAAGCTACAGGGTGGAAGAAGATATTTGTATTACATATATCCACCAGAGGACTTGGGTCCAGAATATATCCAGAACTTCTCAAATTCATAGGAAAAAGACAACTTAATAGAAAAAGGGACAAAGACTTAATCAGGAATTTCATGAAAGAGGTTACAAAATTAAAGGAAATACAAGTTAAAGCCCCAATGTAACACCAATACACACCAGTAGAA
Source organism: Monodon monoceros (assembly GCF_005190385.1). NCBI lineage: Eukaryota > Metazoa > Chordata > Mammalia > Artiodactyla > Monodontidae > Monodon > Monodon monoceros. The sequence continues at coordinate 43,098,667 of NW_021703785.1, read as the reverse complement.
TGGTTAAAATAAAAAAGAACTTTAAAAGACTGGCAACACCAAGTGTTGCTGAGAATATGAGGCAACTGTAATTTCATTCACTGCTGATCGAAGTATAAATTAGTAAGATTTATTTGGAAAATCTTCTGGTAGTATTCGTGAAAGCTAAACATTAGCGTACGCTATTATCCAGCAATTCCACTCCTAGGTGTTTACTTGATAGGAATGCATATATCTGTGCACCAAAAGGCATGTTTGAGGATGTTCATAGTAGTACTATTCAGAATAGCTCCAAACTGGAAACCAACCAAAGGTACTTCAACAGCAGAATGGACAAGTTATAGACCATTCAAATAATGGAACATTAGCAGTAAGAATTAGCAAACAGTTGTTCTGTGTAACATCACGATTGACTATAATAGACATGTTGAGTGGAAGAAGGCAAATTCCAAAAAGAACAGACTAATACTCCATTTATACGATGTTCAAAAAGAAGCAACAGTACCCAATAGTCTTAGAAGGCACAGAATGGTTATCCTTGAGAGGTGATGGTGGGGGGAGGGAGCAGAGGAGTTTGGGACTGGAAGGGTCTAGTAATGGGGCTTCTGGGGGTATTGGTGATGCTCTGTTCCCTGGTATGAGTGGGGTTACATGGCATGTTTATTTTGAGAAAATATACTGAGCTATATACTTTTTCTGCATGTATGTAATATTTCAGTAAAAAGTTCAAAAATGAAACAGCACATTAAAACTTAAAGTAGAAAACAGTTAAATGACAATGTAAAAAAATCCTCAATTTTCAATGAAATAATGGAAAGAAACATAATGCACTAAAAGGCTTATCTGTAAAACACTGAAATGGAGGATGCTAATTGCTGACACATACCCCTGCAGATTTTCAGCAAACACAAATTCTCTAAATTTAAGTTTCAGAGCCCTGAACAGTATTTGATTCAAAAGCCAAATGAAGAAATGGCTGGGGCAAAGGAGAGACAAGTCAGACACCACAATACAGTACAGAATGTGGGCTTGAAGGAGAAATAATGGTGACATACCACCTTCCTAGCCAAGGGAGACAGTTACAGGCAAAGCAGTGACGACATTAGGTTCCAAGACAAAAAGCCTGTGACATAAGAAGCATTACCACAAGCCACAACTACCTGGACACTGAAAAGCAAGAGAAGACCCAGGGCAATAAGAAAATATTTGAAGAGATTTGAATCTCAGCCTGAGACCACACGAACTCACTGTCACCACCCACCCATCTCAATCCCTCCTCATACTATTTCCAGCAATCCACAAATGAGTAGTAATCTAAAAAGACCAGCATGTGATTTGAATACAGATCCTGCTAAAAGGAGGGAAAAAAAGAGAAAAAGAACAGATCAAGACATGTCTACTCAACATGGTAGGTCATGTTTTTACTTTATTTTATCATATTTTATGTTTATATTGAAGCAGCTTTGACAATTCACCCTTCACGAATTATGACAAGATTCTTCAGAATTGAAGAAATGATAGACTTTGAAGGTGGCAGTGCTCAGAGTGGGAGTTCACATTTTTAATCTTAATGAAATGTTGAATGTGAAATACAGAGGCACCATTCCGAGAACAGGAAGAAACTGCACAAGTTGAAAAGTTTGGGTCACACTGGGAACTGCAAATGGCTCAAGTATAGCCAAGTGGTGGAGTCCGGTGACGGAGTGCAGAAAGGTGAGGCTGGGGAGGTACAGGCAGGATCATGTGAGGGGTTACATTCTGAACCACTGGCATTTACACAGAGCATGAAAATGTCTGTATTTTTGGATGATCTCTTTAGTAGTAGTAGTGCAGAGGAGTGAAGTGGATGGGAGGAAACCTGGAGGGAAGGAGAGTAATGGGGATACTATAATAAAACCAACCATCTAGAAATGAGGATGGATGGGAAGAAGGCAGTGGTGTTCAAAGAGAGGGAAGGCCAGGTGTGAGCAACCTCATGGAAGTGGGATAAACTGTACTTGGTGACGAATGCTGTGTGCATGTGGTAGTGGAGGTGACAAAGCAAGGGAGGAGGTTTCCATCATAGGGATGGTAATAAAGGTTGGGTTAGCAGGAGCTAGGATGTAGGATAAGAGGCTCCAGATGCACCATGTGGTGGAGGTGCCTGAGGAATGACTCCCCACGGAGAGAACTCTCTCATCCTAGCCTCAACACTTACAGGTCTGCATGACAGCCCAGACTGAGGACTGTCCTGAAAAAGTATGAAATTTCCTTTTCTGAACATTTTAAAGAGAAAGTGGCCAATTATCTTTCTGTAATGGCTACTCATAGATCTACTGAAGGGTCTCTTGTAGCCTTTTGATTCTGTGACAACTGCTCTTTTCAGAGTCATATAGGGATGCTTGGGGAATTAATGGGATATTTGTAAAACATTTTCATTTCCTTTAAAGTTTTTATTTACAATCCATTTACATACATTTAAATGCAGCTAGAAAAACACATTTAAATTCAATTTCCTTTGAAATTGCCAAGGGAATGCAAAAGGGAGAATTTAAAAAGCACTTTAATAGAGGAAAAAACTACACACTACAGGTATCACTGTCACTTCCTTGTCTCAAAACATACACACACACACACACACACACACACACACACAATCAAGTAAACCGGTGGCAAACCATTTCTTACACTAAGTTTGTATTAGAATCAATTCTTTAAGTTTCTATACTGCTGAAAAACCATATGGGTGCTGGTTACATGGTGAGTTCATTTTGAGGAAATACACTGAACTCATGATTTGTGCATCTTCTGCACGTATGAAAAATTAAATAAGAAAATTGCAGCAACTAAAACTAAAACCTCAACTTTTAAAATGATTAAAAGTGTGATACTCCATGAAGATGTAATATCCAATATCTGGATTCTGATACCAGTCAATTATCCGAAAAATTATGATCTAGAGACAAATTACATTATGGGTAGAAATAATAATAACCATTAAGGTCACTTAATACATATATCTTCTGGGCACTCTGCTAGGTATTAGGGAATGGGAAATGAAGGCGATGGTCCCCGCCCTCCAGGAGTTCATATTCCAGTAAGAATGACAGCTGCATCGACAAATAACCAGGTGGCACAGGGAGCAGCACAGAGCAGCTGGGATTATTTTTCTTTGACCAGGAGTGGGATGGGAGGTGGGCCTGGACGGTAACATCTGAAAGGGAGCTTTGAAACGATGAATGTGCCTGACAAGGGAGAAAAAGAATCTCAGGGAGTAAGATATGGAGCGACTAAAGTATTTTAGTTAGGGACGAGTAGAGTCGAGTTGATGGACAACTTGTAAAACTCAGGGCATGTTTGTTCCAGAAAGGTTTCTTGCTGCACTTGCTTTCATAAGACCTGACAACTTTAGCCTGCCTGGAAGTAAGTATTTTAAAACTTAGTTACTTTTTTGTTGTCTTTCTTTTTCCTCTGGCTTTAACACACAGCCTGAGGTTTGTCAGCATGCCAAACAAGAACAAAGCAAGAGAAAAAAAAAGATGGCGAAATAGAAGGGAGAAAGGACCAAAACCCAACATGGCAGGGGCCAGTACTATTTCAAGTGTGAATATTGTTTAACCTAGGGGTTAACTATCTTTTAAAAACAGAATGCAAAAGGTTTTAGCAATTCTTCTGCTATATCTGGAGGGTGATCCTTCCAATACTAGAGGAGCACTTGGAATAAGTATTTCAGATAAATAGTTCAAGGGTACTGAGTTCTCTTATAATTTTAGTGGGTAAAGGGAAGAAACGGTAAAGGGAAGTAAAGCCATTCACTAATGGCTGGTGTGGAAGGAAACTCACAATGGAGACAGTGTTGTTAAGCGAACTCTCTAAGATGGAGGCCAGAAGCCATTGAGGAAGCGTAGCTTACACATGTCCCAGTCTGCATGGAATCTCATCTTTTTACCACTTACTGTCCTAATTAAGGCATCCAGAACATTAGCCAGAAACTCAAAATACTTATCAGACTCTTGTCCTGAAAGAACTTGGGACATTCCTGAAAGAACAGCCACTCCTCAAGGACAAATATTTCCTTTCTTGTGTCAGAGTACCGCTTCACGGCTATTGCTTTATAAACCCAACTATTTCTCTTCCCTGAATCTGTGTCTCCCAAATTATAATTCTTAAGACCCCATATAAACTCTTTTCTTACTTGCAGGTTTCTGTGCTTTCTTTTCTTTTTTCTTTTTCAGTTGACACTGGTGTGTGCAATAGAGATACTCCTTGTTCAACTGAGAATTACCTGCGAGCCAATGGTTACCAGTTCCCAAGTGTATGTAATATATGAGGCAAGACGAGGTTGCGAATTGATTAGTATTTATCCAGTGCTGGTACTCCAAAAGACAAGCTCTGCATTGTCTGGATTATGGAAAGCCTTGGTTCCCTTACCTCTAAGAACCATAATCAGCTTAGAAGGATCTGAAACCATGACTCCTCGGATTCTCTATTGAGGATGAAGACTTGGTGTTGTAGATTGGTTCAAGATGGTGTAGTAGAAGGACGTGTGCTCACTCCCTCTTGCGAGAGCACTGGAATCACAACTAACTGCTAAACAGTCATAGAAAGGAAGACGCTGGAACTAACCAAAAAAGATATCCACATCCAAAGACAAAGGAGAAGCCACAGTGAGGTGGTAGGAGGGGCGCAATCACAATAAAATCAAATCCCATAACTGCTGGGTGGGTGACGCACAAACTGGAGAACACTTATAACACAGATGCCCACCCACTGGAGTGAAGGTTCTGAGCCCCACATCAGGCTTCCCAACCTGGGGGTCCGGCAATGGGAGGAGGAATTCCTAGAGAATCAGACTTTGAAGGTTAGCGGGATTTGACTGCAAGACTTCCACAGGACTGGGGGAAACAGAGACTCCACTCCTGGAAGGCACACACAAAGTAGTGTGCGCATCGGGACCCAGGTGAAGGAGCAGTGACCCCATAGGAGACTGAACCAGACCTACCTGCTAGTGTTGGAGGGGCTCCTGCAGAGGCAGGGGGGTGGCTGTGGCTCACTGTGCGGACAAGGACCCTGGCAGCAGAAGTTCTGGGAAGTACTCCTTGGTGTGAGCCCTCCCAGAGTCTGCCATTAGCCCCACCAAAGAGCCTGGTAGGCTTCAGTGTTGGGTTGACTTAGGCCAAACAAGCAACAGGGAGGGAAACCAGCCCCACCCATCAGCAGAAAAGCAGATTAAAGTTTTACTGAGCTGTTCCCAGCAAAGCAACACCCAGCTCTACGCACCACCATCCCTCCCATCAGCAAACTTGCACAAGCCTCTTAGATAGCCTCATCCACCAGAGTAGACACAGCAGAAGCAAGAATAACTACAATCCTGTAGCCTGTGGAACAAAAAACACATTTACAGAAAGACAGACAAGAAAAGGCAGAGGGCTTTGTACCAGATGAAGGAACAAGATAAAAACCCAGAAAAAAAACTAAGTGAAGTGGAGGTAGGCAACCTTCCAGAAAAAGAATTCAGAATAATGATAGTGAAGATGATACAGGACCTCAGAAAAAGAATGGAGGCAAAGATCGAGAAGATGCAAGAAATGTTTAACAAAGACCTAGAAGAGTTAAAGAACAAACACCTAGAAGAATTAAAGAACAAACAAACAGAGATGAACAATACAATAACTGAATTGAAAAATACACTAGAAGGAATCAATAACAGAATAACTGAGGCAGAAGAACGGATAAGTGACCTGGAAGACAGAATGGTGTAATTCACTGCTGCAGAACAAAATAAAGAAAAAAGGATGAAAACAAATGAGGACAGCCTAAGAGACCTTTGGGACAACATTAAACGCAACAACATTTGCATTATAAGGGTGCCAGAAGGAGAAGAAAGAGAGAAAGGACCCGAGAAAATATTTGAAGAGATTATAGTTGAAAACTTCCCTAACGTGGGAAAAGAAATTGCCACCCAAGTCCAGGAAGTGCAGAGAGTCCCAGGCAGCATAAGCCCGAGGAGAAACATGCTGAGAAACACAGTAATCAAACTGACAAACATTAAAGACAAAGAAAAATTATTGAAAGCAACAAGGGGAAAACGACAAATAACATACAAGGGAAGTCCCATAAGGTTAAAAGCTGATTTCTCAGTAGAAACTCTACAAGTCAGAAGGGAGTAGCATGATATAGTTAAAGTGATGAAAGGGAAGAACCTAGAACCACGATTACTCTAACCAGCAAGGATCTCATTCAGATTCCACAGAGAAATCAAAAGCTTTACAGACAAGCAAAAGCTAAGAGAATTCAGCACCACCAAACCAGCTCTACAAAAAAATGTTAAAGGAACTTCTCTAAGTGGGAAACACAAGAGAAGAAAAGGACCTACAGAAACAAACCCATAACAATTAAGAAAATGGTAATAGGAACATACATATCGATAATTACCTTAACCGTGAATGGATTAAATGCTCCAACCAAAAGACAGAGGCTTGCTGGATGGACACAAAAACAAGACCCATATAAATGCTGTCTACAAGAGGTCCACTTGAGACTTAGGGACTGAAAGTGTACAGACTGAAAGTGAGGGGATGGAAAAGGATATTCCATGCAAATAGAAATCAAAAGAAAGCTGGAGTAGCCATACTCATATCAGATAAAATAGACTTTAAAATACAGAATGTTACAAGAGGCAAGGAAGGACACTACACAAAGATCAAGGGATCAATCCAAGAAGAAGATATGAAAATTATAAATATATATGCACCCAACATAGGAGCACCACAATATATAAGGTAACTGCTAACAGCTATAAAAGTGGAAATAGACAGTAACACAATATTAGTGGGGGACTTTAACACCTCACTTACACCAATGGACAGATCATCAAGACAGAAAATGAATAAGGAAACACAAGCTTTAAATGACACAATTGACCAGATAGATTTAATTGATATTTATAGGACATTCCATTCCAAAACAGCAGATTACACTTTCTTCTCAAGTGCACACAGAACATTCTCCAGGAAAGATCACATCTTGAATCACAAATCAAGCCTCAGTAAATTTAAGAAAATTGAAATCATATCAGGCGTCTTTTCTGACCACAACACTATGAGATTAGAAATCAATTACAGGGGAAAAAAAGCATAAAAAACACAAACAAGTGGAGGCTAAACATTACGTTACAAAATAACTAAGAGATCACTGAAGAAATCAAAGAGGAAATCAAAAAATACCTAGAGACAAATGACAACGAAAATATGACGATCCAAAACCTATGGGATGCAGCAAAAGCCGTTCTAAGAGGGAAGTTTATAGCAATACAAGGCTACCTGAAGAAAGAAGAAAAATCTCAAATAAACAATCTAACCTTACACTTAAAGGAACTAGGGAAAGAACAACAAACAAAACCCAAAGTTAGGAGAAGGAAAGAAATCATAACGATCAGAGCAAAATTAAATGCAATAGAAACAAAGAAAACAATAACAAAGATCAATAAAACTAAAAGCTGGTTCTCTGAGAAGATAAACAAAATTGATAAACCATTAGCCAGACTTATTAAAAAAAAGAGGGTGAGGGCTTCCCTGGTGGCCCAGTGGTTGAGATGCAGGGGACACGGGTTCGTGCCCCGGTCTGGGATGATCCCACAGGCCGCGGAGTGGCTGGGCCCGTGAGCCATGGCCGCAGAGCCTGCACATCCGGAGCCTGCGCTCCACAACGGGAAAGGTCACAACAGTGAGAGTCCCGTGTACCAAAAAAAAAAAGAAAAAGAGGGTGATGACTCAAATCAATAAAATTAGAAATGAAAAAGGAGAAGTTAAAACAGACACCGCAGAAATACAAAGCATCCTTTGTATTTCTTCCAAGACTGAAACCGGAAGAAAGAAAATATGAACAGAACAATCACAAGTAATGAAATTGAAACTGCGGTTAAAAATCTACCAACAAACAAAAGTCCAGGACTAGATGGCTTCACAGGTGAATTCTACCAACATTTACAGAAGAGCTAACACCCATCCTTCTCAAACTCTTCCAAAAAATTGCAGAGAAAGGAAAACTCCCAAACTCATTCTATGAGGTCACCATCACCCTGATACCAAAACCAGACAAAGACACTACAAAAAAATAAAATTACAGAACAACATCACTGATGAATATACATGCAAAAATCCTCAACGAAATACTAGCAAATATAATTCAATAGCACATTAAAAGGATCATACACCATGATCAATGGGATTTATGCCAGGGATGCAAGGATTCTTCAATATATGCAAATCAGTCAATGTGATCCACCATATTAACAAGTTAAAGAAAAAAACATATGATCATTTCAACAGATGCAGAAAAAGCTTTTGACAAAATTCAACACCCATTTATGATAAAAACTCTCCAGAAAGTGGGCATAGGGGGAACCTACCTCAACATAATAAGGCCATATATGACAAACCCACAGCAAACATCATTCTCAATGGTGAAAAACTGAAAATATTTCCTCTAAGATCAGGAACAAGACAAGGATGTCCACTCTCGCCACTATTATTCAACATAGTTTTGGAAGTCTTCTCTGATTTTGGGAATCAGAGAAGAAAAATAAATAAAAGGAATACAAATTTGAAAAGAAGAAGTAAAAGTGTCACTGTTTGCAGATGACATGATACTATACACAGATAATCCTAAAGATGCCACCAGAAAACTAGCAGAGCTAATCAATGAATTTGGTAAAGTTGCAGGATAGAAAATTAATGCACAGAAATCTCTTTCATTCCTATACACTAATGATGAAAAATCTGTAAGAGAAATTAAGGAAACACTCCCATTTACCACTGCAACAAAAGGAATAAAATACCTAGGAATAAAGCTACCTAGGGAGACAAAAGACCTGTATGCAGAAAACTGTGAGACACTAATGAAAGAAATTAAAGATGATGCAAACAGATGGAGAGATATACCATGTTCTCATATTGGAAGAATCAATATTGTGAAAATGTGTATACTACCCAAAGCAATCTACAGATTCAATGCAATCTCTATCAAATTACCAATGGCATTTTTTACAGAACTAGAACAAAAAATCTTAAAATTTGAATGGAGACATGAAAGACCCCGAATAGCCAAAGCAGTCCTGAGGGAAAAAAAACGGAGCTGGAGGAATCAGACTCCCTGACTTCAGACTATACTAGAAAGCTACAGTAATCAAGACAATATGGTACTGGCACAAAAACAGAAATATATATCAATGGAACAGGATATAAAACCCAGAGATAAACTCATGCACCTATGGTCAACTAATGTATGAAAAAGGAGGCAAGGATATACAATGGAGAAAAGAAAGTCTCTTCCGTAAGTGGTGCTGGGAAAACTGGACAGCTACATGTAAAAGAATGAAATTAGAACACTCCCTAACACCATACACAAAAATAAACTCAAAATGGATTTGAGACCGGCCACTATAAAACTTAGAGGAGAACATAGGAAGAACACTCTTTGATGTAAATCACAGCAAGATCTTGTTTGATCCACCTCCTAGAGTAATGGAAATTAAAACAAAAATAAGCAAATGGGACCTAATGAAACAAATGCTTTTGCAAAGCAAAGGAAACTACAAAGAAGATGAAAAGACAACCCTCAGAATGGGAGAAAATATTTACAAACGAATCAACGGACGAAGGATTAATCTCCAAAATATATGAACAGCTCATGCAGCTCAATATTAAAAAAACAAACAACTCAATTGAAAAATATTCAGAAGACCTAGACCTTTCTCCAAAGAAGACATACAGATGGCCAAGAAGCACATGAAAAGCTGCTCAACATCACTAATTATTAGAGAAATGCAAATCAAAACTACAATGAGGTATCATCACCTCACACCAGTTAGAATGGGTATCATCATAAAATCTACAAACAACAAATGCTGGAGAGGGTGTGGAGAAAAGGGAACCCTCTTGCAGTGTTGCTGGGAATATAATTTGATACAGCCACTAGGGAAAACACTATGGAGGTTCCTTAAAATACTAAAAATAGAACTACCATATGATCCAGCAATCCCACTACTGGGCATATACCCAGAGAAAACCATAATTCAAAAAGACACATGCACCCCAATGTTCACTGCAGCACTATTTACAATGGCCAGGTCATGGAAGCAATCTAAATGCTCATCGACAGGTCAATGGATAAAGAATATGTGGTACACATATACAATGGAACATTACTCAGCCATAAAAAGGAATGAAATTGGGTCATTTGTAGAGACGTGGATGGATCTAGAGACTGTCATACAGAGTGAAGTAAGTCAGAAAGACAAAAACAAATATCGTATATTAACACATATATGTGGAACATAGAAAAATGGTACAGATGAACTAGTTTGCCCGGCAGAAATAGAGATAGAGATGTAGATAACAAACATATGGATGCCAAGGGGGAAAAGTGGTGGGGTAGGGGTGGTGGTGTGATGAACTGGGAGATTGGGATTGACATATATACACTAATATGTATAAAATGGCTAATTAATAAGAGCCTGCTGTAAAAAAATAAATAAAATTCAAAGAAAACCAAAAACTAGGTTGCACCTACGTATAAATATAGATTAAGTTGTCACTCAGTATAGTCCCATTCCCAATAGCCCAGACTTTGTTGAAACAATGAGCTGCTAATAGCTCGGAAACTGCAGGCTGGACCTAGAGTCGTCCTTCTCAGCTCTAGGTGAACTGTCACTAGCAAACTGACTAAAAATGAATGCATATAATCAATGCACACTTTAGGGTTTTCTAAAAATTATTTTTTAAACGAAGAAATTTTCTAATGAAATTTCAGCCAATTATGTCTGTTGTGTTTGTTTGGCAGTTTCCGCTAATGTTGAAAGTATGTTTCAAGCTAGTCTAAGTAAATCGTCTGGAAGGATATGGATTGAAAAGGAATCTTTTCAATCTACTGGTTCATGCAGTCACAATTATTTTTTTTTTGTACTCTGGGGTATGCTTTTTTTGGTTTTGTTTTATTTTGCTTTTTTGCGGTACGCGGGCCTCTCACTGCTGTGGCCTCTCCCGCTGCGGAGCACAGGCTCCGGACGCGCAGGCCCAGCGGCCATGGCTCACTGGCCCAGCTGCTCCGCGGCATGTGGGATCTTCCCGGACCGGGGCACGAACCCATGTCCCCTGCATCGGCAGGCGGACCCTCAACCACTGCGCCACCAGGGAAGCCCTGGGGTGTGCTTTTTAAAGAACTTTTTATACCTCAAAAACAGCAATTCTGTCCATGTTCTGTATTGCTAAAAATTTATTTCCAGTCAATAAGACTTACATTACCTATTTAACATCGTTTTTTAATTTTATATATCTGTTATAATCAGATATTGGAAATATTTTCATTTTAAAGAAAAACAAACATCAAAAAAGAACCAAAATGAAAAATATGAGCCAGTTAGTTGTGAATATTTCTGGAATTGACATCAACATTTTAAGACTTTTTTTTTCACATTGAAACCTGATATTAAAAGGTGAGAGAGATTACCCCCAGACCATTGTTTCCAAAATGTTCTTTCTCCAACTAGGGGTATCTTACGAACACAATAATCATCTTAGAAATTTGTTTAGAAACAGAGAACCTACCCCCAGAGGCTCTGCTTCAGTAGGTCTGGAATGAGGCTTCCCAATGATTATGACACACAGCAAGGTTTGGAACCACTGATAGTTTTTCTCATTATGTATAATTTATAGAGTGCTAGTTTCTGGCTTTTGACTAATCATTTTCATGTAATGACTGACAAGAGAAAAATGAGTCTAACTTTTAAAAATTTAACCTTGAACTATCATCCAAAAGTTATAAAATCATGCTAAGTTTCAAAAAAGAAAAAGGAAAAAAGAATATATAATTAGTAGGTGGAATCATTAATTTTTCACCAGTTTTCTTAGGAGCAAATGCTGGGCACAATGAAAAAGAATGTTGAACTGTGAATAAGACATGTTTGGCTAAAAATAATTGAGAAATAACTGAGCCAAACTGTAAACCACAAAACTACTAAAAAATATCTAACAGGTTGCCAAGGTGATCCATGTTACCAATTACCAATACATGAAAAAAGAAAACACAAAAAACGCCACCATTATTCAGGACTGTCAGTGAGGTGTATGTACTTAAGGAATGGACTTCCCGATAATGTCCTTGGAAGGCTTGACTGTGGCATAGATCAAGAATCTTCTAATAAATATCCATATGAGGTACAGATTTTGCAGCTACATTTTTAAGTCAGGCTGCCTCCATCTATGTATTGCTAGAATGGTTCATCAGTCTTCCAGGGAGAAACACAGTGGGACATACCTTCTTTGAGCTTCCTTGATTTAAAAGAAGGGACAAGGAGTGAGTGGTCTGAGCTGGGGTTAAAAACGAATTTTAAAACTTAGGTCACTCATTCCCTCATTTTCCCAGTGGGGTGATTCTTTTAAGCCATCAGGCTCTGTCTTCCCCGCTGACGCCCACCCACCTCAGAAGAAATCTCAAGCTGAAATGGAGGGCCACCTAACTTCATGACTGCTCAGACACATCTCCTCTTGGGTTTCCTGGAACACACCCTAGCAGGCGCTCTCTCTTCAAGAGGCCAACTATCTCACATGTGATCTATCATTTCAGGAAGTGATTATCCTGTCACCCACACCAGACTGAGGCCAGGAGAAGCAGCTTGGGCCCTGGATTCCGTCTCCTCATAGTCAACTCCTCCTTCCCAGGTGATAGTCCTTGTTGTAAGACTCACTCCAATCAAGTAACCTGATTCTAAAAGCCTGTGTACTGTCACGTCCACTAGAAGTTGTTTGGGAATGCTTTGGTTTGTTTGGCCCAAGTGAGCAAGATGTTGGCATCCTGTATCACTAAAAGCAAAGGCCTACAGAGAACCCAGTAAGACAAGCTGGGCTGCAGGTTTCTACACTGGGAGGCTCTGGAACACAATCAGCAGTGGTCTGGGTCTGCCCCTGTAACAAAGTTGGTGGGGGCTCTAGGTACCACAAAGAGCTGGCTTTCCGGATGAGGTTTAACATTCATATGATGTGCTTTCAGAACACTGCTTGATATCAGAGCACTCCTCATCCCATATTCAGATTTTAGGACTTTCATCTCTCTGGCCATTAAGAGAAAGAACTTTGGTTGAGTGAGGATGGATGGTCTACTCTGATTTCTCCAGAGGGCTACTGTAGACCAATCGTGATGGAAATCTACCGTGCCGTTTATCATCCAGTCCACTGCTAAGCTATATGTTAACACAAATTCTCTCTACCAAAAAAATAAAAGAAAAAAAATGGATGCGCAGCCTCATGGTAAGGTTAGAGTTCATTTATTCTCTGAACACTATGGGAGAAGTCATGATTGGTAGTAGATTTGACAGTAAGGAACTTTGTTGACTGAGGAATTAAGAGCATTAATAACAAATAAGCTCTTTTCTCATTTATTATACTGAGAATGCAGTGTTTTAGAAGTACAACCAAATATTTTAAAGTTGAGGATTTAGTAAAAATAACCTTTAAAAGAATATTCCAAAAAAGCTTATTAAGGAATATCTGAGATACCTTACATATAAAATTCACAAATAAGATATATACATTTAAAAAATAGTATTTATGGGCTTCCCTGGTGGCGCAGTGGTTGAGAGTCCTCCTGCCGATGCAGGGGACACGAGTTCGTGCCCCGGTCCAGGAGGATCCCACATGCCGCGGAGCGGCTGGGCCCGCAAACCATGGCCGCTGGAGCCTGTGCTCCGCAATGGGAGAGGCCACAACGGTGAGAGGCCCACGTACCGCAAAAAAAAAAAAAAAAAAAAAAAAAAAAAAAAGTATTTATTATATAGTTTATAGGTATTTTCTTGTCTTAATTAAAAATTATTAAAAGAAGAAAATAGTACATCTTAGAAAATTTCAACAAGTAAATTTCAAGTCTTTCCTCCTTGGAATTTATGGACTGAATATCTAACCAGTGGGATGGGACTAATTTGTTTAGTGTTTGAAGCACACAAATGACTTACTATGCTCACTATCATAGGACACTAATTTCTTTCAGGGCACTGAATGATATTCAGGTAGTTGCCTCCCTGGAAAGAGCAGGACAAGCAATAAAATTATTAAATACACATGGAGTTCTTTCAAGGAAAAAAAAAACCAACATTGAATTGAAAGGCCTTCTTTCCCTACTTGCCAGTAAAAAGAGGAATCTGTAGTTATGATAGGGCTATCTTTATACCAATTCTGACCATCTCAATACAAACAAATATAAAGCTATGGTGAGGAATAGCTTGCTAAAACAAGCCTATGATACTAGTTCCTCTACGTTTTAAGGCCATTTCAGCCAGGATGTACCTTTAGTCTATTCAATTAAGAGACACATACGTTAAATTTATACCTAAAAAAATACTTTGAAATTTATTACTATGTTTATACAGTAGCTGCTTTTAAAAATCTCATGAACTTGACTATTTTTAAGGATCAACACACTTTTAAAGGGAAGATATAATAGTAAAATTGTGCCTCACATGTTTTCTCTTACCATTATAATATTTTTTTCTTCCCCAAGTACCTATAACAATTAGGCTTTACAATGAATTATGAGCCAGGTTAATAACATTTTCTCAAATTAAAGTAGCACGATAGACCACACAATTGGTAGATATCACTTGGTCATTTATTTTTCAAAAGGGGTCTGTTCTCATTTATGTTGAGTTGATTTTCAGTTTCAACACATTTCTGGCAACTAAATCATAAGTCTCTAAAAATAAGGTTTTATAAAGAGAGGGGGGAGTTACCAGTATTAACTGAATCTAATACCTATATGAATTACAATTGGTTGGTTCTAGCCAAATGAATTATTTTACCTTAGGCCACAGTACTGCAGTTTCAGATGGAAATAAAAGGAAGAACCATTGATCTGTCTCCTACAGCCTCTGGGCATTCCAGTACTGCATTTAGCCTGGATAAACAGTTGTTATGATATGCCTACCACCTACCTCTGAGGGACTGGTGTCAAATTAATCTCCATGTCATCAGTACCTTCTCAACAGGTTTTAAACAGTCTTCTCTTTTTCTCTAAGTCCCAGATCAACAGTTGTCAGGGTCTGAGTCAAGCTGTGCTTCTGCCCACAGTGGCACTGTCAGCACTGTCAGCTACTCAAATAATTTTTTAAGCAGAGCAGCCGGTTGCCTTCAGCAGCAATGCTTTTGGGGGCACTTCGTGCTGTTCACCCAGAGTCTCTGGCTGCTCTACAACTGTGCTAGTTAAGGGATCGACAGAAGGAACAACAAATGGCTACAATTAGCATTCGCCCTGCTCTCGCAAAAGAATTTCATTGCTATGGCAACGGGAGTTGCCCAGACAACATAGGGCTTTGGCTGAGAATAGCGTACTGCATTATACCAAGTACAGAACAAAATAGCCAGAGATCAGGCTCTCGCTTCACGGCACAAAGATCTCTGCCACCATATTTAAGTTTAATTAATGAGAGCTGATTTCTTAATTTTGTAAGACAAGGTTCTGGCTGCTAATAGCCTGAAACAAAATATCATTATTGATCCATTCTTTTAAAACTCCAGTAAAATAATTAGAGTGATCGCATTAGGTGATCACATTAGATTAGTCTTAACTTGATTTTTCTATTTCCTACCTTAAGAGGCAGGCTTTACTTATATTGCTGTTAACAGTGTTATTTACAAACTCATTTTTCCCTCAATCAGTTGCTATGATAGAAATGTATACAATGTTTGAAAAATTAACGGGAGCTTCCTTACACCTGGATGGATATTCAACCAAGCCTTAGCTGTGTGTAACTTTAGGAAGGAACAACAATATCTAAGCAATTTATATCAAGAGCTACAATCGTACAGTTATAGAAAATCATTTAAAATCAAACAGAAGCCTGTTCATCACTGTTTTTAAAGTAAACTTTTAAAGCAGAAAGCTGAAAATATCTTGAAATCGGTTTGGTAGTAATACAAGTAAAATGGAAAAAATTAATCTAAATGACACAGAAATAAGCTACCTTGGCTACCATTAAATGGCTCTGCATTCAAGCTACATAATTGGATCAGCCCCACGCATAGTCATGTAAACCATTCTGTGGATATGATCCAGGAGCACTTTTTAATGAGCCATGAAGGGGAGGATGTACAGGCAGCACGGGACAATGAGGTTAGTTGCTATTATTTGGCAGGTGACGATCCTCTTTTCTAAAATTTCCAAAACTCAAATATTTCCCCCTCCCAAACCAACATTCCTGTCAGCACGGGACCAAATATTATCATCAATAATAACAGTGAACATTTATTGAATGCAGAGTGTTTTGTATGGCTTGTTAAATTCAGTTTTCACAATTACCCTATAAGGTGGGCATAGTTTCCACCCACTGACATATGATGAAACCAAGGTGCAAAGAGATTCAGTAACTGCCAGCATATAAGCAGAAAAGCTGAAATTCAAAACTAGGTCTATCCTATAGTATTCTCTTTATTTCAGCTATATTGTGTTACACCACAACTACTAATGTAGTAATTTTAAAGCTTCAGTCTTTTTTTGAGAACAACAGTAAGTACAAATTCTAAAATGGGAAAAGTCTAAATGAAAACAAAATTAGCAGTACATATAATAAGCATAATGATGCTCAATTTAGGCAGATTTCTTAATTATCTGGGGATATGGATTAGTCGGTGTGAACAGAGAGAGAGAGGAACTCTCACTGAGCATATTAGCTACTGGTTTTGGTACAAAATGTCTGAAAACATACATACAAACAATCTGACCAGAAATTATAACCCTTAACTTATGTAGACATTTATTTTCATTTTACAAAAGATTATTTTTAAATTTATAATTTATTTATTTATTTTTGGCTGCGTTGGGTCTTCGTTGCTGCGTGCGGGCTTTCTCTAGCTGTGGCGAGCGGGGGCTACTCTTTGTTGTGGTGTGCGAGCTTCTCATTGCAGTGGCTTCTCTTGTTGCAGAACACGGGCTCTAGAGCGCAGGCTCAGTAGTTGTGGCGCACAAGCTTAGTTGCTCCACGGCATGTGGGATCTTCCCGGACCAGGGCTCGAACCCGTGTCCCCTGCAATGGCAGGTGGATTCTTAACCACTGTGCCACCAGGGAAGCCCATAAAAGATTATTTTAAAAAGTAAACACTTTATTAGTAGTAAATAGCTGTTAATGAAAAGTAAGATTATTTTATTGTCTGGTAGAAATAATCCTGCTCTATAGTTTTTAAATGATACCTCCAGAGTTCAAGTCATACAGTATTACTTAGCACTTCAGTTAATGCCAGGTCAAAAAACAAAAACAAATAATTTTAGAGTTAAAAAAATTGTTTATATATGTAGATAAATAAACTTGACTAAGTCTAATTTTAGTCCAATCTAATGGTAAAGGGCAAATATTAGAAGACTTTCCAGGAAATTCAGCTTCTACTTTCATGAATCACTAGATATTTATCTATGTAATTCTAATTTAAGAAAACAAGAGTTTTTGTAAATCATTAAACTTCAGACAAAATGCAGTACAAAGTGCTCTTTTTTTATAGTCATAAAAAATGCTATAGTAATGGAAGTCTGAAAAATATAGTTTTTTATCAAACTGATATTTTGGGACTCAAAACTGTATTACATAGGGAAAGTTACTTCATTTTGAACATGTTTGAGCAGTGGCAGTATTGAGATTTTTGAGATAGAAAAACAATGTGGAAAATGACAGGGGAGAAAAGCAAGATCCTCCATGACACTGCCTGATGGCCACTATTTTCCAAATAATACCTACGTTTAATTTGACCATAATTAAACGTCATTTATAATGAAATAAACACATTAAAAAGGTACGTGCAAAGAAACTCAGTGCAGTTGTAGCTTCTATTCAATTTGGTATAAATGTTTCTTGTACTTACGAATATTTTAGGATAATAGAAGCAAAATTGTAAAAGTGCCCACCAATACAAGATAAAAAAATTAAAGGAATGTATGTGAAAGCCCTCTGAAAACTGTAAATGTAACATAAAAATGTGTGTTTCATCAAAAATGTGTTAGCTTTCAAAAGCTCAAAGAAATCACTCTTGATGTTTACTTATTTTAAGTAAATCAGTGGAGAAAAGAAGATGAAGTACATAAATTGCCTCCGCTTCTAACCCACCCCTTCCAATCTATCTCTATTTCTAAAACCCTCATCTAGGCCATCTCCAGCCTTCTTCTCCTGGGACACCTTCACTTTTCAGCTATTTTTAAACAATTTAAATACATGCTAAACTCAAGGCAAAATTCCTCAGTTGACTGTTCCAATTTACTCTGTCACAAAACAGGAAGTAAACACAACTTTTGTCTCCACCTTATCTTTCTGTACCCTAAATCATATTTTTGAGTGCATCTTCTATTCTAGAAAAAAGTAATCTGATTCTATTCAAGGATGGGCAGTTTATTGAAGTGATTCAGAGAATGGAATTTGCTGTCACATATCTGGGTTCAATTCCTAGCTCTGCCATTTACCAGCTTTATGATTTGGGGCAAGGATTACTTAACCTTTTTAAGCCTCTGAATGAGACAATGTAAATAATGCACTCAACAATGTCTAACACGTAGTAAGTGGTCAAATACTGGCTGCTTTATTCTTTATGGAATCTTAATTTTTGAAATAGATTCTCACTCCCCTCACCCTTTATGTCTGGGGCAATCTATTCTCTCTGTTTCTACCGTTTAGCAATTAGCATCTTGTAGACAGAAGTCCTGAGTTTGAATCCTGGCTCTGCCACTCAGTAGTTATAATTATCTGCAAAAGAACCCTTTCCAATAATAAACATAGCACACTGAGAATGAAAATCTAAACTATTTGCTTACATAAAAACATGCTTAAACTTGTAAAAGTCAAAAGTTCCAGATTAGGGACAGATCCCAGACCAATCATCTCTGTGTCACTTAAATTGTTAACGATCAGTCTTGTCAAACCAAACCTTAAATACCTTCCACTATCAATTCCTCAATTAATTGATTCTTAATCATTACTATTTCTTTGAACTGTTGCTATGTATTAGGCTGTGCTGAGAATCTTCCATGCATTATCTGACACAAATTTTTACAACAAACCAAGGCAGGAATGATTAGAATCACATTTTATGGATGACATAACTGAGGCACAAGGAGCAAGTAACTTGCTCAAGGTTACACAACTAATAAGAGGCAGATGGTACTCTTGACCTCTATTCTCTACAGCCATAGTTAGTGTCACAACATCCACCTGACCAATGAACTGTAGATTCAATGTTCAATTTTTGTGTCCTGTGTTGTTCATGCAGCTCATGTTACATACACATTCTCCTTAGAGTTAAAACTACATAGAGTCAGATTCAGCAGTTATTTTCA
The DNA here is from genome assembly GCF_005190385.1 of Monodon monoceros. Taxonomy (NCBI): domain Eukaryota; kingdom Metazoa; phylum Chordata; class Mammalia; order Artiodactyla; family Monodontidae; genus Monodon; species Monodon monoceros. The sequence continues at coordinate 43,079,353 of NW_021703785.1, read as the reverse complement.
ACTATTTAGAAGTCACGGAACTTGATTCAATAACACACAACCTGTAAGCACTAAATAAATGTTCACTGATAATGAAGAAAATGTGCACGGCCAGGGCAAAGTCAAGGTAGCATCACACGCACGCTAGAAATAATTTGCAATAAAATTATAAAATATTAAAACTTAATGAGTACAATCTCAATTAGGAAATTGAAAATCTGCTCATTAAACTTGCAGATGATACTTAGTTGGGCAGGGGTTAAACACTTTCGAAGAAAGAAATACAATTTAAAATGACCTTGATAGATTAGAGAAATAGTTCATCAAAAACAGATAAAGTTCAATTAAGAGAAGAACAAAATGGCATACTTAAGAACCAAAAGCATACCACACAGATAAAAATGGGAGTGAGTAGCTAGGCAAATTGATGGGGGTGGGGGGGAAAAACCCAAGCCACAAATGAAACAACCTGATTATCTGTTGGCAATATGGGCTATTCTTCTCTCTACCTATCAGTGTCTTACAACTCTGGCTGCACTTCGGAATCACAAGGAAAGTTTTAAAAAATATTGTTCATCATGGACCAATTAAATCAGAATCCGTGGAAATAAGGTTCTATATTGGTGTTATTTAAAAACTCTCTAGGTGTATTTAATGTGGCCAAGGTTCAAAATGACTGGAAATTATAACCAATCATATCCTTTATATCCGTATGAAGAGCCTTATGAAAATAATATCATAGCTGTTATGTGTGATTAGATAGTGAGATATAAGTTCACAAAAAGAAACTATTTAATAAAAAAAATCTAATATTAATCAATCATGATTCCAAATACTCAAGAAACATGATGATAGAAGATCTGTGGTTCTCCAAGTGTAGTTCCTGGATGAGCAGCCTCTGGGAATTTATGAGAAATGCAAATTCTCATGCCCACCACAAACCTCCTGAATCCGTAACTCTGGGGTAGACCTAGCAACCTGTGTTTGGTTAAGCCTCTCAAGGGATTCTGATAGATGCTAAAGTTGAGAACCAAAGCTGTAAGCTAAGGAGTCAACTTTCTTCTGTTTTCTTACAGCATCTGTTTTCTCTTATAATTACAATTAGGATTGTTATATGCTTTCTTTTGTAAGCCATCCCAAATTCTTCCTAGAAGTAAGTAAGGTATATAAATTATAAATTTTTAAAAACTCACATTTTAGCCAAGTGCTCATAATGTATAATGCCTTCATTACTGAAATACCTTTTATTAAAAGGATTCATGTGATAAATTCAGTGAAAAAAAAATCTGTTAAAATTGCTGCCAAAATTGTCCCGAAGCAGCTTGTTGGTTGGCTCAGTTTCTTTACCTTTCAACTGGCTCTGCTGGCATCAAGTAGACTAAGTTTAGTCACAAGCATCTATACAGATCTATTAGCTGCTGCCTAATGGCCCAAAACCCCCAGGGAAGGAGGTGTGAGTCCACCTGAGATTTTAGCTTTCCCTTTACCACTTATGTGCCACTGGGATTTAGGTCTGTCTCTGATTTCCATCCCTCTATCTCTACCTCATTATTCCAATAAATCAAGAGATGGTTATATGTATTGTTATTAACAACCAAAATGTAAAAAAAAACCTACTCCTGGACTAGCAGCATTGAAAAATCATCACAAATAAAGAGTAATAATAACTCCTCCTAGCTGAGAAATAAGACAGAAGAGATAACAACATTAAAATGTATGGTTTTTCCTTAATGGATGACATATTTTGAAAAGAAATACTGAGAAAGTTTCTTTCCTCCTCCTCTGTTTCTGATCTCCCTGCCCCTCACATTTTGTCAGTTATAATAAAAGACAAAAAGATATAATTTAATTGCTAATTAAAAATGCAAAACAATGAGATACTATTTTGTCTAATTGCTGAAAATTGTGAAACACATCTAGTGCTGTTGAAGGTTTGAGGAATGGACACAGTCACTGGATGCTGGTAGGAGTATAAATTAGTATAATCTCTTCACCATTCCCACGTCAGTGTGGCAATATGAATAACAAAGCCTTAAAATTGTTCATATCTGTTAACTTGTCCTGAATAAATAGTGCTGTTTATTAAACAGTAAAAATTTTTAAACCATGTAAAGGTAAAACCCTAAAGAAGCTGGTTAAAAATGTAGGGCCCATCCTTACTATGGGATAGTCTAATACCACATTTTATAGAGAAGGAAGCATGGTAAGTAATGAACTTAAGAACACATACTTAGTAAACTACATATCATTTTCCCCCTTCCATAAATTAGAATCAACATTTAAAAACTAAGAGTATGGTTCAACTGCTATGGAAAACAGTATGGTGGTTTCTCAAAAAATTAAAAATAGAACTGCCATATGATCCAGCAATCCCATTTCTGGGTATATATCCAAAAGAATCGAAAGCAGGATCTTGAAGAGATATTTGCACTCTTGTGTTCATCGAAGCGCTATTCACAATAGCCAAGAAGTGGAAGTAACCCAAATGTTCATCAACAGATAAATGGATAAACAAAATGTACATATATACTATGGAATATTATTCAGCCTTAAAAAGGAATGAAATCCTGACGCATGCTACAACATGGATGAACCTTAAGGACATTATGCTTATTATGAAATAAGCCAGTCACAAAAAGACAGATGCTGTATGATTCCACTTATACGAGTACCTATAGTAATTAAGTTCATAAAAACAGAAAGTAGAATGGTGGTTGCCAGGGGCTGAGGGAAGGTGGAAATGGAGAGTTGTTGTTTAATGAGTTATAGAGCTTGAGTTTTGCAAGATGAAAATGTTCTGGAGATCTGTTTGTGCAACAGTGTGAATATACTTAACACTACTGACCTATACACTTAGAAATTATTAACATAGTAAATTTTATGTGTTTTTTTAACCACAATTTAAAAAAAATTTAATAAAAAAAATAAATAAAAACTAAGAGTAGCTTCTACTTCATATTAATTCTGTATCATTTTAAAACTACCTTAATTAATATGTTGATATTTGACCTTGGAAGATATGATACATTTTTTTGTGACATAAAAATGACAGTGATCTTCTAGGAGAAATGTATACATTTATTCACTTAATCAGGATCTAACTCATCAATAGTAGAATCATGTGCATTGAACTGAATTTTTTCTTTGGTAATAGACTATGTATTCAAAAATAGTTTATAAAAAAAGCTACTCAAATTTTATCATAAAATTAAATCTAAATGCATCACAAGTTTGTTACTTTGAGAGTTCACCTCTGATACACGTTTGTGAGTTACAAGTTGAGGACAAGGTTTTATGGCAATAGTTTACCATACTCAATATTTCCTGATTAATAGTAAATATTAGGGCATAATGGAATTTATATCAGGATTAGCGTTGGAAGGCCCAACTTCAAGACCCAGTTATGCCATCATGTGTTTATTCTTTCTTCCATGTATTCACATATTCACATATTCACTCATGTATTCACTCATTCACTCATTTATTCATTCATTCATCTTACAAATGGTTTTCTGAAGTTTTACCATGACATAGCTTTTCTAGAATAATGTTCTTGTAGTGTCCCCAGTTCAGTCAGAAAAGCTAGAGGGGCCCTGAACTGCTCTCACATGACAACAAGGAGGAAAAGACAATGGACAGGTACACCAAAGGGAATTTAACAGAAGAGGGTAAATAGGCAGCAGAGTCTACAACATGCTTGCTCTTTTAACATATATTGACCAGACCTGTCATTCTAAGGTCTCTCACTAGAACATCTGAGTGATGTGGAATATTATATTACTAGAAAGTAACACAGTCTTTCCTTTAATGGGCAGTTTGACATAAGTGTTACGATGGAGTTCTAAGTTGTATCAAAATCTATTTATTCTCAATATGAAAAACACCTACAAGTCAATAGAAAAATATGCAAAAGACTTGAATAGGCACTTCACGTAATAAGATATTCAAAAAGCCAAAAGAACATGGAATGGTATTCAAGTTACTCATGAGGGAAAGGCAAATCAAAACCACAATGAGCTATCCTACCAGAACTGCTGAAATGAAAACTCTCATACACTGCTGATGGAAGTATAAACTGGTACAATCATTTTAGAAAACTGTTGGTCAGTATCTGCTAAAGCTGAAGATACGCTTATCCACTGAAACAGCAATTACACATCTAGGTATATTTCCTTTTTTTTTTTTTTTTGGAGTATATTTTCTTTACAATGTGGTGTTAGTTTCTGCTGTACAGTGAAGTGAATCAGCTATACATATACATATATCCCCTCCCTCGTGGACATCCCCCACCACACACACACATCCCACCCATGTAAGTCATCACAGAGCACCAAGCTTAGCTCCCGGTGCTATACCACAGGTTCCCACTAGCTATCTATTTTACACATGGTAATGTATTTATGTCAAACCTATTCTCCCAATTCATCCCACCCTCCCCTTCCCCCCTGTGTCCACACGTCCATTCTCTAGTTCTGTGTTTCTATTCCTGCCCTACAAATATGTTCATCTGTACCATTTTTCTAGATTCTACATGTATGCGTTAATATACAATATTTGTTTTCCTCTTTCTGACTTACTTCACTCTGTATGACAGACTCTAGGCCCATCCACATCTCTACAAATGACCCAATTCCATTTCTTTTTATGGCTGAATAAATTGCATTATATATATGTACCACATCTTCTTTATCCATTCATCTGTCGATGGCATTTAAGTTGTTTCCACGTCCTGGCTATTGTAAATAGTACTGCAATGAACATTGGGGTACATGTGTTTTTTTTGAATTATGGCTTTCTCAGGGTATATGCCCAGTAGTGGGATTGCTGGGTCATATGGTAGTTCTATTTTTAGTTTTTTAAGGAGCCTCCATACTATTCTCCATAGTGGCTGTATCAATTCACATTCCCACCAACAGTGCAAGAGGATTCCCTTTTCTCCGCACCCTCTCCAGCATTTATTGTTTGTAGGGCACAAAAACAGAAATATAGATCAATGGTACAGGATAGAAAGCCCAGGGACAAACCCATGTCCCTATGGTCAACTAATCTATGACAAAGGAGGCAAGAATATAAAATGGAGAAAAGACAGCCTCTTCAATAAATTGTGCTGGGAAAACTGGATAACTACATGTAAAAGAATGAAATTAGAACACTCCTTAACACCATACAAAAAAATAAACTCAAAATGGATTAAATACCTAAACGTAAGACCAGACACTATAAAACTCTTAGAGGAAAACATAAGAAAAACACTCTGACATAAATCACAGCAAGATCTTTTATGACATACCTCCTAGAGTAATGAAAATAAAAACAAAAATAGGCAAATGGGACCTAATGAAACTTAAAAGCTTTTGCACAGCAAAGGAAACCATAAATAAGACAAAAAGACGACCCACAGAATGGGAGAAAATATTTGCAAATGAAGCAACAGACAAAGGATTAATTTCCAAAATATACAAACAGCTCATGCAGCTCAATAGGTATATTTCTGACAGAGCCAGAAGACATGTATAAGAATGTTCTTAGCAGCACTATTTGTCACAGCCCAAATCTAGAAACAATATAAATATCCACGAACAAAAGGAAAAAAATTCACATATTCAGAGTGGAATGCTAAATAACCATTAGAACAAACAAATTACAACCTCACACAACAACATGGATACAAAGTGTAAGACCGTATTTATAAAAAGGACAAAGTAAGTCTAGTTACTGCTGTCACAGTCAGGATATGTGTGGGATGCGAGGTTATGAAAGGGAGAATCTGGAAGGGGCTCTGTGTTTCTAATGACGTTGTTTCTTGATCTGGGTATTGGTTACATAGGTAAGCTTACTTTACGAGCATTCATCAAGCCAGATACTCAGGAAGTGTGTACTTTTCTATATGTTATTCTTCTATATACAGTATACATTTAAAATGCAGTGAGAAGTATAAGAGTATAAGAAATGTTTAAACAAAACTAAATAATACTTCCCAGTGCAGTGAAATGCATAGTGCCAAGTACTTTACTGAAACAAGGAGAGGGCTTTGCTGAGGCAACAATTTGTACATTTATAAGTCTTTTATTCCTGATTTTGAAATACTAATAAGAACAGATACTACACTTGATCTTAGCCAAAAGGCTGAGAAGCGATAACGGAATCACTTTACTGTACACCTGAAACTAACACAACATTGTAAGTTAACTATACTCCCATATAAAATAAAAATTAAATTTAAAATTTTTTCAAATAATAAAGAATAATTTTACTTAAAAAAAAGAAAGTAGAAATAGTATTTGGTATTTCTTGAAAGAGGACAGTGAAGGGTTAAAGAAGATCTTAGTGTAAAACTATAAAGACATTCTAGGTAGGACTACAGATCTGTTTAGAAGAGGAACACGTGACTAACCCTATAGGTCTACTACATGGAAACAAATAAATCACACTTTTCAAAACAGACAGGCATGGACCCAGGGGCAGAGAAACTACCACAAAGAGAGCATACCAGCAAGACATGAAAACTCATCACAAACTAATAATTAAAAACATTACTCTCAAAACCTTCCCTTTTCCTGGCTTTAAAACAAACAAATATGTAGAAGACACAGAGTTAATTTCTAGGAAACATTACAAGTTACTATGACATAGTACCTAGAGTTATTGACTCTGCCTACTTAGTTCCATTACTGAATATATTTATCTCTCACCCTGAGCAGATCATGTCTTTTTATATTTAGGTGAGGAAAGGGAATGGGGATCAGTGAATGAAGAGAAAGGAGGTTAATAGAATGGAGAGTAATAGGCCTTGTCCAGTTTCCAGCAAATGAGTAGCAAACAGACAGAGCAGTGTTCAGGAAGTGATGAAAACCTTGAGACTTATTAGAGAGGATACTGCTGCCAACGGCTGTAAGTGTAGCAGGGATCCTAGGGGCTCTCTTGGGCAGTGCTTCTCTCTGCCTGGGAGACTGTACTAGTTACCTCTTCACGCCCTATGCCCTTCATTTATTTCTGCCTGCACGTTCAAAAATAGAGCCTCATCATCATTATTTGAGAAGTTGCCTCATGACAGGTCACAATGAATTTTAAAAGATACTTTTCTCTTTTTTTCTCCTCCTTTGGGACATGGGGAAGACTAAGACAAAGGGATGAAATTATACTTTTCACCCAATGATAAAATATACTTTGGATTAAATAAAACCCTGCTCATGGTTTAACAAACATCAGCTTAAGAATCCCTTAGCCTAACTATATTAACAAGAATAAGAAATAAGAGGACTAATAATAAAAGTTTCTTGGTTGTGTCTTATACTTGTAACCTTAAAATTCTATGGATTTTGAGTTATTAGTTTGTCAGAATCAAAGTACAAGGTGTTATTAACATTTTTAATGCTTAATCTAAACAGTGTTTTTTGGTTCATCTTTCAATATGGGTAGGAGAATTTTGTTTTCATTTGCATATTAGCACTTTTCTGCTGCATACATGCTTTAATGGGAAAAGTATGAACATATAATTTAACGGCCTAATCATATTTCAAAATAAAAAGAATTGCCAGAATCTTTTAACCTTGAGGCTATGATAATGCACTGGGTGAGGGTACATGAAGTCGATATATGAGGTAAACGGTGATGCACTAACACTTTCTTTAGCATACTTCAATGTTCCTTTATTTCATTATTCCTCTAGAAATCGGGATTAGGCAGCTCCTCTAATTAACCCAAAGATGTTTGACTAATAGAAGGAGATTGCGAGCATGATTAGTTAAATGATAATGTACATAGCATTTAATGATCATTGTCATTTATTCTAATATCAGAGCTAATAAATGGTGAAACTGTTTAAGCCAAATGCTGTCATATCACAATAACGTACATCATGGCTAACACTAATAATTTCTAATTTACTTGGGAATCAATGGGACATGCAGCTTTCTTAATGCATGTCAATGCTTTCTTAAATAAATTTATAGACCCTCATAAAGTAGAAAAATATTTACCTCCTTACCTAGACTACATAACAAGTAGTCCTACCACCATTCCCCTCCAAAGCACAAATAGTTCTTCTAGCTAAATTAGCTACATCCTTGGCTTTCATGAGGCCAGTGTAATGTATTAAGACACTAATTTAAAAACACTCAATCAATAACTGTAACTAATATGAATTCCAAATGCAAATCTCATCCCATTCTCTTGTTTTCTAAGGATTCAGTGAATACATATCAGCCATCAAGTTCTTATGCAGCACCGGAAGGCTACTTTTGCTCTAAAAGGCAAAAAAAAAAAAAAAAAAAGAAAAAAAATAGAGTGGTGCTTGATTTTCTCTATTATGCATTTCCATCATTTTCTCTCACATTAAGAATTACAAAGGACAAATATATTCAGATATGTGCTGCAAAATCACTGGCCAATGCTATCTACAGGTCACAAAAAAAAGTGGGAAGACTGTCTGATTTATATGGAGAAGCACAGTCATTATCCTGAGCTAGAGGTACCACCGTAACTCACTCTCATCACCCATATCATCACTCTTTAAGAATGCATAGTGAAGAGCACTTTAGTCTCCGGATCACATAAAAATGAAAAGCTGAAAGCTAGAACAGAGAGAAGTCTCCTTTATACACAGTTATTAGAAGAGAGAAAGTGAAAAAGAAAAATGAAAAATAAAAGTAAAATCTGTGTATTTTAGTAAAGAAGGAGATAGACAACTTACGAGAGATTTTAGCTTCTGGTTATTCTCAATAGGGATAAACTGAGTCATTAGGTGTTTCGCCATCCTGACTGCCCACCTGCTGCCCATTTAGATGTTTCCTACTTCTAACTTTAACTTTCTTTAAAGTTAATGGTTACTTTATGAAGAAATCCAAAAGGCTTCCAATGAAATACAGCAGTCCACTGTCCCTGACTCTCTTCCTTATTGATGCTTCTCCTGCTATCTCTTGATTCATCAATTATAGACATTACTTATTGATTTTCTATTGTGATAGATTGAAGCTTAATATCTTCACAGCTTGGGTCTCTCCATAGGGCTGCTCACAACATAGCTTCCCCCAGAACCAAGAAACGGGGAGACACAGCACCCAAGACGAAAGTCACAGTATCTTTTGTAACCTAATCTCAGACGTGACATACTATCATTTCTACCCCATTCCGCTGGTTATACAGACTAATGCTGGAAAATGTTTGGGGGGTGGGTTACATGAGAAAGAACAACAGGAGGCAGCGATCACCGAGGGCCATCTTGGAATCTGCCTACCACAGTGCTTTTACTATTATGACTGTAAAATAGCATACAAGGCCATGCCAAATTCCAGTAGTGTACCATGATTATACAGTTGACCCCTGTACAGCACGGGGATAGGGGCCCTGACCCTCCACGCATTTGAAACTCTGCATAGGATTTATAGTCAGCCCTCCATACACGAGGCTCCTCCCAACTGTGGTTCCGCATTCATGGACTCAACCAACAGCAGATCGTGTAGTATTATAATGTTTACTACTGAAAAAAAAATGTGCATATAAGTGAACCCATGTAGTTCAAACTCATGTTGTTCAAGGGTCAACCGTATATCACTTTTTTCTAGAATTAACAATTGCTTCTTATTTTCCTATTGCCTATCACTCTTTCCATACTTGTCCCCAAAGCTTCATAATACAATTATATGATTGTACACAGTCGTATACAGTTATACAAATATAATAAAAATTGTACAGTCAGATATATCAGATTATCTGTAAATTCTACATTTTCCCCCTTATCTTCCCTAGAACTCTGTATGTTTATGCTTTTCAAAAAACTGTACTGTTTTTTCTGCTACTGTATTTTTCATATCCAAAAGATTTTTGTTTCTAATCCTTTTATACATATATATATATCTTATATATATGACATATATCATCCTATTCTTTTCATCATTGAAATATTTGACATCTTTGCAATTATTATGGTGTAATTCTCTGTTTACTAAGAGTTCCTCTGGTTTGTTTCCCTTCTTTTTTCATGTTGAATGTTTTCCTCAAATGTCAGCTGATGAGTCCTTGGGCCAAATTAATATTTCAGAGAAAATAATTTGTGTGAGTAGGCTTGTTAACTAGTGGGCTTCTCTGTGGAATGCTCTTGCAGTAAGTTAGCATTTTTTGAGGGAAAGGGGCCCATAATGCCAGTATCTGAAGGCCTTTTTTCTAGACTGTTCATTATCTCCAGAAAAATCTTCTGTCATCTGCTTGGAGTATAAGCTTGGCTTCCACTGAGTGGTGGCTGGGGCCAGAAGAGGACTGTGCCATTCACGTCTCCTCTTTTCTCCTGGAGATCCACCTCTGTGTTCAGGTAACCCCTGTTTCCGGTGCAGTACCTCACCTCTGGCTTGCACCCCATTTATAGTTTCCAGCACAATTTTTCCAAACAACATCTGTACCTCCCACCTCCTGGAGGGGAGGAGGAAAGGAAGGGAGGGAAGTGCAGCCGGAGGGTCACAGGTCTGGACTTGGGAGCCATGCTGCCTGGATGGAGGTTGACCTGCTCCTTTGCCATCACCCCCACTTTCAGCTGGATGTCTCATTCCTCTTGTCAGTGGTTCCTGGCACCCGTGACTCCTGAGCCCTTATGTGATGCTGTGAGGAGCACATCAGTCTGTTTCTCATTGGGATCCCCCACTGTTGGGGGTTGAACAGTGTCACCCAAAATTTATGTTGAAGTCCTAACACCTGGTACCTGTGAATGTGACCTTATTTGGAAATAGGGCTTTTGCAGATGTAATCAAGCTAAGGTGGGGTCACACTAGATTAGGGTGAGCCCTAACCAAATGATTCGTGGCCGTATAAGAAGGGCATGTGAAGACACAGAGACACACAGGGAGGCCATGAGAAGACGGAGTCTGAGATGAGAGTGACGCAGCCACAAGCCCAGGAACACCGAGGACTGCCGGCCACCTCCAGAAATGAGAGAGGGGGAACGGGTCCTCCCTCGGAGCCTCCAGGAAGAACCAACACTGCCAACACCTTGATTTCGGACTTGTAGCCTCTGGAATTGTGAGAGAACAATTTTCTGTTGTTTTAAGGCCCCCATTTTGGGGTAATTTGTTTGGTAGCCTTGGAAATGAATACACCCGGATTCCAATTTCCTCTCTCCTGCATCTTCTGCTTCCCTGTCTTTATATGCGGTTGTTCCAGGTTAAACACGTCTTGACTTCATAGAAGTTGACACTGGTTTTCGTTACTCCTTTTCCTTGTGGCTTTGTGGTGACTCCCATGGGGAAAAGGAGGTAAAAATACCTTTATTATTTTATTTTAAAACCAAAAGTCTCTATAGACTTTTAATTTTTTGTCTTTTTCTTTTCTAAACTAATTCATACCGATTAATGCACTTTAAGTGCAGTATAGGAACTATTCATAGTAACAGAATTAATTTCAATCTCTCCAATTAGCACACCCATTCTGCATACTACTGTCACTTTGCTCAAGAATTTATAATCTTTCTATTGACACATGCATCATGGAAGGTAGGCAGAGAAGGGGAAGAATGAGGAGGAACATCTATTGAATTTATTAACTATCTACTCAACTGTAGGTACTTTAGTATAGCCCCTATTTAATCTTCCAAATAGTCTATGAAGCACATAGTGTAATTCCTCTTACAGCTGAGGAAAAGGAAATCCAAAGGTTAAATAAGCTGCTAGGGTCACCCTTTTATTAAGTCAAGAAGTCAAACCAAGGCCTGTCTGCCTCTAAAGCCCGAGCCTGACTCCATGCTGTTTTCAAGTCATACTGTTTGACCAGATCACCCAAGGCTTCTATAAACAGGATTCAAGAATCTGGCTGGTTTTATGCTTTCACAAATAGTCAGTGAGTAAGAACAGCTACTGCTATTTTTTAAGTAACTACAGTACCTGACAGGCACTTGGCAAAACCTTTATTTCTGATACTGATGACAATCTTGAAAAGTGGTTTCTGTATCTGTGGCTACTCCAGACTGAACTTTAATGAGGGGCAAATAAAATAAAATATAAAAGTAAATCTAGTAGTACCTTAGAAATGTTGAGTTTAGCACCAAGTGTTGTTTTTGTAGGAAAAGATCTCAGACACATGATGTAGTTGGCACATGCCTGGAGGAAAACCAGCTGCATTAGGGTCCCCACCAACCCTGCTAGAGTGCCTTCCTCATATGTAGCACGACACCCAAACAATGCTTAAACACACTGTTTCAGCACTGTGTTCAGATGGCATAGATGTTCCAACAGAGTGTCCATTATTTTCCTAATTAAGTACTACGCTATTTTAAAACATGAAATACCTTATCCTCTAAAAAAGGGATGACTCTGCTTGGCTGGTGCTCTAAAGCAGCAGTCCCCAACCTTTTTGGCACCAGAGACCAGTTTCATGGAAGAAAATTTTTCCAGGGACGGTGGGTGGGGGTGTGGTTCAGGCGGTAATGAGAGCATGGGGAGCGGCAGATGAAGCTTCGCTCGCTGCTCACCTTCTGCTGTGTAGCCCGGTTCCTAACAGTCCGCGGACCGGTACCGGTCCATGGCCTGGGGGTTGGGGACTCCTGCTCTAAAGCACACTCAGTTGGCCTACTGCTGACCCCTATGGTTACATCTGGAGATTAGAACTTTTAGGCAGAACTTTTAGGCAGTTGGAGAACAAAATGCCCTTTGTCGCAGGGCCTGTGAAGCACCTGGGCTACTTTTCTTTCCCTCAGACTTTACGGACAGCTATTATTACACAAGTAATAGCCTCTTTTTTCAGCTGGGCCATTGATGCAAAAATTATCTTGCATCTCCCTGAGCAGTAACCTCTCACAATCCATCTAGGAGACATGCCATTCTCCACTGCCCTTGCCTTCCTTCCTCACCCAGAGGCTCACTTTCAGGAGGAGACCTTATATCCTAGTTCTCAGAGAAAAAAAGACTTCATCACGTGAGACCTCCAAACTCCTTTACTCAATATTTGTATCCACTTCTCTCCATATATCCTTTCTTTCCACCGTCCAGGTGCTCCGCATCTGTGCTCTCCCATCCCATCCCCCAGCAACCTCACCCTCAATACTGCCCAACCAAACACTCATCCCTCCCTTCAGAATACAGACAGTAAAGCCAGAGCCACACGAAAGGCAAAGAAACACAACCCCTTCATTGAACTACAACCTGTTCTAGTTCCAGCTATTTCCCTTTTGTTTCATTCTTTCATACCCAGGCTTTTAGAAAGGACAGCCTCCACTACTCTAGCCAACACTGTCTGGCTTCAGTCTCTACCGTTCTACCACAACTGCTCTTCCAGAGGTGAACAGTGACACCTGTGCCCTTCAATCCAATCTGTGCCTGGGCGCTCCTCCATCCTTTCCTTACCTGGCCTTTCTGAAGCCTGTGGCTTTGCTGACTGCTCTTTCTCTTGGCCTCTGGGAGACTGCTCTTTCCCAGCTGCATAACCCAGTGAGCCCTGCACACACACCTTCCTGCCTGGGAGATCTAGCAGGACTAATGACAGTCCTGGGTACAGGTGATGTCTTCCCCTCCCTGCCTGCTGAGTGAACCTCCACAGTAGCACAAGTTCACTGGACCTTAACTGTTTATCCTAAACAATTTATTTGTCACTAAAATTGTAGATCCACTAACCATTTGATATGTTTTCCACATTTGTGATTATGTCAATGAAAGTTTAGTTTTCAAATGACAAAAAAATAACAGTAGAAGTCATTTGAGAACTAGACTCTTATTGACGTAGTCACAAATGGGGAAAACATGTCATGTATATATGCATAAAAATGTAACATGTAAAAATAGAGAAAATTTGTAACAAACCAGTAATAAAACAATAAAATAATTATTTTTTATTCTTTGGAGAATTTGATAAAATCAACAGATCCTTTGAGCAGGAAAAAAAATATGCCCAAGCACAAAATCTAAAATGAAAGTACAGAGTTAAAGGAGCTTCTAGAGTCTATCCATTGACTCCTTATAAATCCAGACTCTGAACCTATGCTATAAGAAAAGGAGAGATTTAGAATGGGCCCCAAAATTTAAAGATAACAATTATAGTCCACTGTGTAACACAAACAGAACAAGAGACATATTAATCATAACAACTATTTCAGAGAAGTCAAGGACATAACTTTTCTTATACAATAGTTCTTTATCTCCTTTCACTCAATTTAGTCTCAGCCTTCAACTTACATCTGTGAGTACTCATTAAATGAGAGGCATTTGCTATTTCTTGCATAAATGTCCTTTTAAAACAACTTGAGGTCCTCACTACTTGAGAACTTTCTAACCTGTTCATGCTTAAGAGTCTGTTTGATAATGACTAGCCAAAAGGTTGTCCTGCCCTGACTATAAATTAGAAAGGCCTTTCTGTCTACCCACAGGGCATCCTTACCCAGGCAGGAGCCCTGCTGAGTTTGTTCTTCCTTTTGCTTGACTACATAGTAAATAGCAGAGACTGATGTTTGAATAAAATGTGAAATCACCCAAATTGTTTTATATTCTTGGGCTAGAAAAGTCTCCTTAAAAAATGTTTAAGTCTTTTGACACTTACAGGTAGTACTTAATTCTGCTTGAAAGCCCAAGTGTAAGGGTGTCAAAAACAATTAGTATTTTAATAGTTCCCTTCCTTAGGCAGGCACAAATTCATCAGAAAGAGAACAAAAAAGATTCTCAAGAAAATAAGCCAATGACATTTAGCAAAATCATATAATTTGACTATATTATCCTTTATGCTCTTTCTACTTTAAAATAGGATACAGTTTAAAAAAAATGGAAATGGTAGTTGTCACCATTTACTACTTTGATAGATAAGGTTTTCTAGACAAAGACTGGTTTGGTGTCGTCCTCACTGTTTTCAGAAAAGCCTTATGGTAGTTAGTGCTCAATAGACACCACTGAAAACCTTACAAATTTCATAATTCTGCCTCAAGACAAATTCTTGCTGTTTCGGAAAAAGGTAGGTCAAGAAATAAGGGGACCCAAGGCTGAGTCAAGCTGGGAGGGGGGATGGTTGTGTGTGAAGTTTTAATATATCAACAACAAAGCCTGTCTTGTGCGCCCCCCTTAGTGTTATTTTGTGGGAAATAATGCCAATTCAAAGATATCTACCTAGCTTCACACTTAATTCTGACTTCCAGTCTTGGAGTGGCAGAGCAGCTGTGCCTGGAGGCAATACAATCTTATTTCTATAAAAATCTCTCAAAGCTCCATACATAAGTGGAAGAGTCAAAATAGATAATCAAATCCAAATTAAGGCTATTAAGAATTGATTTGGTGTAAAGATAATATAGCAAGATTTTGTTTAGGTTATGGATGCTCACTGAAAATGAGTAATCCTTGTTTGCCTAAAATTTTGATTATGTTTTATCTTATTTTGTCACAGTTAAATAGTTTTATCATTAGGGATTTTAATTGCATATAGTTTATAGAATTCTTTCTGATTACTCTATATCCAGTTAATTAAAAAAAAAAATCCCACTGTACCACTTAATGAAAAGAGAACCATCTAATGAGATGCAATCAAACTGCAGGCAGATGCACCATAAGGTGTGGCCGAACAATTCATATTTGTGAAAGCTTTGTCACAAACACTTTACAGAGTCTACAAGGGAAAAGAAGTCCCTGAAGAGAGTAGAAATCACTGTACCCTGAAAAACACTAGTCACTCAGTGGTAATACCACTCAGTTTTATAAAGAAAAAAAGAAAGAAACAACCAAAGGAAAAGAAATGGGAGTCATACCAAGTCATTTCAAGGACTTGGAGTCATACCAAGTCCTTGAAAGTCTTCTTTCAACCTTCATAATGTAGGCTCCACTATTATGCAATCCTTCCCATCTTCATCCTTTTTCTGTCTCTCACTCACTCTGTTACTCACATGTGTCCATTCCTAAGGCTCAGTCCTTGACTTGCATTCTCTAGCTTTGAAGATTTCCTGCAGGTAACTCATCTGCTTATGCAGTGTTAGCAAGTCTTTGTGAGGGTATCAACACAGAGCTCTAGACTTGGCTTCTCCCCTCGCACCTTGATCAGCTCTCTAACTCTCCCCATTCCTTGCAGCCAAACCATGTCGGCTCAAAGCGGCTACAAAGTCCTTTCGATTCTTTCTTCTCTCTAACATTTGTCACTTTGACTCCATACAAACTGCTCAGACCTGTCATTTTCCTGCTCAAAAACCTCAGTAGTCCAAGTTCTTGGTCTGGCATCAGACTCTCAATATACTTATTCCCTATCTGGTCCTTTATTTTTAACCAGGCCAGGTGATTCACTAACACTGATTCACCAACACCCAAATATGGTATGATTTTATTAAAATGCGTTAATAAAAATTTTGATTATCTTGACTTACTATTTTCTACAAACTATAGAAAATCTTTAGATTTCAAATGCACTGTATTAAGTAAAGAAATGAGATAATGCCCTGTACTCATTAGCAGATGCTTTCATTTATTTACTGTTGTTAAACTTTGCTTGATTAAGCAAGGGAAAGAAATCTAATTAATAAGTAACTCTCCACTGCTAAGGAGTAAATAATCCAATCAAGATTGAGCCTAACCCTTCACATCTAACGCAACAACCTTCAAACCTGTGATGATCAAATATCTCCTTTTGATGACAGATAACATATTAGGGAGAAGATGAGAAGGATAACTCCTTCTAGCTACAGATAGAGCTTTAGCAATTGGCATACTAAGTCCTACTTATTTGGGTGACAACCGCAGACCCGATTTTGCTCAATGTACACTAATTGTTCTCTGCAAGCCTAAACATAAGAATGTCTGTTCATTCAACACATTCTTACTAAATATCCATGTGTCGGGCACCAACCCATGGAAGAACTGGGGTTACAGCAGTAAACAAGCCAGAAACCCTCCTTTATTGTCTTGTCTGCACCCTGATGGGACTCAGGAGTAGTGTGGCAGACACTGAATAAGAACATTTTAAGGCAAATGTGTGTTGCATAATAGGAAAAACCAGGGTGCTAGTAAGAGCATATAGGTGCTTATAAGAGCATACAGTTTTACAGGGTTCAGACTAAGGTTCAGAAAAGAGCTCCTGGGAAAGTGTGTGCATGCTGCTTCTGCTTCTTCGCTCACGCTTGCCCTCAGGGTTTTGCCTCATTTCTACTTATCCTTCAAAACTTAGCTTTGATTTCAGGTCCTTCTAGAAGCCAAGTTTGAATTGTCCCCGTAAAGTCTGGATTGGTCTTTCAGGCTTCTTGGTGTTCCAAAAGCTCTGTGCATCACCGCTATCTTGGCATTAATCAGATATATGAGAATTGTTGCTCATCTGTCTCCCAACTGGATAGTGGATTCTTAGAGGGAATCACTACATATTAAGTGCCCAGCAAGTGCTTAATACATTTTGCTAAATAAATGAATGAGTGAAGGTTTAGCAAGGAAAAATACCAAATACTTAATTTCTTCCTAGGTCTTAACAGACAAAGCAAAAGATAAAACAGGGAAAGGTTTTAACCAAAGTATTTTGGGTAGAGATTTGGAGCACGACACAAGGGCTGAATTATTCAGTGTGCACAATTTCTGGAGTTAGAATATTGTACTTTTGAGGTCATCTTTTGTCAAAATATATTCTGTGATATTTTAGCCCCAAGGTCTCACAGGATACTTTATCAGGATTTTCTCATTCTGCAATAAAAGATGATCTCTCTCTCTCTCTCTACACGCACACACATATATAGTCTAAGTCTATATTTATATTCTAAAATTTCCATGATCTTTCTAACAGAGTATAAACTTATTAGATTAATTTAGATCTTTTAATAGAGAGTTTATTAAAAGAAATAAATAGTGGTCCTCATTCAAGAAGGTGGTTTATCCTTGTAATCCGAGCCTCAGATAAAGAAAAGAATGCTATCTAGTGGTTCAATCTGAGAACAAGGGAGAAGATAGACCAGAGGCTAGAAAACCTCTGAAAGGGTGTGAGGGTGTATCTCAATAGCCCGAACTTATGTCACAAGAGAAAAAAATGTACACACGTGGTTCACCCAGATGATGGGAAGAGGAAAAGATAGGGATTCAAGCAGTTGTATTCGGAGCACGACGTGGGAGAGAGATTAAGAGCTTGGACTCAAAAGTCAGATGGACCTGGGTTTGAAATTTGGTCATAGGACTGGACACAAACTATCAGACCTGTTCAATCCTTGGTTATTTTTGACTATAAAATAGAGATAAAAACATTGACTATCTGATAGGATTATTGAGAAGATTAAATGGGATATGTATAAAGCATTTCAACATATTGCTTGGCTTTTAACTTAAATAACTAAATAAGCAAAGTAACAGTAAATATTAACTTATTATTATTACTATTAATATTATTATTTTATTTAGGATGCAAACAAATTTAAAATAATTGTAGAAAATCTCATATATCTTTTAAAACTAATGAGATAATATCAACTACTATATATTTTTAGAAAATATAAATATCAGGTGTTAGTTTTGTTTAAGTACATGAAAGCAAATTAAAAAATAAACGGGGTTTCCATGTTACATTTCAGTTGCATAGTTCAGTTGTAGGATTAGTACTTTCAGCGAAAACACACTAATTTTTAGAAAAAGATTTCAAAATGAACTCTGAAATGTCATCTTTTTCTAAAAAATATGCATGATGCTTGTTGCAATGTCCTTAACCAAATTCTGCATTTTTCAATGTCTAGTCGGATAAATCTATCTTTATACATACAATCCTTAAAGATTAGTCTGGTGGTTTGAACTTTTTTTCACTTGGTTAGAAGTATAAAGGGAAAACAAAAGAAATATCAATGAAAATAAGTTTTTAAAATATTTTAATCCACTACATTTTTATTAGAACAGAGAATTTGATCTTTATGGTATATCTCCTTTGGTTTGCTGTATAATCTACTTGCTTAATTATCACAAAAGCCTTAGAACTTACGATAGTACATTGGCCTTGGTAGAGACAGAAATGTAATGCTCACCTGCTTTTTTCATCTGGACCAAAAGTATCACAATTTACAATTATAGATGAACCTTTGTAGCCTGGACACTTTACTGACACTACAGTCACAGAAGGACTGTGTTTCTCAAGGCCAGTACACAAACTTATCTTAAATAATTTCCCCGTGCATAATGGCCAAAATATTTATTTTAAATTAAACACAGCATGGGTATATGTATGCCATTATAATCATATCATATCATGGCTGTGGGTCTTTTCTTTAATGACTTACAATGGGGGCTGAGTTGTTTATTTCATATATTGTATTGATAATAATAATTAAAAATCTAAGTACCTATATTCAATCAAACAAGAAACATGATGGAAATCAAAACTATATTATGGTTGTGTCACTAAAAAGCTCTGTACTCAAAGAAAGTTTTCAGCCTCTCTGAGTTTCTCTGTCCTCTACAGTTTTTGCCATTATTTAGTATATCACAATGACTCTAAATAATAACCCAAAGCTAGGGATTAATTATCCACAATGAATTTTTCTGACTTATTACAATTTTTTCTTCCTATTGTTAGACTAGGAAAAGGCAAAACAATAAAAACATACTATTGAAAAAAGTCAAAAGATCTATTTAAAATTTTGGTGTAGATTTTTACCTTTTCTCTCATTTATTAAGCATGTATTATGTATACTTTACCTTGAGCAGTAAGGATCTACACAGCTATTAAAAGATCATTACATTCATGTTTTTTTCTTATTTACCGCATACTCTTTTTTTATGTTATCCTAGAAATTCTACTTAAGTTTCTCTACTCAGTCAGACATTAATACTTCTAGAACGTAATTCATCTGTACCCAAAACAACTCTCGAAAAAAATCTGTCAAGTATCTTTTCATTTCTAAATCTGGTAAACTTTGGTAACAATCTCACTGAATAAACGGCAATCACGATGGATGAATTTGACTTTGACTATGAAAGGTAAGCAGAACCCTGTAATACATAACAGTGAGGGAAAGGGAACCAAAGTAAACAAAACCCAATCAACACAAAATGGCATCTTGAAGACAGGAAGAGGGCTCCATGAGGTTGCGTGTTCAGGAGCCAGTTAGAGATGTCTGAAAGGAGTCAGTCTCAGATAAATATCGGAGACTAAGTTAACTCACCTTCTTTTTAGTGATTCTAGCACATCCCGCCACAATAATATCACATGAAGCTCACCTGTATTAAAGATTTTGCCAAAATGCTGGTCACAGTGTTTCACACTGTACTGGCAAATACGGTACAGTAAAACAGGTAACAATTCAATATTTCAAATTGTATCTTAATGTAAAGCAAATCCACTACTTAAAATAGTTCTAAGAAAGCACAATGCTTTTGAAAGGATACACCGGACAACACTGATCAGAAATGTGTGAGATAACTTCAAATAATAATATTAAAAGTAAAACATGCACTTGAGACCTGAAAGAAGAATCCTCAACACTACCTCAAGGCAATAATGGAAGGATGGAAAATATGAGTGCACAATCGCATCGCAAACATGTACATCCACACATTTTTACTCTTTTAGTCATACTGAAACTCGAGAACTTCACAGCAACCTACTAAAATCACAGATCAAGAGGATAAAAGTAGATAAGGAGAATGTGCAATTTATGAATACAGTTTATTACCATGGTTACAAACTTTCAGAACAGGCTGAGACGCTGGACTGAGACTTCGCCGAATATCTGTTAAAAAATATATATAAAAGAATCTTAATATAGAGGTCTGTTCATCTCAGGAAGTATAACAGTATTCGACGTATTTCCAAGGTTAAGTATTTCTGGAAGCAAAGCAATGCTTCAATACCCTGAAATACTTGAAGCAATAATGTTATGACTTTTACTTCTCATTTAATTATGCTACTGTGAACTCCACTGGGATAAGGTACATATGGTTCTTTAGATGAGACCTGTCACACTAATCAGGCTTTTCCAGGTTCAGTGCATTGATCTGTTAATGCGCTACTGACACTGGCCAACTGGAACGCTTCTCTCTCTGACACTTGCAAGGGAAGGATTAAACAAACTTATAAAACTTCTGAAGAGTTGTTGCCCACAGCTCTGCATTCTTGACACATGACTTTAAAAGAATTACAGAAAGTGGGGGCGGGGGGGGATGCTGGCGCGCGCGGGGTGCTGGGTGGGGGGGGTTGTTCTTTGTGATAGTCCCCTAGAAAGGAACAGGAAACAAGTGTAATGTTCACCTTTCGGCTTCGGTGTCCTTTTCCTTCGGTCGCGGAAGGCAGCCCCCGACTGCAAGGCCTCCAGCAGACTATCCATCACTCCTGTCTCATCACCCTCTGTGAAAAGAGATGCAGGAATTCCATCAGCCCTCGGGGTTACCATAGCAATGTCAAAGCATGCGCAGAAACTGGTGATGGTATGGTAGGGGGAAAAAAGATCAGATGCCAGGACTAAGCCAGCAATTTCAAAATATGATATGACTTAACTCTCTCATAAATCAAATATCTTTTAATGAAATCTGTCTCATTAGTGTCCGTGTTACTGTCCACTAAAGAGAACCGAGTTCGACTGATTCACTTCAGAGCACTGCTTTTATAGTCTGGTGGCAAAGTAACTTTAAATGGAAGGTGGTTCTAGTCATATCTGTGTCTCAGGTTATCATAAATCACATTTCCCTTGTAGAAATGGGTTATTTTCAAGGCATCGGCTCCTTTTCTAAAATTGACCAGGTGTGGGAGAGTATTTCTGTTGTCGTTATTGAGATTCTGCTGTCTAAACTTATACAAAATTATATTTCCAGGCTAATTTCTGTGAACGTGCTCCCAACAATTGATTCTTCATATCAGGATAATTGTCCCCAGACTGTAGGTGACACAGAACAATCACTGCAAACTTTTACAGAATGTATGAAAAGTTTGTCTTCTACAATGAAAAATAAACCAAAAGAGGCTCTCAAAAATCTAAATGATTATATCACATTATGATTAGTTTAAACTGATATTCTGTATATAATTGATGAAGATGTGGTTATAGAGCCATTTCTCTCTATCTGGTTATCTTGTAATAATCTATAGCTATTTACAGTTGTCAATGATAAATGTTATTTAAAGGAAGTGGTTAAAAAAAAAAAGCTTCAAAGAAACTATTGGATCAACCTAAATTCATGAAAATGCCAAAGATTTTTTTTGTCCCTTAGAGAGAAGTTATTTTCAGGCATTCTCTATGAAATTGTATGTCTGGTATACCGTCATGTGTAAAGTACTAGAAAACTATTTTCCTCTGGATTTTTTATCTCTTTTTTTGAAACGCAATCCCTTTATAGGGAACAGATGACAAATGAATGCAGTAGAGTACAAATAACACATTCATTTACAGTTTATAAACAGATATGTGAATATAAACATGTGTCAGCCCTTTTCAATCTGGTTCTGTTTCATTTTTAGAGAAGTACTAAACCTCGTAGGTGTAATCCAAAAACAGGTGGGTGAGAAACAGAGTATTTGGAGGTTGTTAACTTACACGTAAATTTAATTCTAAAGTGGCTTGATGGCTATTTTAATTAAAATATGTCAAATATTTCAGACACTTTAATTAGTAACTATCTTTGAAAATTTACACTCAAACTCAACTATATTTTTTCTAAAAAGAACTCCAGGTAAAGCTAAATATTTAAGGTTGTGAATATATTTCATTAGTAAAAGGAAACACTGAACATTCTTTAGTAAGTTTGCTGTTGTTAGTGGTACTGATGACGTGATTGTGAAAGTATTACATGTGTATTATAAGCCTGAGCAGATGGGTAAACATGCTGATGCTGTTGGCAACAGGGATGCTTGCTGTGGGATGCGAGATACAAATATGGAGTGGGAGAAGGAGAGGAAGAACCATGAAGTGCTGGATTGGATCTAAGGGTATCATAGAAGATCAAGCTTTAAGAAAAATGCTTTTTCTAGCTTCGTGGCCCAAAAGAGCCTAGAAGTAATGACACTACAGTAGCAATGAGCACAGCTGGCCCTCAGATCTTGGTTTCTAAATATTATTACTCACTAATAGGAACTGGAATACTTAGAAAAATGGCTGACTCTAGGACTGAGATCAAGAAAGTATGAAATGAGTTGAGAAAACATTACTGTGCCAGAAAATAAGAAAGTGCTCAAAGACAGACAGGGATATATCAAAAGGGCAGAGGAGCCAGACTGAAGGATAGCCTTGGCCAAATTTAGGACAATTTGAGCACTGAATGGGTAATGATGGGAATGGATTATTACACACTGGAAAAAAGAATCATGCATCTATACTGATGCTGAAAATTTAAAAATTTATTAAATATCGGGGAAGAAAAAGCTCTGCTTTAAATAAGAATGTCAACCAATAGATGTCAAAGATATAAAGAGGACCGAGTTCCATTAATACAAGAGATAGATAAGGGAAACAGAAAATTCACCATATCACAACTCACACAGTAAGAATTAATCAGGCAGAAATCATCAATGGTTACAAAACCCATTGTATGTAAGGTTATGGAGGAACATGGTGTGGAGAAATCTCAAAGATATCACCTTACCCAACTAATCAAATTTGACATCACCAGTAATGGGGCACACTGACAATAATTGTCTCCTGAAGTGATGCACTGAGATGGACACAATATAAACTGTGTAAAAATATTTAACCTGGGAATTCCCTGGAGGTCCAATGGTTAGGACTACGCACTTCCATTGCTGGGGGCACAGGTTTGATCCCTGGCTGGGGAACTAAGATCGCACAAGCCGTGCGGCATGGCCAAAATAAATAAATAAATAAATAAACAAAAGCTTAAAACCATCTTTAACAGAAACAAACCAAAAAAAGGTCAAAAACAAACAAACAACAAAAAAATTTAACCTGCATCTAAACGTTAAGGAAACCATCTTACAAATCCAAAGTGAGCGACATTCTGTGAAACAACTGGTCTGGTTTCTTAAAAATCATCAAACATCATGAAAGACCAAGCAAGAGAAAGAGAGGAGAAAAGCTTAGGGAAGCAGCATTCTAGCTTAGAGGAGATTAAATAGACATGGCAACTAAATGCAACACACAATCTTCCATTAGCTCTTGGATTGTAAAAAAGTCACAGATGACATTATTGGGATAATTAGACAAATTTTAAATTTGCTGGGTATTAAGTAATTATATTGTACCAATGTTGGTTACCTGAGTTTGATAATTATATTATGATCAGGGAGGATAATGTCACTGTTCTTAGGAGATAGATGCTGACATGTTCAGGCTCACTAAACAACTTACATCACAGTTCCACGTTCCCAATTTCATGCCTTTGATCATGCTGTTTTGTTTACACAGAACATCCTTCCCACTTTCTTCACCAATCTAACTCCTTCTCCTTCAAGATAGATAACTGAGAATCCTTTCCTGAGCTGTGTGCGCTGAACTGGTTGCCCCTCTGTGTCCTAATGACTTGTGGTACATATAGCAATAAATCCTTTACAATATTGTTTACTTGATGGTTTCTACCACAGAGAGTTTGTCGAGGGCAGGGATTGTGGTTTCCATTTATCTTTAACACCGAGCAAAGAAAGTGTTCATTAACGTATGCTGACTATATTAACAAATGAAGCACTAGCGTGGTCAGCTGGAAGGAGTCACCACGTAGAAGAATAAAGGTCACAATGGGGAGGGAACCAGCAGGAGCACATTCCCACCACCACTGTAAACAGCACAGCTTTGTTCCCTCCTTTCCCTGGGCTCACACAACCATTCAGTTGCCAGACCTTGCTCATGTACATGTCAGTATCCCAAGAAGTGATCCATTGTTTCCTTTTCTGCCTAAACTTAATGTTGGTGGTCCAGAACTGAATTATTCTTCACCTGAAATATCGCATGAGTTGCCTAAAATGATGTTGCTTCTCGTTTCTCCCTAATTCTAATTCATCCCATAGAGCACTAAAGCGGAATTATGATCCCCTGGTCACAAATTTTCAATACCACTCACTTCCCACAATATAAAGTCCCAACTCTTTCTCTTGGCCCTGACACTGACTCCAACTGCTTTCTAAATCTTATCTCTGGTTTCCAACATCACAATCTGTTCTTCAGCTAAAGGCAACTGCCTGTGATTCTCCACAAACATTTTCTCTCCCATCCATCAGTCTCTACCTGGAACTTCTATCCTCGGTCTTGCCCCCCAGAGCTAATGGCTTTGCTTGGCCTTCATTCCCCACTCCCGCAATGGAAAGAACAGTGTATCAGAGCAAGAAGATCTGCATTCTAGTCTGAGCTGTCAACTGGCTACATGTTCCTACATGTTCCTGACATGTGTAATAGAGATAATACCTATCTAGGGTTGATGAGAGGATCAAATGAGATCATACAAATGAAAGCAGTGGTAAATTGCTAAGAGATAGAAAATGTAGGGAAATAAATTCATAAATGAACTCCATAGTGCACTATAGGAAGTTTATGTAATATCTGATTAGGTTTTCAGCATTGTTTTAGATCCATTATAAATTAAATAACTCTTTAATAGCATATGTGATTAATAACATCATTTCTAAGGGAAGCTCTGATCAGAAATACAGGTAGACTCTTAAAACAATCCAATGTGTAAGATGGAGACATAAAATGAAGATGTTTTTCCAAACGCTGAAAATGCATTTAGAATATTCATTTGACACACGTTTATTGAGGGCTATGATGCGCCAGAACATTACTAGGCATGAAGGATATCTAGATCCCAAGAATTAACAAGAAACGTTTTCAGCTCTCCAGAAGCAGAACAGTGTGCTAGGTATGGGAGGGTTCTATCGGAGATGTAAGTTTTCCTAGTGAATTATGACCTGGTGAACAAGCAGGAGTTGACCATGGCAGGGACCGGGGTGGGAACAGCATACCTGGCAGAAGAGATAGCAGGTTCAAAGGCAAAAGTTATAAATAAAAACAAAAGTGAGGTACAATAAAGTATTTAAAGGACTCATATTTACATTATTCTAATACAAACCAGAGAAATAAAAACTAGCCATTTTTATTGTAGACTAGAATTCAACTTCTTTAACTACAAGTCAATTGATATTCAAAATCTTTATTATAGTCTCTCTCCTGCTGTTAAAACTCTTTTAAATAAATAGACTAACTGCAATAGTCAAAGCTGTGCTTTGTGTGAATAACATATCACCTTGTTTAATTTGTAAATCGTATTTTAAGAAGTCGCACAGCATCAAGGGAAATGGAGAAGGGAGAGGTAGGGATGAGATATTTTTAAAGGAGAATCAAGAGGATGTGAGGACAGGCAGAGGGGGATCTGCTAAGGAGATCACATGGGAGACAACTGGGCCATAGGAGAGAACAGTGGCTGAGAAACTAAAAGCAAATCTGCTGGGTTGACCATTTGGAAAAAGGATTGTTCCTTATTTCACAGACCTGTCAGAGAATTTGGATAAAACACTGACAGGTATATATACACAAATACCCAGCACATTTTTAAAAAAGATATTAGTATAAACCTAGAAATAATATTGTTGTCCAATAGGAAGTAATCATGGCATGCTAACTGGAGGGGTGAGGAATATTTACACCATTGCACTATTATAAACACTGGCTATTCGTTTGACCATCAGGTATGATAACATTATAACGTGAAGACAGCAGAGGTAAAGGAGAAGGGGTATACGAGGAAAGTATAAGCGGGGAGAGGGTATAAGGGAACTAAACCTTCTACCACTTAGGAACTCAATGACTAAAATGAAAAACTGACAAATAATAATCTAAGTACATTATCTAGAAATAAGAAAGAGGTAAATATCAGAAAAAAAAATAACCCACTAAGAATTAAAAGTGGTTGCCTCTGGGAAAGGGGAGGAAGTTGAGACGGTGAAGGAGAGTGTATTTTATTTTGCTATAAGCCTACTGTATTTCATTTAGGAATGTGCAGAAATCACACTGATAAACACAAAGAAACTAAAAAATTCCTGACAGGAAGAGGCAACCAAGAAGGAGGAAGAGGAGAGAAAGAGGTTGCTTCTTGACCTTAACGTGCTTTCCTATGACAAGGGGAAGAAGACAGGTAACAAATGGTCCAATATACAATGATGAGCATTGTGATGGAGATCTCCACCCAGGAAGGACACCTGGCATAGGGCAGAGGGAGAAGGGAAAGCCGTCACAGAAGGCCTCCTGAAGACCTAAGACTTAAAGGAGTCTTTACATTTGCCAGAGCTTCCTGAAGAGGGAAGGCCCTGCAGCGTTCACAGAACAGCTGTACAGGGGACATGAAACACTTGGGAGAACTCTCATGTCCACGGGAATGGAGGGCAGGTTACAGTAGGGGTTACTGAGAGGTGATGCTGAGGAGACAGGTAGTGGCCAAATCACCAAGCGCTGAAGAACATGCCAGACTGTGGAGTTTGGAAGGGAGCCATTAACTTATTTTAAATGAAGAATTAACGTGGTCAAATTTCTACTTTACAAAGATCGCTCTGAGAAGAGACAAGACAAAGGGCAAGGAAAATAAGGAGAAGGCAGGTTTCCTGGTTTAAGTCCAGGTAAAATGCGATTGTGGGAATCAGGTAAAGAACAGAAGTGGTGAAAAAGGAAAAGAGAAAGGAGGAAAAACGGAAAAATCTTGGTCTGCGTGGATGTGAGTGCTAAAAAATGAAGTCGAGGCTAATTTCCAAGTATCCGGTTTGGCCAGTTGGATATATGTTGGTATTATTCACCAAGTACTGAATTATTTTTGTTTCATGGTAGAATGGGGCTGAGACAAGAGAATTCAGTTTGGATATGTTGAGATCTTCATGAGATATCCAACTGCAGGTGATTAAAGGTGTCTAGAAGGATGATGGTTTCACAGGTTTAAAACTTGGGGGAGAGGAATTAATTATACTAACAAGTTGAACTTAGAAGCATACTGGTCATACTGGAAGCTATAGAAAAGAACATAAACATAGTGAAATGGTAATGAACACAAGTTTTGAATTTAGACAACCTGTATTTAAATTCTGGCTTTCCAATTAGAAGTCAGTGTGGCTTTGGGCAAATTACTTAACCTTACTAACCTCCATTCTTTTTTCCTCAACTTTGATGTGTGATTAATAATAGTGCCTACTTCATAATATTATTGGGAGGATTAAAGGAGATAAATCATGTTTAACACTCAGCAGAGTGCCTGGCACATCGTAAGAACTTAATAACAGTTAATCTTTGCTGTGGTCATTACTGATGTTATGGCAGAGCATGAGTTCTGTTAGGAAGGGTGTGTGTTAGACATAAGGAAAGAGCTGAGGGGAAGCCACATGGCAAGCTAATATGCAAAGGGGATTTTAGGAGGAACCAACTGTTCTCAACCTGTGACCATTTTCCATTGTGTTCACTTTGCACGTGCTTCCAGGGCTCCCCTTTTCACTCCCACAGTCTCTGGCACACTTTCTTTAAGTCTCATCACATTTGATATGACTTTAGTAGTAGTAAGACATATAATAACCACCTGGAATTTGGCAAGAGGATAGGGAAGGAAAGCTCAGTTTCTCCAAAGAATTGTTGAAAGTGTGCAGCTGATACTCAAAATTCAGAGACTCAGAATTTAACCCACCTCTTTCTAAAAGAAACACAAGACAGTTGCCCCAACAAAATTACATGAATTTACTGTTCATGCTGCTAGTTATAGACCTTCTGGGGACAAAGCTGTATTTGATTTACTTGCTAACCTAGTTCAGTCTTTAACCTTCTAGAACAAAGCTCAAAATACTACTTAACCCAGACAGCAAAAAGACAGGAATAACACAAAACAACATCTTCGAACATGTCTTAATCTAGATGTGAAACCGAAAATTTATTTGAGTCAAGGGAATTAGAAAGCCAATTTTCATTGGGATTTAACTGATAAAACGATAATTAGAACAGTTCTCTTGTATATTATAATGACTGGCTCAACCATGAGAAGTGGAATTTTATATTTAGAAACCCAATACTTTAATATTTCTGGTTTTATTCAGTATTCTTCAATATTTGCATATCTTGAATTAAATATATTTCCTGTTACAAGTTAGAAGGAAAAATGTAGAATCTTTTACAATGAAGTAAGGTTGTTTTTCTTTTTTCCAAAAGAAACTTAAGAGCAAAGTCAAGGAGCCAAAGTGTTGGGCTTAAATCTTGGCTCTTGCCAGCTGTGTGCCCCTTAAAGACCATCTTGTGCCTCCCTATTTCCTCCTCTATAAGATGGGGATAATAATAGTACGCTCCTCAAAAGGCTGTTGTGAGGATTAAGTGAGCTAATACATGTAAAGAGCTTAGGATAATGCCTCACACACAGTAAGGCTTCAATAAATATTACTATTATTTTTAATATTATGATGACTCTTCTTTTTCACTAATATGGCACACATTGCTGAATGGCCAGTGCAACACATCCATTCCATTCCCTACCCTCTCTTTGTCTGCTTCCACTACAGAGGCTGGAAAAGTTAAAACCTCATTTTCCAAAGCTTCCTTGTAGTGAAGTGGAGGGTGGCCCTATGATGCATTTCTGACTGATACAAAGTGTAAGTGATCACCTGTATGGTGCTGCTAGAAACAGAAGAGGCAGACGCTGATAGCCACTCTCCCCCTTCCTCCTATCTTGAATATCTACCAGAGCTGTGACAGCTGTGGCTGCCATCGCACGTTGCTACCCCTTCTCGCTACCTTGAATATGCTTGGACCTGTGACAGTCATCATAACTCTGAGCACAGACCACAGGGCCATTCTTTTAGTTGCTCTGGATAAAATATAAGGCTATATTTTTCAAAGCTTGAGTGAAAACTATTTTGCAGATACATTTGAATGTGTAAACCATAATTATTATACTATTTATTACATTGTATTCAGATTGGAATCTAAATGATTTCATGTCTTACAGTAAGTAGAGTTATAGAGATATTTGTAAAATAAAGAATTTTTCTTATATGAACTCTCCAGTCTCAAAAAGAAAAAAAAATCCATTACTGGATGTCATATATAAAGCATGGTTCTATTCTAATTATACAAACCACCAAGAAAAAGCGGTAAAATAAATATACTGTTATATATAAATCAAAGTGTATTGTTATTAACTTTTAATCTCCAAATTTCTTATGATCTAGATTCTGTTGTAAGAAAGTGATTTTGGCATCATAGTCATTCAGCTTAACTCATGAAGATATCTAATTTACCTTCTTCTGGAATTTTTTATGAAAGTTCTTTCATTTTAAAAACTAATATAAACAATTGACCAAATTCCAGAAAAATAAGTTACTTGTCTGCTCACTTAATTCTCCTCTCAAATAAAAAGGGCACAACCACTTTTAGAATGTAAGCACACTTAAGGCACAAAATTTAAAGAAACCATATAGTCAATGAATGAGTTTGTCATTACGAAATATTATAGAAAAAACTTAGTTGTGCTGTATTAAATAGACATCCAACATTAAAAAAAAAAAAATACACCAAAACACAACTTCAATCAGACAGACAGAATTTCCCAAAATGTGTACCACAGAACGCTAGACCCATGAGAAGCTCTGTGTGTGTGTCCATGTATGTGTACTGTGGGGGAAGTAGGGCGGTTCTGTTGTCAGATATGCTTGGAAAATAATGTATAGTATATATTGCTCTTGGCAGTTCATATTGAGTATTGAAACGAAATTCATGGCTGAATTTCACATTGACTAAGAAAACTCAATTCATGATTCATGGTAAATGTGGCATTTCAAATCAGTAGAGGATAAGAAAAGATTCAATAACTACTATGATGGTAGTTTATTTGGATCCCACCCTGCCATTTACACCAAAATAAATCCCAGTGGATCAACTATTTCAACATGAAAAAATTAAATTGCAAAATATAGCAGACAGTATAGAAAAGTATATTTTTCATTGGTTCTGAAAGGAGACGATTTTCCTGGGAAAAATCTGAATACCCAAATGTCATATAGTTTGTACTATAATAAATGTCTATAAATCACAAGAACAATAAGAACAAAGTCTACACATAAACAATGAAAGGAGAAACCAGGGAAAAAAAAAAATTGAAAACAGGTATTCCCTAAAACTGATTTTCTTGAAATAAAGAACATTATGACTCAGGAAAAAAAAAAAAAATCAACAATCAATAAAAAAATAACAAAAAATCAGGCAACTAATATGTTCAGGAAATCCATCATAAAGACAAACAAATAGGGCTTTTATATAGAGGATACAACCCACAACATCATTCATAATTAAAGATTTTCCAAGTACATCAATGATAGATCATTTTTACCTATCAGCATGGCAATAATAACAACTGAGGATAATTGGTAAAGGTTGGAAAACAGATCATTCCACACATTATTGGTGGAAATATAAAACTAACGCAACCTCTTGGGAATGCAATTTGGCAATCTGTATCAGAAATAAAACTGCACATACCATTTGATGAAATGATTTTTTTCTAAGAAAATTATCTTACTTATAACTCATGAGTGCAAGGGCATATGTACAAGGATGTTTATTACAATGTTTATAATAACAAGTGATTGAAAATGACCTAAATGCCCATCTGCAAGAGACAGACTTAATAAACTATGACATTCATATACTAAAATATGCTGAGATGAGGAAAAAATAATGAAGCATATTTAAATTGTTGATATGGACCATATCCAAAACATAGTAAGTGAAAAAAGCCAATCACTTATCAGTGAGGACATTGAGTACAGACCTTTCTATGATCACTCACGGCTATTAGCTACAAAGCAGAGGATAAATTTCCTGACTTCCTGCTTAGCAATTACTCCACCACATGATGTTGAAGAAAGGCACTAACTAATCATTCTTTCTGCGTTAAATGTTTGTTAAAATATCTCCCACGTAAGTATCCAAGTGACCAACTCTGATTAGCTTGTTCACAGTGACGTTTTCTAACAATTACTAAAGAAAACAAAATTTAAAACCAGTATTGACTCCCTGGCAAAAAGAACGCTGCCAAAGTTGTGTGTTGTACAGGGCTGAGGGTGCTGAACAGAGGTCTTCAGATGCAAAAGTACAGAGTGTCTGGGGAAAAATAATGTATCTATTTAAATACATATGTAGACGTGAAATGATAATGACATTTAACAAGATGTGACTATGATGTGACTATCACTCACAGTGAACACCCATGACCCTATAATCACAGAGTAACCCAGAGAGGAAAAGGTTAATTACACGGTAGAACACCACCATTCTAAGCAGAAGCTTAACTTGTCACCCACAAGAGCTTCATTTTATCCTGAGAAATTAGTCTGACAGTGCTTAAGCTCGGCAATTGCTTACTTCCTGTTGAAAATATTAGATGTATTTTAAACTTGTTTTAATATTTTCATATATTAGAAAAATCTGAAAAGACTTTTCAATGGCTTTGTTCCTCATGAAGTTTTTGAACAAAGAATGAAATGATTGCAGATAGAGAAAATAAAAATGCTTATTCAATACCAAGAATCAAGGGGAGGCTAAGCTAGGGAATAGAGGTGATTTTGCAGGAATTTTCTTTCAGGAGAAGCTGGGACAAACGGACTTGAGGCCATGAGAGGCCACTCTCAACCAGCGGTACCTGGAAGAGTGAATGGGGCCCAGAGGGAACCACCAGTCATGCTGTGACAGCAGCATATGGTGCATACTGGAAGAAGGGGAAAATAAGGTCAGGAAGGGAGGCTGAAGGAGCTTGGATTCAAGGCTGAAGAACTGCCATAGAATGTTTTTGAAAGGTGTGAAATAATCAAAATTGGACTTCACTATGATCAAAGCTGGCACAGTGTGAAGGTGTCAAGCCTGGGTGACTGGGAAAACAGTGGTATTGTTAACCCAAAATGAGAACATAAAAATCAGGTTTTATGTGGAACATGACAAGGTAGGTTTTAGATGAACTGATTTTGAGGTGCTGGCAGAATAGTCAAACTCTTTTGTCCAGGAAGTAGTTGGAAATATAAAACTATAAAGTCTGTAGTTCAATTCAATCTTACAAATGTGCACCAAGGAATATGTGGCAGGCACTGAAACCAGGCCCTGCCCTGTTCTCACGGGACTTGCAGTCTTAGGGTAATTTCAACACATAATTCGTCGCTACCTGTATGACGAATGTTCCAAAAAAGAAAGCCAAGTGGTATGAAATTGCTTAATACAGAGACAGTAGGTTAGAGGTATAGCTATGGCTGCCCAGTGATGATTTCAGGGGTTATTCTTTGGTACCTGTACTTGTATTTGCACTTAAATTTCTGAAGATAGGTTTTATTTGTACTTTAAAACACATGACCCTATAGATAGCACAGTAAACAGTGGAAATTTGTGTATTAGTATTTTGGGTGCCAAGAATGTTCTTAGTCAAGTGCCACCTCACTACTGCCAATCCTGCCCAAAGTAATTTTACTAGATTCAGGTTCTAGGTTCATTTCGAATATGAATTTGTGGTTCAAACTATTAAGTATTCATTATTTTTTCAGTTCATTTCAAAGGAGAAATACAGATTTCTTCTGCACAAATGTAGTATTCCTTTCCCAATCAGATGCAGGAATTATGACATTAATATTACAAACTGAAGATATTTAAGAATCCTAATCAGGTTAACAGCAACATATTTTTGAAAGAAAGGAAGTCAGAAAAGATAATAAGGCAAGTCTGAATGAGTGGAAAGTGAGGAGGAAAAGGAACTGACATATGCTTTGAGAAAGCAAATAACACAGAAAAGAAAAGAAAATGGGAGACAACTGAACTTTTGATTAACTCATTAACAATTGCAAAGAAACTGGAGGCAAAAATGTGCTAAACTCTCTCAATAGAACAATGGAAGTTTTTCCCTCAGCTACAAAAAGCTGACAAAATGAATACAGAAGCCCCTAAATAAAAACTGATATTAGGTAAGTTTGAGAACAATTTTATTTAGAAAAGAAAAAATGCATAACAAAAAGAACATAAACTAAAAGTGAGTTAGATATATGAGGAAACATCATTGAATGCCCATGTACTAGGATCTGTGTGGAGCATTTTACCTAGATTTTCTGATATAAGTCTCCAGCCCTGCAAGGTAGCTATTATCAGATCTATTTTAAAGCCAGGGAACCTGAAGCCCACAGAGGTAAAGTAATGCACCAAAAGCCCTACAACAGGTAGGTAGCAAAGGGGAGGTTTGAGCCAAAATCTTTTGATTCTGAAGCTGACATTCTTTCCATTACACTCACTTTTCTTGACCCTCTGTATTGTGACACACTGATACTACGATCCTCTAGATACTCCGCATCTGCGTTGTGTGATAACTGAGAAGTACTCAGACCCTCAGCTTTGTTGAGCTGTACTTAGAGTTGCTTTAGGAAATGCCTCAGGGCACAAAGAGACAGTGGCTTTCATAGCTGGGAACTCGACCAACAAGCACAGATTAGGCCTCCCCAAATTCACTGGGAGCCAGGCACCTTTCTCCAGAACCAGGTGATAAATGAGAAGCAGGTCACTGATGACTCCTTCCTTATAGAGAAAGGCCAGAGACATCTTCCTTCTCCCAGGACCAGGAGTACCTGGACATACTAGAATCAGTCCAGTCTGCAGTGGCCTCCTGGTCCCTCCCTACAAGCCACCTACTGGACAACTGCGACAGTTGGATTAAAACCTTGAGGCCAGTCAAACCACTATCACGATCATTCTCAGTTACTCCATCTAAGAGATAAGTTCTTTCTGATCCCTATTTCTTCCAGTATTTATTAACATAAGCAACTTCTCTACTACCTTGATGTCTTCAATGAACACTCCTTTCACTGCAACTGGAAAACTGGAGGGATGATCTCCTTGCCCCCTTCTAGCTGACATTGCTCATCCTCTCATACTTCTTTGTCATCTGACTTTGTCACCTGATTCAGTCTTCCTCTGCCAGTCAAGTCTTGCCATCATCCTGCATGAATTCAACTCCATGTGAACTACTAATCCAACAGCAAATGAGTTCCTTGACCTCCCTCATCTCCAGGGACGAATCCTTTCTCCCTACTTTCCGTCACCCACCCTCACATCCATAATCTGAACTTTACTACCATCCACAACTATTTTATTTCTATTAATTTGGATTCATACAAGCCATCTGTCCTATTTTCTCTCTCTTTGTCCCTCTCCCTCCCCCTAACCCTCATCCTGTCATCTATCCACGGAAATCTCCTACACCCTGGCCCCACTGTCTTCACTTCCTTGCCTATCCGTGGTTCATCACTTTGACCACGGTTCACTGGCCAATACCTTATTTTCCTCCTCCATTACGGTCCTTTCTCAGACTACTGGTGAAACTTAAATGAACTGAAAATTCTATCTTCTTGGCACTACACATTAGCTGCTGAATAACTGTGGTGAAAAATAATACTGCAGGATCAGGGCTGGGACATAATCACAGCTACCAACCTCAACTGGATTCTTAGTACTATCCAACACACCATCTATGTTTTACCTGGAGGCTCTCACTCCCACTCCCTGAGAGGGGCTGTTTCAACGCTTCTTTCAAGGCTTTCAACCCACTACCCTCCCTCAGCAGAGCACTTGCTCTATTTCGTATATAAAATAGAAACTACTTGATGAAAAAAACAACTTCCTACCATCAAATCTACAAATGTATCTGCACCTGGGCCCAGCTTTTTCTCCTTCCCACTCATCACATTAGCAGAGCATGTCACTTTCCAAGACAACTTCCTCCACCTGTGCTGATATCTTATCCTCCACACTCTTTCCAGCTGCCCTCAGGACCTTGCTCTATTGAGTATCATTCTTCCCCAACCTCCTTTCCTTCCTCATTTTCCCCAACCTACAATTAAACAAATTCAAACACATGCTTTGCCCTCTCGACACCAAACCCCTCTAGCTACTCCCTTTCTTACGTCTCAGTCTCCCTTCCCATACTCATTTATCAACCCTCTCCTCTCTCCTTAGGGCTGATGTCAATGGGACAATTGTCAGTCTGTTTATTCTGTGATCTCTTGGCAGCATTTGACAATATTGACTACCCTTTCTCCTTTGAAATGGTCTCTTCCCTGGGCTTCATGATACCAGAATTTCTTAGTTCCCCTCCCACCTCCACGGCGACTCCTTCTCACACTCTCTTCCCGGCTCCTCTTCCTCTGCCTACATGTACACCATTCCTCACAGTCTCCACTGGCATTTTAACTCCCACAGCTTTGCATGTTGAGAACTCCAAGTTTCCATCACCAGAGCACAAGCTCTACTCCTGAGCTCTGGCTACAGTGACCAACAATCCCCATTTGCCAAAGACTAAGGGGTTTGCTGGAATACAGGGCTTACAGTGTTAAAACTGGGAAAGGCTCAGGCAAACTGGGATGAGTTGGGCACCCTAGATCATACCCAGTCATTCACTAGACATGGTAACTCAGGTGTCCTACAAATACTTCATCACCATTTCCCCCAAACTTCATCTTGTCCTGGTGTTCCTTATCTCAGTGAAGGGCACCACCTGTTAAAGTCAGATGGCAACTGTTGAAGACAGGTATACATAGAAGGATCTCTCTATCTCAAAGCACTGAGTTCCCAGTCTCTTTTCTTACTGGGGAAATATCCAATAAGTTTCCTATAGAACCTGTTAGCACTTACAAATTCTCCCCAATGAAAAAACAACAAAAACTAATGTATCTTTTATCTGAAAAGTTACAGATCTACTGGAGAGCTCCAGTGGGGCAACATTTCTTTCCTCGATGCCGGTGCCACGTTCTTTTGCCATTCATGTTCTTGACACTAATTTTATAAATTATAAAATTATAAAATTTATAAAATTTCTTCTTTAAACTCCTTTGGATATTTCTAACATGCTGTTATGGAATGGTTAATTTTCCTCTTCAATAAGCTAAAATAAAGCAATGTTTCTCGAGTAAGGAAACTCTGGGAAACAGCTTGTATTAACTTATGAATACCTCAGCCTGAAGACATGGTACATATCCTGCAGGTCACTGGGAAGCAAAATGGTTGCCCTTCACAGCTTATTCTGTAAATCTGGGGTCCCCAGCCCCTGGGCCACGGACCGATACCAGTCCATGGTCTGTTAGGAACCGGGCCGCACAGCAGGAGGTGAGCCGAGGGCGAGTGAGAGAAGCTTCATCTGTATTTACAGCTGCTCCCCATTGCTCACATTACCGCCTGAGCTCCGCCTCCTGTCAGGTCAGCGGCAGAATTAGATTCTCATAGGAGCATAAACCCTATTGTAAACTGCTCACGTGAGGGACCTAGGTTGTGTGCTCCTTATGAGAATCTAATACCTGATGACCTGAGGTGGAGCTGAGGCGGTGATGCTAGCGCTGGGGAGCAGCTGCAAATACAGATTATCATTAGCAGAGAGGTTTGAGTGCACAGAGACCATAATAAATCAATTGCCTGCAGACTCATATCAAAACCCTATCAGTGAGTGGCAAGTGACAATTAAGCTGCATCTTACAGAGTAGACTAGACATAAGCAACAGACTTCGGGTGTCACTGTCTCCCATCACCTCCAGATGGGACCATCTAGTTGCAGGAAAACAAGCTCAGGGCTCCCACTGACTCTGCATTATGGTGAGTTGTATAACTATTTCATTATATATTACAATGTAATAATAAAAGAAATAAAGTGCACAATAAATGTAATGCGCCTGAATCATCCTGAAACCATCCCCCCACCCCCCTTCCGTGGAAAAACTGTCTTCCATGAAACTGGTCCCTGGTGCCAGAAAGGTTGGGGAGTACTGCTGTAAATGGTCTGTGGACCTCAGTTATCTCCACATGACTCCTGACTCTGGGTGTGCTCAATCAAACAACGCCTTTAAACTGCTTGGACAAGTAAAATACAGCCCAGTGCACAAAGGAGAATGAAGAAAAGTTTCAGATTAAGAACCTACAAGAGAAGAGCAAGATCTAAGACTCTTTAGACTGAAGAAAATAAGGGAAATAAATAACTTCATGGTACTCAACTTATCATATTTACATCTCCTCATCTTAATTCAGCACCAGACAGTAAAGAGGCTTAAGTTACAATGCAAACTTGAGTCCAAATTACAGAGTTATTGGAAAAGAAACAATTAACACAGGATCAGACTGCCTGATGGGAAAGGGAAATGGTGTCCTTTCCTTTTTCTCAAATTTAAGAAGATATTCTCTTCTATTTCTGGGAGTTTAGGTATAACATTGTTGAAGTGGGAGCCTTGCTGTGCTTTCACAACTTGAAACCTTTTACTAGACACACAGCTACAAACATATCTGATGATTTTCCATGCTCCATATATTCATCTAAGCGTGAACTTCCCATTTTCATCCTCTTGCCAGCCATCTTGTGATCACATTTGTACATATTAGTGCTTTCACCAGGGGGTATATGCATCAGTAAGAGGAGAAGCTGAAATAAGATTAGTTAATTTGCTACTTCATTAACAGCTGTGGTAAAAAGTCCAAAGAGAAAGGAGCTTGAAACTAGCTAAAATGAGGGGTTTGCATTGTAAGCAAATCTAAATTATCTATGTCCCCTACTCCTGCGGATAACTGGGAGTCAGCTGTGCACACATCTGTGGGTGTTTATAAACATTCACCATCTGTGAGAAGCTTATGGGTTGTAAATGGTGAGCTAATTAGTGAAATGTTAGTCATTCCTAATGACAGTTTTTATGGACAAAGGCTTTACCCAGGTTAAATTGATCTCGGAACCTTGTTGATCACTGGAGGCTACTCTACGTTTTATTACAAGACTGAGGACCTACACTACGCTGTATAAGTCACACATTAAAGATGCATTATAACTAGATCAGGCTGCTAGTTCATGCACGTTAATGAGTTCTACTCTTAATAGACTGAAGTGCTGATTGAGTATTTGTCAGGGAAGATGAGAAGTTGTCAATCTGTAAAAAGGTCAACCGGTTCTATAATAAATGGCATTTTCATTTCTGTTCTACATACATACTAACCACGTTCCACTCAGAAAATTAAGATAGCATAGAAGCAAACTAGTAATTGACATGAGACAATTCATTACTGAAAAGATTTGTCCATATACATACATACATACATATCTGCATATATACGTATTTCCCTAAGTTCCCCATATCAGTAAGTTTTTCTAAACTCAGGTCTCTCTTTTACTGATCAAAAATGTGGAGAAAACATTCGAAACAGGTTAACTTTCAAATACATTTGTCCTATAACCAAATGGGAAGCAAAACAAAAACAATACACTGCACATGGAGAGAAGACTCCTATTTACTGCCAAATGGAAAGAGTCTTACCATAATAGAGTTTGTATTTTAATAGAGGACAGTGTTGTAGAATGAGTGAGTGGAGAACTAAACAAAGTTTGATTGCCTGGGCTCTAACAAGGTTTGCTTTTTTACTTAAAAATTAATTTGCAGAATATAAATGAGATTTCAGAGGCCAAAGGAACCTTATTTTATGGATGAGAAGACTTCTGTTCTGGGAAGCTACCTGGTCTGCAAACCTGGTCACGCTGACCACTAGGCTGGGCCACTCAGCACTGTACCAGGCTGCTCATAGTCCAAGGGGATAACAGCACTGTCCACAACATGGTGAACTGGGGCAAATTAAAAAAACTACCCTATATAAAATGTTACTCCTTCCCACGCTTCCAGTCCCCACGACCCTGCTCTATTTTATTCTCCTCAGAACTTACTGACTTCTAACACTATAGTATATTTATCTTAAACACTGTCTTCTCCACCAGGATACAAGCCCTCAAGTGGCAGGGATGTTTGCTCATTTTATAGTGCCGTGACATAATATGTGTTCAATAAATATTTGTTAAATGAAGGCAACATTTTGATAGGAAGGATATTTTTCACCATTACAGTAATAATTCTATTAATGAAGGAAGGCACTCCACTGCCAATTTTTATAAATTTTTGGTCAGAAATTTAAAACCACAAGAGCAAATCACACAGGAACCTTAGGAATGTCTTTTGTTATGCTAGATAAGGTGTGATTAATGCTTTAAAAAAATCACAAAATACTGAAACATCGCATATGCCAGGTAAATAAACAAGAAAACAAATTTTAATACTGAGAATCCCAGAGCCTTGGAACTGAATATCTGAGCTGATACCAGCTGAAGTGGAAGGAGGAGGAGTGACCCATTTTCCTTCAAAGGGGAGAATGGGACACATTCTCTGTCTTACTTTACCGGCATCCCAAGCCTCTGTCAGACTCCAGGGGAAGGGTGCCCCCAGCTTATCCTTATGAGCTAACATGATTTGTTTTTAAATGTTCTTGGTTAGTGTAGTTACTAAAACACCTAAACTGTCTTTGTTAACAAAGAAGTTTGTTTCTTTCCTCTAAGAAAGAAGCTAACATTTATGTGCAGTTGTTGTGTTTCATAATCTATGCCAGGCCCTTTCAGGTAAAATTACCCCCCAAATAAAAAGGCTTTAAATTGGAGATGCAAACTCAACGTGTCCTAAAGCTAGTATAGGCATCATCCACCCTGTCGTGGAAGTTTCTCCCTGCCTCCCCACACCGAATCAGCGACACAGACCTATTGGTACTACCTCTAACTGCCTTTCCAATCTATCTTGTCTTCCCGTTTTCAGTACATTTCGGGCCTTTGGCATTTAACTCCTGCAAAATTGCAACAGATTCCTAACTGGTCTCAGCCTTTCTACTCCCTCTACATATACTCATCCATCTGCCTTTTTGCCATGAGATCCATCTCTCTAAAAGAAGACAATGCCCTTGGAGGATGAAGCAGAAACCCAAAACAGCACACTCCCCAGTTTTCCAATTTAGCTTCACCTTTCCCCACAGCTCTACTCAACGATCATTCCAGGCCTGCTACACTGTTTATTGCTGTCCAAATATGAATTTGATGGCTCTGTGTCTTAATTTAGCCCAGTGGATTCCAAGGCTTATTGGAAGGCTCAGTGGAAGCCCTGACTTATTTCAGTTTGTGTTCACTTGGTATCCACCTAATTCAAGACTCTGGATTTCTAAGTACCAGTAGAGGTCTGACCACTACTGCTCAGATATCAGCCCACCTCCCTTCTTCCACCATAATGTGGAAGCCAAAAGGACCTTTAAAATATAGGGCCTATCCACATAGGAGAGGACGCAAACCACATACTTGGGTTTTTTTTTTTTCTTGGTCACGTGGCACGCGGGATCTTAGTTCCCTGACCAGGGATCAAACCCACACCCCTTGCATTGGAAGTGTGGAGTCTTAACCACTGGACTACGAGGGAAGTCCCCATACTTGGGTTATAAATGAAAAAGATGCCCCCATCTGCTGGGAGAGAGACTAGAAAATGAGGAGAGTCCATGCAGCATAGGATCCCAGCACACTGCTCCTCATTCCAGAAGGATATGGGACTAAAGGGCAGAATTTCCCATGGAGTCACAGAGAGTGGAATCCAAGAGTGGGAGCATCTTGTGTCCAACGAGCAGATCTGGGAGAGCGGCGGATCCAGGGAAGCATCGTGCGGATGCACCGTGTGCTCCCGAGAGGTGGCCCGGGAACAAGTCTAGGCACAAGAGGGCTGCAGAAGCCCCCCTAGGACTTGAGAGCTGTGGGAGGAACACAGGAACTCCCTATGGGCACTAGCTGGGAAGAAAGGAAGTTAGAGAGAAAGTCCAACCAAAGAACGTGGATATACTCCTGAGAATCACCAATGTCAGGGAGCAAAGGAGGTAGGTATCTATGAGCAATCTGACAGATCTCCGGCATCACCATTCAAGAGCAAAACAGACATCACCTTTACCAAAAGCAGGCAGGAGAAATTATGTGGAAGTATGGAGGGTGTTCTGGGCCCAGAAAGAACAGAACCAAGAAGAATGCACATTCTTAGATGTGTACCCCAAGCCGACTTTCAAGCTTGGGGTCCCCTTTAGGGAGAGAGCTTGGCAGGGAATTTCAAACATGAATAACTGAATTCTACACTGGAATTACTGAGCTAAAACACACAGAGACAGAGAATTGACTAAGTTGTTTACCATTAGGCAGGCTGGTGGTTCAGAGTCAGAAATTAAACTGCATTTATAGAAATATTACATCTTTGCGTGTAATATTTCTATTACATCTATAGAAATATTACACATGGATTTGTTCTCTTGACTGAAATACCTATTTGCTACCAATACTATAAAAGCAACAAAACAAAACAAACATGACAGATGTCATATCTCATCTTAGGATTGGGTCAATTTACCTTTAAGTGAGTCTGCTCAAATAGAATATGTACAATTGAGGAATTTTTGTCCTGCAGACATGAATTCCATAAATATTTTAAAAGTGCTTATTGAATACCTGCTAGGGAAAGATACTATATTAGAAACAGAAACTCACTTTGAAAGGTTTATTGTTTTTTTAAACATGACTAATTTTGTATGAAAGAATTTTATTTTTGTGAGATTTCTTGAGAAATAATAGTATGTTTGATTTTCATGTATAAAGAAGCAGATTTTTTCAGCTAAATCAGAACATTAATTGAAGTATCATTCCAAATAACTATAGCAAATGTCATTTTCTTCTTTTTTCACATTTTATAGAAGACAAATATCTATTAGTGAAATGAGATAAACCTTTTACTCCAAAGAGGCCTCTGATAAGTTTTTACGAGGAATACAACAAATTCTCAAATTTTTTGATTTTTATTTTCATAATTAACTGACCTCAGATTGGAGAAGGCTAAAAGCATGCACACACACACAGGCCTCCCTTAGCTAAGCTGTAATTCTCAGATGGAAATT
This sequence comes from Monodon monoceros, assembly GCF_005190385.1. Classification (NCBI taxonomy): domain Eukaryota; kingdom Metazoa; phylum Chordata; class Mammalia; order Artiodactyla; family Monodontidae; genus Monodon; species Monodon monoceros. The sequence continues at coordinate 43,036,770 of NW_021703785.1, read as the reverse complement.
TTTCTACCTTGAAGAGTTCCTCAGATTCTAACAATGTAAACACTGTTGCAGATATTTCTCCCTTCTCCTCTTACCTTTCTCTTTTTAAAGTTGATAGATGGCAACTGAGTTGGTATTCCATTTCTATTCCACCAAAGTGCACTGCTTTAGGAATAGGATGGTGCCAAACATAAAATGGGAATTTCCTCCCCGGGAGGAGGAAAGATTGGAAAAACAACACTCCTTCCCAAGCTCTCCCTTATGACATGAGTGCAGTAGTTCTGAACAAAGCTGGATGTCATTTGGGCTCTTCTAATTTTCCAGGCAGAGAAGAAATAGTTCATAAACTCCCTACTATGCCTCCAAATATAACATGAAGCCATTTTATGTTCAATCCCAGCAGATGATTTAGGAAACATCACTTCCTCAGACTGCAATGCTGGGCACAGAAAAGTGAAATGGGAAAATCAGTTAGGACACAGTATAACCCCAACCCCATGTTTCCTTGGACCAAGTTCCTTGAGCATCCCATGGAAAAGCTCTCCAAGGGCTGCAGTCTACAGGGAAGGTGAGCAACATTAGGGTCTTTCTGCAAGGATGAAGGGTGCTTCCAATGATCATAAATGATATTTTCATCTACCAAAGTTGAAATCGGAGGATAATGATAGAGGCACAGCAAAATGGTAGAATCATCTATTAAAACATTTAATAGATCTATTTATTTACTTACTGATTTAATATCTATCTAATGAAAATACTCCACGCAAACAAGAAATAGTGAGCGACTACTATCAAAAGTTGCCATGTTTTTTTGAGAGCTTAACATTGTTCCATTTAAAATAAATAATGGAGGGCAAAGAAAATGAAAAGAAAGTACTTTTATTCACTCATGAAACCAACAGAAAATATAATCTAATTAGCATTGAGAATATCCGCTGGAAACGAGCTAATAACTGCAATTCAGCACTAACACAATCAATAGTTATAAAATATATCTGAAGTGCAATAGAAAAAACCCCTTTTTCTTAATTCTTAGCTTTTGAATACAGAGAGTCCCTTTTGTTCACCAATCTTCTTGACTTTATGACATTTGAAGGCTATTCTGAGTTAACTTAAAAAAGAGGAACTGTTGCACATTTAGAAGCTTAGAACTAACGGCAAGTCAAAGAATCAGAGTGGGAATGGCTTTGGAGGGAGACTATCCAGCCTCCTAATGCAGTGATCCTTTACACAACCCTCTTGAAAGTTAGTGATGGAGCCTCTGACTCAACACTAATTTGACAAAAAATGTTTCCACTTTGCAAGAGTTGCTGCATGAATACCACTAATAGTTTAAAAATGAACATTCAAAGGATTATATTACTAAAATTACTGTCACTTTTACCCATTAATGATAATTACTGGTGAAAGTTCTATGGTGACACAATTTATTCTAGCCAGTAATGTCTCCCAAGAGTTGCTTGTTCCAAAAACAGTCAGTCATCTGTTTTCTGTATTACACTAGTCTGTCAAATTCTTCCTGCCTTGGGGCATCCTCTCCTGTGTTAAGGCTGCCCTCGAGGTTGACTTCGTTAATATTATGCTGCTTCTAATTTTCTTGAAGAACATTGGGTACCTGAGGAAGGAAGCTATTCAGGAAACAATATTTTAAAATCCTATCACAAAATAATGTCTAATTTCATCTAAACACTAGTGCCTATTTATACCACTTTCAACTAACACATAAATATTCAGTTTCTCTGCTTAATTTTCCCAGTCTGCCCTAGGGTATACTTATTTATCATCAAAAGCCAAATACTATTGAGTTCCTCTTTTACTCAGCAAGATAATCACTTCAGACTTTGAGCAACCTTCATGACCAAGTTCAACACCACTGAATGGATTTCCTTCAACTTTAAGGATTTAATGTCAAAATGACCAAAAATAGGAAGAGAAAAGAGACAGCCTATTAATAAAGAAAAAGCTGGCTCCCCCTATGACCTTTTGACACATTGATATTTTCATCTCAAAAGATATACAAACAATAGTACAGAAATACTGGGGACAAAAGCTGGGATAAAAGGATAGGAGCACAATGGTTGTGCTAGGTTGGTTACTGGAACAATTGACAGCCCAGGCTCTTGTTAGCATTTCAAAAGTTCAAGTGCACAACTTTCCATTTCAAATTAACAGAATCTAAAAGTCAGGTAATTTTTCTGCTGTTGGAAATGTGTTGAAAGATTAAGTTTTCCCTAACAATTACCATGATTTGTGTCAATATTTTTACTCATTTAACTACTAGATCCTCGTTTTGCAACACAGATCAGCCATTTTGCAAATGCATGCTTTGGCTATAGGAAGATAAGAAAAAAGTTAACGGAACAATTTTTTTACTCTGTGTCATAAAACTCAAAAGAATAGTCTCTATAGATTATTTATATTAGGAGTTGGCAAACTTCTTCTGTAAAGGACCAGATAGCAAATATGGGACAAATGGTCTGTGTCCCAATTACTCAACTCTGTACTTGTAGCAAAAAGGCAGCCACAGACAATATGTAAGGAAATGAGTGTGTCTATTTTCCAACAAAACTTTACTTACAAAAAGAGGTGCAGGTTGATTTGGCTCAAGGGCTGTAGTTTGATCTACATTTTTACTTTACATATAAATAACAATATGCTCAACTGAACACAAAATGGAAGAGATGTCTTTCAGCCAATTAAATATGTATCATTTGTTTGCCAAATCTTCTGACTGCCTTCCATGGTATTTACTATGTGCACACAGTGTGCTAAGTCCTACGAGAAGAACGCATAAGGCCATATTCTTGAAAAATGCACAAACTATTAGAAGCACAGGACTAAAGCAAATAAAATGAGGATAACCAAATATTCTACACATAATTTATATTTGCAAGACTATAATGGTTTATAAAAAATAGACTTATCAAGAGCAAATATTAGGAGAAGACTTTTTGGAGAATGCAAGAATTGTTAAATCACATTTTGTTAGATTCAGTCAGTTAAGAATTAGAGAAAAGGTATTTATGGGAGAGAGAACATCAGAAATAAATTCAGAGAAGTAGGAATAACTATGCCAGAGGTACACTGGATAGTATAACCAGTTCAACAGAGACAGAGGACAGTCACTGAGAATTTCAAGTTCATGGTCTCTTATCTGTAACCTCTTCAGTCAGATATTTCAGAATTGAAGTTTTTCAGACTGCAGAAAGGTCAAAAAGGTGTATATGCCGTAAAATCATAATACACCCATAGCAACTTAGAGCAGCATCCTCTAATTAAAAATTTTATTATTTCTGCAGCATGAATATTCACATTTGATGGAACCTCTTATCAGTTCAGGGCAGATTTGGCATCAAATCAGTTTGGACACTAAAGTTACTTTAAAAATTTTGGTTTTCAGAGCATCCTGCATTTTTGAATTATAAAAGGGGATGTAGACATATTTAACTGCTTGAAGGACCCAAGAAATTCTGTTTTGGTCGCAATTTTGTCTGATTGTTTGCTATAGTTTTTTTGACTAGCATACACACACACACACACACACACACACACACACGCACACATACATATAACAATTGGAAAAAAGGTAAAATTTATACCATCCCTGGTACGTGTGTGTGTGTGTATATATATATTATACACACACACACGTATGTATATACATACACACATATACATACATATACATGTATACATATGTATGTACATACATATGTGCATATATATACGTGTGTGTGTATATATATAGTGTAAACTGTTGGGTTGGACTCTATTAAGGTAACAACCAGGTTCAAAAGTCTATCTTCTATGGATCTAAAACAATTGGAGGTTTATGGAGGACTCTGTTTCTCAGGGTAAATGTTAAAAACAGAGGTTTAAAAAATGTTTAAAGGGAATACATTAGATTACAGAAACAAGATAAGTCTGTTAAAAGACAAAGAGATTTGTGATTATGCCTGAAATAAGACAACATTCAATGTCTATCTCTGAAATTGAAGAGAACAACTTCCCATCAAATACAAATAATAATTCCACTCAGAACTGGCAATCTGACTTGGAAGGGCTCATGGTGACAACAATCCACCGGCTTGGAAAGTGTACACTGTGTAAATAACTACTGATTAGGGAGATAGTTATCTAAGGAGTACTCAATGTTATACACAAAGAAGATGCTACTGTGATTGAGTCCTCAATTACAGTACAATAAGTGTAACTGATGTTATCAAAGTTATAGCATCTCCATATTGTAATAAGATCAAAATTACTGATTGATATGATTTCTGCCTAGAATATAAACAGGGTGAATCTAGGCTTAGTAATACAAAAATTTATGAATAAGTGATGTTAATATAAAGATTTCTTTGGTAAAATTCGTAAAAGAAATCTGTGCTATACAATAAAGATTTAAACGATTTTTCCCCGATGATTGGCATTTAATCTCTCACTCCAAAACAAACCTAAACAACAAAAATTGGAGTCTATTTTCTACTTGGCATGTAGTTAATATTATATAATATTCATAAAAAGGGCAATGAAAATGATTTTTTTTTATTTATTTATTTTTTGCGGTACGTGGGCCTCTCACTGTTGTGGCCTCTCCCGTTGCGGAGCACAGGCTCCAGATGTTCAGGCTCAGCAGCCATGGTTCACGGGCCTAGCCACTCCGCGGCATGTGGGATCTTCCCGGACCGGGGCACGAACCCGTGTCCCCTGCATCAGCAGGTGGACTCTCCACCACTGCGCCACCAGGGAAGCCCTGGTTTTTAAATACTGGATGAGCAGTAAACCAATCAGTGTGAGGATGTAACATAATGATGTTTAACAAAGAACTACACACATAGCTCAAAGTTAAAAAAAAAAAAAAATAATCAAGGTTTCAAGATATGTTGTGCTAGAGAAGTCTGAGAGCCTCCTCTCCTAATTTCTCTTCTCTGGGGCATTTTGGAAGGAGACAAAATGGTATGTGAGCCTTGCACAGCTACACAGAGAAGCCATCTATGAGTGCACACAAAAGCTATTCTCTAAATGAGTTTCCACAAATTGAAACTGTGTTTTCCAGTGAGAGACTCCTGCATACAAATGAAAACTATATATATATAGTTTTCTATATATATGTATAACTATTATATATAGTATATATATAACTATTAGTGAGACTCTCTAGGAAAAGTCTCCCACCAGACACCCCTTGATACTATTCATGGGGTCTCAGTCTCTTAATACCATCAGAAAAAAAAAATGTCACATGGTAGAGATGGGGGGTGGAGACGGGGTGTCTCAGGGCATTTGTGCTCCAGTAAAGCACACTAAGGTGTTTGTGCCCTTTCAAAAATACTATACTGCAAGTTCCCTGGGTCCTTAACTTCTAACCTGGGTCAAACAGTGAAAATACTGAAGACATTTTCACCCCTTTCAGAGCTGTTGAGCTCTGGGCCCAGAACTATTTAGACTATTGAAAAATCCCTCCTTCAAGAGGGGCAGGGTGGGGCAGAAGACCTAAATAGACATTTCTCCAAAGAAGACATACAGATGGGTAAGAGGCATATGAAAAGATGCTCAACGTCACTAATTATTAGAGAAATGCAAATCAAAACTACAATGAGGTATCACCTCACACTGGTCAGAATGGGCATCATCAGAAAATCTACAAACAACAAATGCTGGAGAGGGTTTGGAGAAAAGGGAACCCTCCTGCACTGTTGGTGGGAATGTAAATTGATACAGCCACTATGGAGAGCAGTATGGAGGTTCTTTAAAAAGCTAAAAATAGAATTACCATATGACCCAGCAATCCCACTACTGGGCATATACCCAGAGAAAACCATAATTCAAAAAGACACACGTGCCCCAATGTTCACTGCAGCACTATTTACAATAGCCAGGTCATGGAAGCAACCTAAATGCCCATTGACAGATGAATGGATAAAGAAGATGTGGTATATATACACAATGGAATATTACTCAGCCATAAAAAGGAACGAAATTGGGTCATTTGCAGAGATGTGGTTGGACCTAGAGACTGTCATACAGAGTGAAGTAACTCAGAAAGAGAAAAACAACTATCTTATATTAATGCATGTATGTGGAATCTAGAAAAATGGTACAGATGAACCAGTTTGCAAGGCAGAAATAGAGCCAAAGATGTAGAGAACAAATGTATGGATGCAAAGGGGGGAAAGTGGGGAGAGGGTGGGGGGATAAATTGGGAGATTGGGATTGACATATATACACTAATATGTATAAAATAGATAACTAATAAGAACCTACCATGTAAAAAAATAAATAAAATAAAATTCAAAAAAAAAGATACAAATGAACTTATTTACAAAATCGAAACAGACTCACAGACTTCAAAAACAAGCTATGGTTACAAAGGGGAAATGTGGGGTGGGGGGAGGGATAAATTAGGAGTTTGGGATTATATATACACACTACCGTATATAAAATAGATAATCAACAAGGACCTACTGTATGGCACAGGGAGCTCTAGTCAATATTCTGTAATGACCTATATGGGAAAAGAATCTGAAAAATAATGGATATATGTATATGTATCACTGAATCACCTTGCTGTACACCTGAAACTAACACAACATTATAAATCAACTATACTCCAATATAAAATAAAAATTAAAAAAAAATTAAACCTCTTGTAAATCATGTATACTTCAATAAAAAAATTAAAAAGAAAAAGTGGGGCAGGGAGGTGCTAGTTCTAGGCATTGGGTTATACAAATCTTTGGATAAGCAGAAGAATCAAAGTAGAATCTGAAGCATTTGGGAAGCATTCCTAATTTGGCAATTCTCTCAAAACTTCCCAAGACAGAGGAAGAGGCTATCTAGTTTAAAACCATTGATATGGCACTAAAGAGACAGTTGTCCTTCTCACAGGTTTTCAGGGAAGACAATTCTCAACAAACGTATACAATACATAGGTATAGTCTAGTGCCAGTCACCAATTACTAAAATTGTTTTGGTCTCTTTTTTCTGCATTATGGTTAAGTCATCAGTGGTAAAGGAATAACAGCACAATAGTTAAAAATACGACTTCTGGGACTATCATATTAAGTGAAGTAAGTCAGATGGAGAGAGAAAAGTATATCACTTAGAGATGAAATCTAAAACAATAATATAAATCAACTTATTTACAAAACAGAAACAAACTCACAGACATAGAAAACAAACTTATCGTTACCACAGGGGAAAGGAGAAGGGGGAGGGATAAATTAGCATTATGGAACTAACAGCTACACACCACTATATATAAAATAGATAAATAATAAGGATTTACTGTATAGCACAGGGAACTATATTCAATATCTTGTATTAACCTATCATGAAAAAGAATCTAAAGCTGTACACCTGAAATAACACAATATTGTAAATCAACCATAGTTCAATTAAAAAAATTTAAAGAACTAAAAATAAAAACATGACCTCTGGTCAGAAAACATGAGTCTTGGCTTCACTTCTTGCTAAAACTGTGACCATGTACAAAAGGAATTAACTGACTCTTTGATAAAAATAGTCTTCTAAGATCACTGCAACTATTACATGCAATAATGAACACATACAGAGCCTGGCAAATATGTGATACATAAAACGGTGGTGGTAGTTGTAATGATAGCAGTAGTAGTGGGTGTTGTTGCTTTTATTATTATTATTATAATTATTATTATTCCTTAAAAGATGAAGGTAAGAAAAGAGAAATAATCACTGCCAATGCAATCTAATTTATTTATTCTTCTAAGTAGAGAAATAATTAAAACTACTGTTTGATATGCATAAATGGCCAAAAGATGCTAAAAAACTGAAAGCACTACTCTATAAAACTAGAATATATGCAATTATGGAAAATAATCTAAGTTTTACGATATATGTAGAGGGCACGGTAATTGTCAAGCCTTTGAAAGCAAGTATACACATTAATTGCATAACTTTGAGACTGGCAGAGACATTCCCAAATAGTATTTCTGTAATATGTATTTCCTCTAAAATGGAGGCCTAATTGCTTAGTTATTCCAAATTGCAGAATGGAAAACAAAGGAGCAGTTTTGGCCATGTAGGTAAACAACAGATTTCTAAAAGCTAATTATCTCTTTATTTAATAGACTGAAGTTGTACCAAATGAGACATTTAAGTCTAATAAATAATAAACAAATTGTAACCTAAAATATAGAAGCTGCTCATACAGTTTTTATTGCTCCATTAAATAAGCTCTTATTTACTTCCTTCACAAAACATAATTATACAACACTGGGTCCATTTCAAGACCATTCTGATGTGCTATTTAAAAATTAAGTGAATCAACTTAAATACTCAGGAAGTCTTAAAGCATAATATTTGAATTCTATTATCAAACGCCCTATTCATTTCCATGATTAAGAAACAGAAGTGCAGCTTTGAAAAAGTTGTACATAATCACATAAAATCACTATTTGTCTTACTAGAAATGATCACACATAAGGATAGCTACACACTTTAAATAAATTTCACTGTCTACACTTTAATTTCTACATCAGATGTTTAATACTTTCAGTATCTTCTAAATAAAAATAATTCAAATTTAAACATCAACCTCAGAGAATGTATTCAAACTTCAACCAATTAAACAAGGACATCATGAAAATGTAGTTAATTTGCTTGTTTGTTTAATGTAATACCAAATCATTCAACAGAAATAACCACAACTACATATGTGAATATTTAAGAGACCTCCAGGCTTATCATTTTTAAAGAAAACAAAAATGAGACAAATGACCTTTTAATGCCATTCCATAATACAAGATGCTGTGCTTCTTAGTTTTGCTGCTCGCTTCATTTTTCTTCTTAGGGAAACAGCCCACTATCCCATGTTTATTTTCATTCTACTAACAAAAATAACATTCTGAAATGATAGTGATAATAAACAGTAGACTTGAAAATAGTTGCTTGCTGTCTTGCCAAGGGCAAGTAGTGATTTTGATGGATAAGAAAAGCAGGGATTGAATTTACTCTACTGCCTCGGGTGATGGTACAAGAATTTGTACATCTGTGAAAAAACACAGTTCTTATTTGCATGGTGAAAATACTAAAGTAATGAAAATATACGGAAGGAAGCTTCCTGTGGGTTTAGGGTAGGGTTATGTGAAGATTTTTCTCCTTCTCTATCATTCAGGGGTATGTGTTCTACATACGGAAATAAGAAAAAACAAGAAGTTCCTGGTCCAGAGAGGTGGCAAAACACTACTATAAATTGAACAATTTGCCCTTCTACATTCTTTTGAAAAAAGGAAAGCCAGGGCAACAACTTCTACAAAGATTAGAGCAATACCATATTCTGTATGAAAATATAACACCCAGAAAGAAAAATAATATAAAGTTTTAGCTGATCCTCACAATAAGATGTTTAAAAAATTCCTACTATTAGCATATATAGCATAGTAAATATACATGAGACTGGTTATCCTATCAGTTTATAAGGAGTTTTAAAACCAATATTTTAAATGAATAAGTTTGATATACATTAATATTCTCTTTAGTTCTGAAGACCAAATTTCATCTCCAGCACACACCAACACAGCCAGTCTCTATTTTCATCTCATTATCCTGTCTTACTTTACTTCTCATAACTTTTTATAATCTGAAATTATCTTACATATGTGGTTGTCTGATTCACTCATTATAATTATAAACTTCATCACAGCAGAAACCTTATTTATCCTTATTTATCACTGCAATCACAGCATATAGGAAAAAAAAAACTGTTGATGAATAAAAGAAACAAAAGTGGCCTAGCTATTAATTTTTTCTGTACCAATAAAATAATAATGGAAGACCATAGTAATTATATTTTTCATAATAATACACTGTATTGACGAAAAGCATGTTCTACATCTAATATGGAAAGAAAAAGGTGACTTCATATTTGTACTATTTTTAAAACAGTACTATTTTTAAATATGAAAAAAGGTATCAACAAATAGTAATAATATATTTGATTCTTATATGACTTACTTGGCTATAAACACTACATTAATACTGAGACTGAATATTTTGTTTTTCTATGCTAATAATCATGTTATGGTTAAAGGAAAATTAAAGACAGTCAGAATAATCATCATTTACTGGGATTTTAGAAGAGGTCTTTTACTTTGGTGAGAAAATTATATATTTAGGTGCTATGAAATTTGGGATATAGCCCTAAATTCTTTAAAATTCTACAGTACAGGAAAATAATTCAAAGTTGATTTCCAAAATTTTCAAAAGAACTGCATCATAGCTTTCCATTGTATCAAATGCTGTATGATCTTTTATCAAATGATTGATTAAATCTATTAAAATATTCACATAATATATAGTATTAAAGTATTTATTTAATATTGTTTATATAAATCAATGTTAGCCAGACTATCCTTTGAAGAATACTCTCCCGGAAAATGTCGAAATGTATGGTACATATGGATCTCTGCATATAAAGGCTTTGGGAGCTCCCATCAAGTGAGAGCCTTACATTTATTTGAAACCCATCTACGATAATTTCCAGACCATGTTTGGGAAGAGATAGTATAGAAAAATTTCATAAAATAATCCAATAGGTCGAATAAGATGAGCTCCAATTTACAAAAGATGTAATAGAAAACTCTCCTTAAATTTATTTGAAAAATCAAAAATATTCAAATTTATTTTAGTAATTAAGAATAGAAAAGTAACAACCTCAACATAAAATTACCTATCTGAAAACAAAATAAACCAGCTATTAGCCATAATTGATCGTCAAATTTTAGAACAGTTTTGATAGAATTCAGAAACAGACCCTAGTATATTAAAAATTATACATCAAATATATGAATGATTAAGAAAGAATTACAAATAAATGGAGCAGAATAGTATTATGAATAACTTAAACTAAAAAAAGATTGAAGCAGAATATGAAATTGCTGAAGGGATGATTTTCTAAACCTAAAGATGATAGAAAAAAAATCACAAAAACAAAGATTATAATGAAACATTACATAAAAAGAAACACATGTCAAGATATAAAAATAAAAAGCCAAATTGAGAAAATCTATTTAAAAGGTAAATATTGATGTATAATAAACTAACACATAAATCAATTAGGAAAAAGACTAAGACAGCACAATTCACAAAGGAGGATATACAAATCCACCATAAACACTTGAAAAAATGTCCAGATTCAGTAATATTCAAAGAAATGCAAGTGAAGGTAATAAAATACAACTTTTTAATCCATTAAATTAACAAAACCCTTAAAAAATGAGAATGCTCAACTAAGACACATTCATAAACTAACTAAACATTAAAAGTTGGTGAAATTAGAATAATGCTTCTGGAAATCAATTTGGTAACATGCACCAAAAGTCTTAAAAATATTTACCCTTTTTTATTCCATATTCTAATAATTACAAACATTTTCAATTAGTTATAAATAAATAAATATCACACTGAAAAGTTGGAAATAACTATTTTTCTATGACCTCACATTGACTAATGCAACATGGTATATCCAGTGGAGGCAACAACATAGATATTACAAATTACAAATTAAAAATCACAAGTTATGTAAAACATGAAACATTCAGGAAGTTCAGCAAGGTAATGTGAGACACTAAACTCACGTTGTTAAAAGGTACAAGCTTTTAAAACTGAAGGAAAAATGTGTCAAAATATTAACAGTGATTCTTTGGATTATGGATAATGGTCTTTGATCCAATACTTTTTAGGTGATTTTCTATAACATGAAAATATTATTTTCAAATTGGAAAATAAAATTAGTTATTTTTAAAAATGGAAACTTCCTTCAGGAGAAATAGAAATTTAAATGAAAACATTATTAAGATTACATTGGATGTGAGGTTTCATTAAAATTTTTGCTTCCTGTCAGGTTTCAACTTTCCAGACTCATTGCTAAAAAGGCTCTGTGTGACAGACCCCTAGGTAAAACCCACAAACAGTACACAGCCAATCTGCCATCAAGTAACTCATCTAGATGACTTGTTAACCAACACAAAATGAGCTAATGTTCAATATCAGAATGTCTGGTAAATTAGGCAGTAATACATTATTTTAAATAGGTGTCCAGAAGTTTCTTTTAAAAATCATTGCTAAGTTTTCCTGATCTCCATTTTGTTAACACTTTCAGATACTTTTGAGAACACTTCCTGAATTTCAAATGTACTCCTGTGAACAAGAAATTGTGCTTGGATAATTTTTTCCCCTAGAAGAAACATGTACAATACATTAAGATACTCAGCTTGCTTTATTAAAGATAAAATATGCCTGTAAAAGTGAAAGTAAAGAAGGCAAAAAAGGCATCTCGGTTTACCCCAGGGAAACCTTAGGTGAATTTGCAGCCCTGAGTTGTAAACTATGGTAATTGAGCAGTGAAGTTGATGGATTTTAATTAAAGTTTTCTGCAATCCTTAGTGGCTTGGAGGTGGAAGAGAGAGAATTTTGAGAGGGTAAAAATATAACTACAATTTACTTAATTCTTTTGCTTCTAACTTAGTGGTAACTTTTAGCTTTAGAAAATATACATATATGTCTCTGTAAAACAGTAGTTTTTCTACATTTTCTTTTAAATTTTTTCCAAGAACGTTTTTTTTTTTTTTGTTATATGCGGGCCTCTCACTGTTGTGGCCTCTCCCGTTGCGGAGCACAGGCTCCGGACGCACAGGCTCAGCGGCCATGGCTCACGGGCCCAGCCGCTCCGTGGCATGTGGGATCCTCCCGGACCGGGGCACGAACCCGCATGCCCTGCATCAGCAGTAGGACTCCCAACCACTGCACCACCAGGGAAGCCCCCAAGAATGTTTTAATAAAGAAAATTTCAGGGACTGCCCTGGTGGCGCAGTGGATAAGAATCCACCTGCCAATGCAGGGGACACAGGTTCGATTCCTGGTCCAGGAAGATCCCACATGCCACACAGCAACTAAGCCAGTGCGCCACAACTACTCAGCCTGCGCTCTAGAGCCCGTGAGCCACAACTACTGAGCGCATGTACCACAACTACTGAAGCCCGCGTGCCTAGAGCCCGTGCTCCACAACAAGAGAAACCACCGCACCGCAACGAAGAGTAGCCCCCGCTCGCAGCAACTAGAGAAAGCCTGTGCGCACCAACAAAGACCCAACGCAGCCAAAAATAAATAAAATAATTTTTTTTATAAAAACAGAAAATTTCAAAATACAAAGGTAGAGAAAATGGTATAGTGAACACATCCAACCCTCCAAGTACCCATCACCCAACTTTACCACGCATTATTTACAGCCAATCTTGTGTCATCTATACACCTGCCTACTTTCCAGTCATGCTAGGCTATTTTGACCGAAATCCCAGATATAATATCTTTTCATCTATAAACTTTCAGTACGAGTCTCTAAAAGAGACTTTAAAACATATTCACAACAATGTTGTCACGTCTACAAGAAAAAATAAAGTATTGAAATTTTTCAGACTACTTTTTTCTACATTTGTTTGGATCAGAGTATATATAAGTTTCATTTATTACAATTAGTCGATATGTCTCTTTAAGTCTCTTTTAATCAGTAAGTTTCCCATCCATCATATTTTCCCCTTCCTTAAGAGTATTTTGTTAAAGAAAACAGGTTACTTGTCCCAGAGAATTTCCCACAGTTTCCTATAGTTAATTTATTCACTGACATAAATTCTTGCAGATTGGTTATTTAAGTAGTAGCCAAAGAACTGGTTATTTAAGTAGTTGCCAAAGAACTGCTAATATAATGGAACTACAACAGTACACCAGAGGACCAAAATCACCTATGACCAATATCAGAATTAAAACACTACTTGTTAGTAAACTAAAGTGGGGAAAGCCCATAAAAGAAAGAATTGCTCTACTGTTTAGGTATACAAATAAGCGATCATGTCTTCCTTTTTCACAGAAGTATATTAAACTGCTGATAAAGTAACCCATATTAATCTTGGTGTACACAGTATAAATAGCAAATTTGATAGTACTCACCAGTCTTCATTTCTAATAGGCGCTTTTTCTTTTGTTGGCGTTCAAGTCTTTCCTTCTCTGCCAATTCTTTGGCTATCCTGGCACGTTTTTCTTTTTCCTCTGCTTCTCTTTTTTTGAAATTGTCCTTCATTGCTTGCTATTACAAACAAATTTTGGAAAATGATCAATATTAACCACAGTGATTCCACAAAGAAAATGGAAAATTATTAATCTGTAGAATTGTGATTAAATGTCCTTTAAGTAATGGCTACTTCTTATATTAGTAACACAATCTTTTAAAATATTAGCACATGAACCTTTGTTAAATGTGTTATGTATGTAAAAATACAACTGTTATATTTAAAACACCTGCATATTAGTGAAATCAACTAAGAGAAGGAAGACAGAAACTAAAGATAAAAGAGCATTTAATTTACAAATCAAAACCATTTTCCTATACATACTTCCGAAAGAGTGTCTAGAATATGTATCAGTCTCCCGTACCTCCTCTGCTAAGTAAACTATTGAGTACGAGAAAAATAATCACGGAAGAAATGATAGAAAAGAGCTGAAATTTTGTAATGGCTACCTTATATTACAAACCATTATTTAACAATTTCTTTCATACAGAGAGAAGTGTCATAAGGATGACTAAAGAAATATTTAGCATTTCAAAGTCAGGCCCTCTGACTGTTCATCAAAACCAATAATGACATGTGAACCATAAGAAGATCTCAATAGATATGTGATTAGTTACATTCTTATTTTTTAAAGTTTTATGCAAATCAAGAAATGCCACTCATGTGGCATTTGTGGGAATTAGCAGGTAATCATAGATTTTTCAAAGTGCCAACAAACAGCATGGCATCATATTACACTCTTCTGTGGAGACCATAGTCTCAGGACCAATGAATCCAAACAGGTTATCTAATTGCTAGTTTATCACTAATAGAACTAAGTAGAAAAGTATATAATTAAACTTTAGCAAGTAGGTGGCATGTTATTTTGGGGGGGAGGCTTTAATTTCTTCTTTACTATAATATTCTTCTTTTTTCTTTACCCTAGGGATAATGCAAGTTCTTCTTTAGAAATAAAATAAAAAAACAAAATAAAGTATTATTGATCAAAACAATAAAAGGAAAATTGCAAAGAAAAAAGGAGGAATAAAAAGCACAGAATAAAGGGAATATTAAACTCATCCATTCATCCATCCATGCAATAAACATTTACTGAGAGACTGAATAGTAAATGGTACTAACCTAAAGACTTGGGAAATAGAGATATAGTTCTAAAACAAGTTTACATTCTGTGTGATAGGGTGGGACAGGAGGAAAAGACAGATGATAAACAATTAAAATCTTTAATAAATATAGTACTACAAAAAAAAAATTAAAAGAATGATGTGATAGAATGCCTGGACAGTTAACTTACATTAGGTGGTCAGATAAGGCTTCCCTTTCTGATTTGATTCAAGCTCAAAGTCAAGGAGCTACCCAGATAATGATCTGGGAAAAAACAAATGCAAAGGCTGTTGATGGGTTGGAGAGAGAAGAAAGAGGCCAGTATGGTGGTGTTAGATAAGGTCAGAAGATATGCTGGGGCCTGATCATTTAGGATCTTCTAGAACAAGATAGGGGGTTAGAGTTTCTTTCAAGGAAGTAGGAAACAACTAAAGACTTTCAAGTAAGAGAATGCGAAACTAAGTACTCTAAGTTACAAGTACTAATGAAGCACCTTTGTTCCAAACTATCTTTTCAAAGATATTTATATAATGAACACTCTTGGTAGAGGTAGTGTCTACCTCTCAAGCAAATGGATTTGTTTACTGTCCAGTATGATAAACTGGAGCAAAGGTCAAATAGTCTTACTAATTCTGAAAAACGATTGGGTTCCCTAAATTCAGGATTTCCTTCCAGTAATACAAAGCACTATGTGTGTAGGTATTAAACCCAGCCCTCTTCACATTGCCCTGTGGGAACCTGAGATCAGTAATCTATGAAATTATTTACTATAGCTATGACTAGTGCTGTAATAAACCGTTCTTTGTTTCTGACCCCATGGTCTTTTGTCTTTACCAACATCCACAAAGCTTTGGAAATCATGAAACTTTGATAAATTCTCAGATTCTTCACAGTTTGTGACATATAGTAACACTAAATATTATTGCTAAGCTATGAAATACCAGCTGCAATAATACATATTTTAATATGCAATCCCTCCTTTCCTCAAAATGGAATCTGCATCCTCCATTCTGACTCAGAATAATTGTGTGCTTGTTCACTACAATGAAAGTAAGAGGCAGAAGCAAGACTTGAAAGCTAGCTACAGTTTATATTTTTTCCACCATGTGGCTTCATATTGATGCAGCATACGTTAAGCACCAGCTATACGATGACAGCTGCTAAAAAGTCAACATAAGTTAGGAAAAGAGAAGGCAACCTATAAAATGGACAACCACGAATAAATGGACAAATTCTTAGAAAGGTATAATTTCCTAAGACTGAAGCAGGAAGAATTAGAAAATATAAGCAGACCTATCACAAGTAATGGAATTGAAACCGTAATTAAAAATCTTCCAACAAACAAAAGTCCAGGACCAGATGGCTTCACAGGCAAATTCTATCAAACTTTTAGAGAAGATCTATCATCGATCCTTCTCAAACTCTTCCGAAAAACTGCAGATGGAGAAACACTCCCAAATCCATTCTACAAAGCCACCATCACTCTGATACCAAAACCAGAAAAAGAAATCACAAAAAAAGAAAATTATAGACTAATATCACTGATGAACATGGATGCAAAAGTCCTGAACAAAATACTAGCAAACAGAATCCAACAGCACATTAAAAGGATCATACACCGTGATCAAGTGGGATTTATCCCAGGGATGCAAGGATTCTTCAATATATGCAAATCAATCAATGTGATATACCACATTAACAAATTAAGGAATAAAAACCGTATGATCATCTCAATAGATGCAGAAAAAGCTTTTGACAAAATTCAACACACATTTATGATAAAAACTCTCCAGAAAGTGGGCATAGAGGGAACCTATCTCAACATAATAAAGGCCATATATGACAAACCCACAACAAGCATCATACTCAATGGTGAAAAACTGAAAGCATTTCCTCTAAGATCAGGAAGAAGACAAGGATGTCCACTCTCGCCACTATTATTCAACATCGTTTTGGAAGTCCGAGCCATGGCAATCAGAGAAGAAAAAGAAATAAAAGGAATACAAATCGGAAAAGAAGAAGTAAGACTATCACTGTTTGCCGATGACATGATATTATACATAGAAAATCCTAAAGATGACACCAGAAAACTACTAGAACTAATCAATGAATTTGGTAAGGTTGCAGGATACTAAATTAATGCACAAAATCTCTGGCATTCCTATACACCAACAACGAAAAATCAGAAAGTGAAATTAAGGAAACACTCCCATTTACCACTGCAACAAAAAGAACACAATATCTAGGAATAAACCTGCCTAAGGAGGCAAAAGGCTTGTACTCAGAAAACTATAAAACACTGATGAAAGAAATCAAAGATGACATAAACAGATGGAGAAATATACCATGTTCTTGGACTGGAAGAATCAATATTGTGAAAATGACTATACTACCCAAAGCAATCTACAGATTCAGTGCAATTCCTATCAAACTACTAATGGCATTCTTCACAAAATTAGAACAAAAAATTTTACAGTTCATATGGAAACACAAAAGACCCCTAATAGCCAAAGCAATCTTGAGAAAGAAAAATGGAGCTGGAGGAATCAAGCTCCCCAACTTCAAACTATACCACAAAGCTACAGTAATACAGAATGGTACTGGTACAAAAACAGACATATAAATCAATGGTACAGCATAGAATGCCCAGAGATAAACCCACGCACATATGGGCACCTAATCTATGACAAAGGAGGCAAGAAAATACAATGGAGAGAAGACAGCCTCTTCAATAAGTGGTGCTGGGAAAACTGGACAGCTACACGTAAAAGAATGAAATTAGAGCACTACATAACACCATACACAAAAATAAACTTCAAATGGATTAAACACTTAAATGTAAGACCAGACACTATAAAACTCTTAGAGGAAAAACACTCTTTGACATAAACCACAGCAAGATCTTTTTTGACCCACCTCCTAGAGTAATGGAAATAAAAAGAAAAATAAACATACGGGACTTAATTAAACTTAAAAGCGTTTGCACAGCAAAGTAAACCATAAACAAGACAAAAAGACAGCCCTCAGAATGGGAGAAAATATTTGCAAATGAAATAAGAGACAAATGATTAAACTCCAAAATATACAAATAGCTCATGGAGCTCAATATCAAAAAAACAAACAATCCAGTTAAAAAATGGGCGGAAGACCTAAATAGACATTTCACCAACAAAGACATACAGTTGGCCAAGAGGCACATGAAAAGATGTTCAACATCACTAATTATTAGAGAAATGCAAATCAAAACTACAATGAGGTATCAACCCATGCAGGTCAGAATTGCCATTATCAAAAAATCTAGAAACAATAAATGCTGGAAAGGGTGTGGTGAAAAGGGAATCCTCTTGCACTGTTGGTGGGAATGTAAATTGATACAACCACTATGGAAAACATTATGGAGGTTCCTTAAAAAACTAAAAATACAACTACCATATGACCCAGCAATCCCAGTACTGGGCACATATTCTGAGAAAACCATAATTCAAAAAGAGTCATGTACCAAAATGTTCACTGCAGCTCTATTTAGCCAGGACATGGAAGCAACCTAAGCGTCCACTGACAGATGAATGGATAAAGAAGATGTGGCATATATATACACAAGGGAATATTACTCAGCCATAAAAAGAAATGAAATTGAGTTATTTGTAGTGAGGTCGATGGACTTAGAGTCTGCCATACAGAGTGAATGAAGTAAGTCAGAGAGAGAAAAACAAATACCATATGCTAATACATATATATGGAATCTAAAAAACAAACAAACAATAAAACATGGTATTGATGAACCTAGTTGTAAGGCAGCAATAAAGAGGTAAACATAGAAAAGGGACTTGAGGACGTGGGGTGGGAGGGTGAAGCTGGAGCGAAGTGAGCGTAGCATAGACATATATACACTACCGAATGGAAAATAGTTGGCTGGTGGGAAGCAGCCGCATAGCACAGGGAGATAGGCTCGGCTCGGTGCTTTGCGATGACCTAGAGGGTGAGACAGGGAGGAGCGGAGGGAGGCTTAAGAGGGAGGGGATATGGGGACATGTATATGCATATGGCTGATTCGCTTTGTTGTGCAACAGAAACTAACACAGTATTGTGAAGCAATTATACTCCAATAAAGATCTATTAAAAAGAAAAGACGTGTGGTTTCACAGACAAGTGTGTATATCTGTATGTGTGTGTGCATGTGCACCTGTGTATGTATGTATAAGGGAGATGGGAAAGGAAAGGTGGATTGTGGAGGACAAAGGTTAGGCAAATATTTGGGAATCAAAGCTTATTTCTTGTTTGAGGGAAATGAGTAAGAGGAACGGGTAATAGACAAAAAATATATCATGTAGCTTATTTTTCAAACTTATTAAAGCATACAATTTTCAGATGTGAATTTTCTACTTTAATGACTGGATGCATTTCAATGAGAACATTGAATAGATCACCTATTACCAGATATAACTGCCACACCCTTTTAATATTCCATTGGGCAATAAAAAGTCAAATTTACTTCTTAGGATCTATAAAAATAATGTTTACCTTTAGAAATAAGGACTGAAGTAGTTCTTAAAGCTATTCTGTCTTATGGAAAATGCACTATAGAGTTTCATTTAAAAGCCTATCTCATTGAAAACATATCTTATTCTAACATTATAACTAATAGAAGAATTTTAGCTGGAAAAATACCAACAGACAGCATAGAAATAGGCAGTTAGTCTGAAAATACTATCTCAGTTCAAATAGTAATTTGGAGTTTTCTTTTATTCTAAATTTTGAGAAGTAAAAGCAGCCTAAAACAGAAAAGTTTAGAAAACCGCATTATTCTAGATATCATTGCCTCTTAGTTACTTCAATTCTAAAATTTGAAGCCAGAAAGGAAAGTTACGGGTGAACCATATACATAGTTATGTATAAGAAAACAATTTCTTTTTTAATCAACTTATTCTTGACCTGGTTTTCCATATAGTCAGTTGGTAAATAAATTGCACTGCCACTGACTACTTTCATCTATGTAATGCCAAAAGAAATTCTTTGAGTGCTTGCAAAACTTCCAGACACAGCCTGGTACATGCTCTTGTCTGAAAGATCTATGGGCTTACCAGTCTAGAGGATTTTAAAACGTCAGTCACATTTTGACTGTTCACTTCAAAGGTATAACCAATAATTTACCTGGGTTCCTAAGGCTCACGTGCTTTTTATGGTAATAGAAGATTCTAAAATATCTCTAAAAAATACAGAGGTATATTAATAAATGTACATACAAAAATATATAGATATATGTTAACAAATATACGTGTGTCTGTATGTGCTCATGTCTGTGTATTTTGGAAGAAAATAAAATACACCAGTTCACAATTGTTTTCCTCCTAGAGTTTGTTTTCTACATAACTAAATGTAATAATAAGAACTTTCCCACTACTAGTTTAAATACACATTATAGCATTATACAACACATTTTCTCTCAGAGAAAGCAAAATAAACCAAAGCCAGTAAGTTTAAATGAATGTGTGTATGTGTATGTATGTAAAATTTAGAAGTCTTGCAGAGTATAATCCTCCAGAAATTGTGGCTATTATCATAAATGTTATCTTTGAGTTTTTTATATTTGCATTATCCTTTATTGTAAACTTCTATGACTTGCTTTTTTCACTCTACGTTTCTAAGATTCATCCATATTTTTATGTATAACTTGTGTTTTATTATTTATTCTCCTATCAGTGGGATTTGGGTTGTTTCCAATTTGGGGCTATGATGAACCATGCAGTTACAAACATTTTTGTATGTTTCCCTGTGTATATGTGTAAGAGTTTTTTTTTTAATGGCAGGTCTCATTGGCTCTTAGATCTGTTTAGAAATTGTTGAAAGATACTCTTTAAGTGAAAGAGAACAGAACATTTTAGAACATAACATAAGCAGTGAGGATAAGTATTGCTTGTTTCTGTTCAAAAAATATATAAATATAAGAGTTCTGGGTCCCATTACAAAATATTATTTTACAACGTGGGTTAGGGTCAAATACTTTGAAAGCCACTGCTTTCTAGGATAGGAGCACAACTGATAAATGAAAGGAGAGGGTTGTCTTCAGTCTCACTAGGTGAGGTGAAAGTGTTTTCAAAGCAGTTGAGCCAAAGTACACCCCCACCATCAGTACATAATCATAGCCTACATACTCACCAAGACTGTTATCATCAGTTTTTACCTATATGGAAGGTATATAATAGTATCACATCATGCTTTTAACTTGTATATCTATGTTATTAATTTAACTATTTTCTCACATGTTTATAAAATATTTGTATTTCCTATTCTATGAAATGCCTATTCCTATCTCTTATCCACTGTTCCATTAGGTTATCATTTTCTTAATGACAGTAGTTCTTCAAATATTTTGGATACTAATCTTTTGTTAGCTTTGTGCTTTTTAAATATATCCTGGATTGTAAATGTCATTGTACTTTATGTATATTGTCTTGCAGTAAACAGAAGTTCTCAAATTTATGTAGTAGTCAAAAATCTCTTTTCCCTTATTGTTGATACCTTTAATATATTATTTAAGAAATCCTTCCCTACATCAAAGACAACAATATTCCTCCATATTTTCTTCTTAAAATTTTAAATGATGCTCACATTTCAGTACCTACTTTATTTAACTGTGATCAACATTTGTGAATACAGTTGTGAATAAAATGAGCTGGGAATCCGATTTAATTTTTTCATATGAAAAATGAGTTGACCCATAACAATTTCACAAGTAGCCTATCCTTTCCCCCACTGATCTACAAAGCCATCTCTTCTGGATTTCAAGTGTCCATATACATGTTGATGTTTTGGGGCTGTTTTAGTACATTTGATCAATGTATCCATGTTTGCACCAATAACACTCTGTCTTAATTATGATAGCTTATATATTCTTTTTCTTCTTCCTTTTCTTCTTTAGAAATGACTGCACTATCCTTGGGCCTTTGCTTTGTCATCTATATTTCAGAATAGACTTATTAAGTGTTTTGAAAAAGCTTATTAGGATTTTGAGCAGAATTGCTGATTCTGTAGATTAATTGAGAATTGATATCTTTATATCAATATCTTTATATCAATAATGAATCTTTCTATTTATGAACAGGATGTGGCTCTCCATTAAGTTTCATCTTTTAAAAGTCTATTGAAAATACTTAGAATTTACCCCATTCAGGTCTTGGACATCTTTTGTTAGATTTGTTGTCTGTATCTTCTCTTCCTATTTCTTATAAATGATGTATTTTTAAAAAATTATGATTTTTCAATATTTTGTAACTAATGTGTAAAAATGTAGTTGATTCTATACATTCCATTGATAAAATTTCTTATTTTTAATAATTTTCCTGTAGGTTCATTTTTGCATTATTCTTATGAATTATTCCTATGAATAATGCAAAAAGGAACCTACAGGAAAATTATTAAAATTATTAAAAATAAGAAGTACATAATGGACGATTAGTTTCTTCCTTTTCAGTTTTTCTACTTTTCATTCTTGTCTTATTGTACTGTAGTAGCTAAAAGTTAAATTTCCATTATTAGGTAAAGAAGGTTCCCTTTGTCCTACATTTCATATTTAGGGATAGAGGGTTCAACCAGTTTATTGTTCTTGCTTTAAAATCTGAACAACAGTTGAATTTTATCAAATGTTTTCTCAATCTATTGAAACTCTTAATGTAGTGACATGGATATTCTAATACTAAACCACACTTCCATTTCTGAGATAAGCTCAACTTGGACATGAAGAATTTACCTTTTTGAACATTTGGTCATAATTTTTTTTACACTCTATTAGTTTGGAATAATTGTTTAATTAAAATTTGGGAAAACTCATTTGTAAAACTTTCTGGGCCAAGTATTTAATTTGTTGGAAGATTTGAAGTCATTAAATTAAAAATTAGTCATAGACCTATTCAAGCTTTCTATTTATTTTAAAGTCAGTTTCAATATGTAATATTTTTCCTAGGAACTTATCCATTTCATCGACCTTTCCAATTCTGGTCTACAAATTTTTACAGTATGCTCTTTTTTTTAGTATATCTATAGTTATATTCCTTACATTCTCAATATTGTTTCTCTTTTTTCTTGATTAATCTCTTCAGAAATTTATCTAATTAACTTGTCTTATCGAAATAAGCACATTTTGGTTCTTAAAAATTCTCTTAAGTCATTTTTCCCCTTCATTTCCTTCCATTTTTTCTGGATTGTATAATTGTTTTTAAATTTCTGAAGTCAGATGCTTACCTTATTAACTTTGTCTTTCTGATTTTTTTTTTTTTTTTTTTTTGCGGTACGCGGGCCTCTCACTCTTGTGGCCTCTCCCGTTGTGGAGCACAGGCTCCAGACACGCAGGCTCAGCGGCCATGGCTCACGGGCCCAGCCGCTCCGCAGCATGTGGGATCTTCCCGGACCGGGGCACGAATCCGTGTCCCCTGCATCAGCAGGCGGACTCTCAACCACTGTGCCACCAGGGAAGCCCTGTCTTTCTGATTTTTTAATATAAAGACTTAGGGTATAAATTTCTTTACACCACTATTATTTTGGCCCACAAATTCTGATGTATTTTCAGTACTTTCAGGTCTGTTTTTTTTCTATGATTTCTTCCTTGATACATGAGTTATTTAGTATATTTTTAGAATTTTTAAAAAAGGTTTTAAAAGGTCACCCTTTTAAAATTTTATTTCTAACTTCATGTTATTGTGGTCAATGAATAAACCTGAAACATACAAATTTATCAAGATTTGTTTCACAATCTCTAGTATGCGATTAACTTGACAAAAGGTCTACCTGTGATTGAGAAGAATATGTGTTCTTTAATTGCTGGGTTGGGTTCTATAAACATGTATCAAATCAAATCTATTAATTGAATTGTTTAAAGCTCCCATATCTTTGGCAATATTTTTATGCTTGACACATCAATAAGTTAGAGAACTTTGTTGAAGTTTTCCAATATAATGCTATCTGTCAACTTATTCCTATAGTTTACCATAATTTACATGTTTATTTTGATGCCATGTTATAATGCACATGCAAATTTTTGAATCGTATCTTTCTGGTGAATTAAGCTTTTTATCATGAAATAATATTCCCTTAAGTCTATTTTATCTGTTATTAACATAGTTTCCCTTTTTCTTTTAATTAATATTTGCCTTGTATTTCATTAACTGTTTTGTTACTTCAAACTTTTCCATATCCTTGGGTTATTGGTTAGTTTCTTATAAACAGCATAAGACTATGTTTTGTTTTTTGTCCAATCTTATGGTCTTTTAAAATGTTATTATAATTTGTAAAATATTTGTGTCCACAACTTACATTATTTCTTCTATTTGTCCTGTTTAATCTATCCTCCTTTTACATGTAGTTTTTGTCTGTTTGTTTTACTTCATATGTCTTTCTTAGTCCATTTCTCACCCTATAGTTTGGAACTTATACTATTTTTTACTGACTATACTTGTAATTTTATCACACAAATTAATGATGTTTAAAGTTAATTGATATCTTGACCTCCCTTTCTCCCCTTTGAACAATACAGAGAATATAAAATACCTGAACTCCAAACATATCATTCAATTTACTTAACAATTTGTCCAATAGTTAAGCTCTGTCTCCCCTTCTCTGCAAAACAAGCTACACATTGTTTTATTGTATACTTCATTTCTATACATTTAGTTTCATGGTAGGTATGCCTTCTTGTCTCTCAAATTTTTCTTTAAGTAAAAATTCTGCTTCTTTAAATGCATCCTTCAGAGCAGGGGTGAGCAAACTACAATACTTGTTCGGCCACCTATTTTTGTAAATGGAGTTTTATTGGAACATAGCTGCACCCATTCATTTACCTACTGACCATGGCTGATTTTGCATGGCTATAGCAGAGCTAAGTAGTTGCAACAGAGGCTGCATATATTTAATATCTGGCCCATTGAAAAGTCTGCCAATCTCTGCTTTAGAAGGTCTTTTAACAAAGGGATAGTCACAGAAAACACCTTTATTATCTGTTTATATGAAATTAGTTTAATTTTGCCCTTGTTCTATAAAGAGCTTATGCTGAATACCCCAAATTAAGAGAACAGTAATTTTTTTTCAACACTTGAAAATATCTCACTTTCTTCTATTTTCCATTTTTTCTAATGAGAAGTCATCTGTATCTAACTGTTGTTGCATTAGTGATTGTATCTTTCTCTTTGGCTGCTTTTAATATTTTGTCTTTTAGTGTTCTACAGTTTCACTACAATATTTTTTAAGTGAATTTCATTTTATTCATCTGGCTTGGTGTAGGTTGTACTTCCTATTCTACGGATTGTTGATCTGGAAAACTCACAGCCATCATTCTGAATATTGTCTTTCATTCATTCCTTCGAGTCTATCTTTCTGAGACTCTCATGGTACAAGGGGTAGCCCTTCTCACCCTGCCCTCCATGTTTCTTAACATGTCTTTTACACTTCTAATCTTACTGTCTCCCTGGATTGCATTGGACAATTTCTTTAGATCTATTGTCTAATTTGCCATTTCTTTCTTCAGCTGAATGTAGTCTGCTGTTTAATACATGTTTAATTTCAACCATCATGCTTCCATTTCCTTAAATTCTATCTTAATTCTTTTTCAAACCTACTTTGTCATTTTTGGTAATTTCCTGTTTCTTTCTCTCTCTTTAATCTCATCTGTTATTTACTTCAACATCAAAAATTGTTATTCAATATCTAGAGTCTTGGGGGGTTATATCTATTGTTCTGTTCTATCATGATCATTTCACCACACAACGCCTTGTTTCTTTGTGTGTTTGTTGATTGCGATTAAGTGCTCTTATTTGATTAACCTTAATTTGCAAGAATCTAGAGGATCAAAATTGTAATTGCCTCTTGCACAGAGTTTTTAATTTGCTTCTGTAAATAATCAGGTATTATTTGTAACCTGTATAAGTTTAATTTCCTTTTGTCCTAGGCTTGGCACATAAATCTTACGCAGTGTACCTAACCTGCATTTAGCCCTTAATCTTGGCATCCCAGGGCATGCCTGGCTTTCCCCCTTGTGTACCTATGTTATGTTCAACATGTAAGTTTCAGCTTTGTCCTTTTCTCTTTAACCCTTTTTATCCTCAGAGATCTCCCTTGCTTTCACACAAAACAGCCATGTTTTAAAATGCTTTGTTGTATTGCAGTGGGATGGATATTTAAGAATCCATATTAACAGATCAATGGAACAGGATAGAAAGCCCAGAGATAAACCCACGCACATATGGTCACCTTATCTTTGAAAAAGGAGGCAAGAATATACAATGGAGAAAAGACAGCCTCTTCAATACGTGGTGCTGGGAAAACTGGACAGCTACATGTAAAAGAATGAAATTAGAACACTCCTTGACACCATAGAAAAAAGTAAACTGTAAATGGATTAAAGACCTAAATGTAAGGCCAGACACATTTTTTTAGAGGAAAACACAGGCAGAACACTCTATGACATAAATCACAGTGAGATCCTTTGTGACCCACCTCCTAGAGAAATGGAAATAAAAACAAAAATAAACAAATGGGACCTAATGAAACTTAAAAGCTCTTGCACAGTAAAGGAAACAATGAGCAAGGTGAAAAGACAACCCTCAGAACGGGGAGGAAATATTTGCAAATGAAGCAACTAACAAAGGATTAATCTCCAAAATATACAAGCAGCTCATGCAACTCAATAGCGATAAAACAAACAACCCAATCCAAAAATGGGCAGAAGACCTAAACAGACATTT
This sequence comes from Monodon monoceros, assembly GCF_005190385.1. NCBI lineage: Eukaryota > Metazoa > Chordata > Mammalia > Artiodactyla > Monodontidae > Monodon > Monodon monoceros. The sequence goes on along the minus strand of NW_021703785.1, from coordinate 43,009,859 downwards.
CTCCAAAGAAGATATACAGATTGCCAACAAACACATGAAAGGATGCTCAACATCGCTAATCATTAGAGAAATGCAAATCAAAACTACAATGAGGTATCATCTCACACTGGTCAGAATGACCATCGTCAAAAAATCTACAAACAATAAATGCTGGAGAAGGTGTGGAGAAAAGGGAACCCTCTTGCACTGTTGGTGGGAATGTAAATTGATACAGCCACTATGGAGAACAGTATGGAGGTTCCTTAAAAAATGAAAAATAGAACTACCATATGACCCAGCAACCCCACTACTGGGCATATACCCTGAGAAAACCACAATTCAAAAAGAGTCATGTACCACAATGTTCATTGCAGCACTATTTACAATAGCTAGGACATGGAAGCAACCTAAGTGTCCATCGACAGGTGAATGGATAAAGAAGATGTGGCACATATATACAATGGAATATTACTCAGCCATAAAAAGAAACGAAATTGAATTATTTGTAGTGAGGTAGATGGAACTAGAGTCTGTCATACAGAGTGAAGTAAGTCAGAAAGAGAAAAACATACTGTATGCTAACACATATATATGGAATCTAAAAAGTTTTTTAAAAATGGTTATGAAGAACCTAGGGGCAGGACAGGAATAAAGACGCAGATGTAGAGAATGGACTTGAGGACACAGGGAGGGGGAAGGGTAATCTGGGACAAAGTGAGACAGTGGCATGGACCTACATATACTACCAAACATAAAATAGATAGCTAGTGGGAAGCAGCCACATAGCACAGGGAGATCAGCTTGGTGCTGTGTGACCACCTAGAGTGGTGGGATAGGGAGGGTGGGAGGGAGATGCAAAAGGGAGGTGATATGGGGATATATGTACACGTATAGATGACTCACTTTGTTATAAAGCAGCAACTAACACAACAATGTAAAGCAATTATACTCCAATAAAGATGTTAAAAAAAAAAGGAATCCCTATTAACATATTGTGAAAAGCAAAGTCCTCAAAAGTTTGTTCTTATAGAAGGTTGACCAACACATAATCTTTATTTCTTAAATACTTTCGTAGGGACTTCCCTGGTGGTGCAGTGGTTAAGAATCCGCCTGCCAATGCTGGCGACACGGGTTCGATCCCTGGTCCGGGAAGATCCCACACGCTGCAGAGCAATTAAGCCCATGCGCCTCAATTACTGAGCCGGCATGCCCAAACTACTGAGGCTCGCGTGCCTGGAGCCCCGGCTCCGCAACGAGAGCGGCCACCTCAATGAGAAGCCCGCACACTGCAACGAAGAATAGCCCCGGTCCACAGCAACTAGAGAAAGCCTGCGCGCAGCAATGAAAGACCCAACGCAACCAAAAATAAATAAATTTAAAAATAAATAAATAAAATGAAAAATAAAATTTTAAATACTTTTGTATAATGTGGCAGTTCTTATACACTGTATATTTCTCCCTGGGTACATTATACATGTATGTTTTAGAATCTAAAGGTAAACAATTTAACATTGCACAGCCATATAAAGTCAGTCCTAGGCAGGCACTCAAAACAGTTTGCTGAATGAAAAGAATGTCTTAAAAAATACAGTAAATATGACCTTTCACTGCTTTCAGAAATTATTTTTAAAAATCTATCTGAGCTTATTACTGTATATTAGAAAGAGCATACTGGTTAGAAGGAGGAAATCTGAAGTCATATTGTCTTTGTTTGAATCTCCACCTGACACTAAATAGCTGTGTGACTTGTATCTCAGCTTCCTCTTCAGTAAAATGGGTAAAATAATACTTACTTTATGAGGATATTTTAAGAATTAAATAAATTAATGCATGAAAATGGCTTACAGAAGTGCCTGGCACATCGTAAGAACTATATAAATGTTAGCAATTATTAATATTATTAGTAGTAATATTATATTATTACAAACTTATAAAATTATTTTCATTATTACTATGTCATTAACCAAATACCTCAAACACACAATTATTTATCCAGTAACAAATCAATGAAGAGCAATTTCTAGCTTACATCATTTATATGTTTCTATCAAGAAAAAGGTGGGATGCCAATTTTCACAGATCTTATGAGAATATAAATTCCTTCCATACAGAGACATTGGAATATGATTGTACATGGAGTCGATAGGAAGTACCATCAAAGCATGCATCCAATACAGCTAGATTACTTGGCAGGGAAGATAAAGAGATGAACTAAACATGGAAGCTAGGTGTACTCTCGACCTCAAGTCTAGCTATTTACTGCTAAAAATTTAATACATATATATATATATATATATATATATGAATTATATATAAATGTACACATACACAGCTTATAGGGATATTTTAAGAATTAAATGACCTAATACATGTAAATGGCTTACAGAAGTGCCTGGCATACACACACACACAGACATTGTTTTTAATACTCTGGTAAGCTTTAAGAGCTTTTTTTCTGGAAAAGAGTTTAGTTTCCTGTGTTCTTCCCCCCAATAAATTCCTCACTTGAAATTTGACTTTTCTGATAAACTAACTTAAAACATTGCCCAATTATACAATTAATAGTTGTTTTATTTTCCCCAAAAGTAAAATTAAAAAAAATCAATGTGCATATTACCCCCTCCCCAAAAAGCCTAAGAAATAGTCTATATTACAACTATGCCTTTACTTGACAAATATATTAGCCTTAAGTTATAAGATAAAATTGTAGTAAAATAAAATTTTGAGTATAAGACACAAGCAGACTTCCACAGATCCTTTTTTTTTTTTTTAAAGAAGATGGTGCGGGTAGGAGTTTATTAGTTTATTTATTTATTTTTGCTGTGTTGGGTCTTCGTTTCTGTGCGAGGGCTTTCTCTAGTTGTGGCAAGTTGGGGCCACTCTTCATTGCAGTGCGCGGGCCTCTCACTATCGCGGCCTCTCTTGTTGCGGAGCACAGGCTCCAGACGCACAGGCTCAGTAGTTGTGGCTCACGGGCCTAGTTGCTCCACGGCATGTGGGATCCTCCCAGAACCAGGGCTCGAACCCGTGTCCCCTGCATTAACAGGCAGATTCTCAACCACTGTGCCACCAGGGAAGCCCGATCCTGACTTTTTGATTGCACTTCTCCATTTGATTCTTAGCCTATTTAAATAGTTTAATCTGTCCAACTCAACATTTTTCAACATATGATAATGTCTGGTATATTTTTGTAACAGAAAATTTTGGCAATTTTATTAAATGAAAAAAATATTAAGTTTATAAGTGTCTTCTTGTTCAGAGTTATATTTCTTTCACCATTAATGGATATTTAAGCTATGTCAGCCAGGGATCCCTTAATACAGTTTTTACTAAACTCAAAAATCTTTTCTTCTTGCCTAAGTATTAAATTTTGTCTCAAGTCCCTAAAATGAGATTAGACAAACTGAATTTAAATCTGCATGCCTTCCAAAGAGATGGATGTTAGGACTATGAAGACATAGGCTAATTCTCTCAAAGTAAACGACCACATAAGAGTCCAGCACATTCCCACTAAATGCTTGTTAGGACTTTACCTAACCTTAAGAAGAGGCAACACTCAGCCATATGGAATGACTGCTTCCCAGAAATTCCTGATGACTACTTTAAAAATGCATTCCTGTACTCCTGTATATACACAACATGAAAGAAAAAACATTTAGATAATTAATACCAGTCATAAAAGTCTCTAAGAATGTAAAAGGTATGTGATGTACTTATCAGCTTTCCATCAAAATTACTTGTTTAACTAAATAGATTATAACTACCTCATGGAAAATATGTTTATTCTTAGAAAACTTTATTTGCAATAATTATAAGGTAGATGCTTTAGAAAGGAATCTAGAATGACAGTAAAAATTAATCAAATTATTTTCTCTGGTATTACCAAATCCAATTAAAAAATGCTATCAGTGAGAACAGGAAAGCATGATATACTATACACCGGCACCAACGCTTCATCATCTTAACATTCAAGACAAAGTGTTTTTAGTTGAACTTCCTACGACCCGTGAAACTTATGAAAATGGAAAACTATCCTTTGAGAATGTCCCAAAGGATGTACAGGTGCTGATGATTAAACAGTTTTAGCTTCAAGTTGCTCTTTATTGTAAAGTCAGCCTCAGATGAAACACCAAATTACTTATTAGCCCATCAGGGACTTAACATTACTGGCCCTTCATAATTATGCCATGAGTTTGTTTGTAATTCGTCCAAGTACTTTGCAAAATTTTCAAGCAAATGAGATTTTTCAAACTATTAAACAATGTCTTTAATAAATAAAGTATGAAATGTTCACAATTAAGGTTTTCCCAAAGTAGAACTTGATTTTTCCATTAAATATGTTCTCTTCTCTTGTGTTCTGAAGTGATATACTATAAAAATATTCTTTTTCTTTTTATCTGCCAGTCATGAGGCTAAATAAAGGCACGATTAGGCACAAGACAGCAGCCATGAAGAATGGTGCTTAAAGATAGGCCTGTTGATAGGACAGCATGTTTTTTTTTTTTTTTTGAGCTATTGCTAATCAGCTCTTCAAGGAAAACATCCAACCAAAGCCCAACAATATTCCATATAAACATGGTAATGTTTAAACATAACATAAAAAGTAGCCTTAAGCCAATAGTGTTTTTTCTGTCCTTCTCTCTCTCTCTTTTTTTTTTTTTCGGTACACGGGCCTCTCACTGTTGTGGCCTCTTCCGTTGCGGAGCACAGGCTCCGGACGCGCAGGCTCAGCGGCCATGGCTCACGGGCCCAACCGTTCCGCGGCATGTGGGATCTTCCCGGAGCGGGGCACGAACCCGTGTCCCCTGCATCAGCAGGCGGACTCTCAACCACTGCGCCACCAGGGAAGCCCCTGTCCTTTCTTGTTCAGGACATGGAAGACCAGTATATCTGATGTACAAAGAATATGCCATTTTATTCATTTTCATTTGTGGTATTCTAGTTTAGTGCTATCTTTCCAATTACATGGGTTAATATACTTATTATGCTGTATCAGTTATGTAGTTGATTTCTTTTTTCTCCATTATCAATTGTTGTTCTTATTACTGTATTAAAATAATCCAGTCTTTACTTTTTGCTATATTATTTCCATATACAAAATACTTAAAATGTAAAAGGGATATACAAATCACCAGTCATTTAGTCATACAGAAATCTGTCAGTCAAATGCATTTATTATCCCACTAAGCAATGCATACTAAGAATAAATCTTATCAGTAAAGAGAAATATTAAGCCAAGTAATCTAGGTGTGTTTTTATTGTGAAAAGCCTAAAGAACAAAGATTAGAAGAACCTAACAGAATTAATTTTCAAGGCTGCAAACCCAAATATTCAGCACCTGGAATTGATCTAGTTCTTTAAATAAACAGATGCTAACAGGTAAGAAGAAAAGAAGATTCTATAGTTAGAATATTTATTTTGTTCTAGGTTTGGAGCTTTATACCTCTAAGTACGATCTCAGAATAATAATGGTTCCAGTGAAAATAACTTTCAAGTCGTAACCTCACCCAAATCAGCAAGGATAGAAGATACTTCCTATTATAATTACATAAGCTGGCTCAACATCCAATCACAGGACTTTTACATGATTTTCTTTTCTCTGATAGTGTATAATGAGTCCATCTAGAAGATTTAAGGAGCATACAGAAAATGCTTAATGCCTTGGAGTTCCTGCTGGTCACCTAGTTGTTCTATATAGTAATCATCAGAAGTGACATTTAGAGTTGAGAAGCATCAAATTGGGGTAATTTAAATGATTTGGCAAAATGAGTTTTGTTCTAGCTGTACTCTATATGAAAAAAATTTACACTAAAAATACCCTCTCATTGGATGATTTCATTTTTGTTTGGCAAATCACTACTTTAGTCTGAGTATTCACTAGAAGGATAAATTGTATTTGATCAACACATGCAGCAAGACAAAATGAGTTATAACTGATTTTATATTTGTTTACTACACGGTATCTTTCAATTGTGTGAACCAAAAATCAACTTAAAGTCTGCAAACAGCATGAATGATAAATCTTTAACTAGATGAAACATAACTTTAACAAAACTGTAGACATAATCTAAAGACAAAGCTATTGATGGAAAATAGGTAGCCATTTATTTATTTCAGAGTATTTTATATGGAAGCATAAAATTAAAAAGAGGTAAAATCCTTAAACTATAGATCTTATTAAAATGAAATGGGAAAGGTAAAAATTACTTCTATCCTATGTAGAGAGATCACTTATTTTGAGGGTATATGAACATTATGTTATTTGATCTTCAAACTGTAACATCCTTAAGAAACACATGCTGTTATTAATGGGGAGCTGAGACTCAGGAGGTTAAGTAATCTGCCTAAGTCATAACACCCAAGGCACTCGGATGCCAAAGCCTGCACTCCCAGCCACTGCTGTCTCCCCAGTAGTGACGTGGACAGGAAAAACATCACTATTAAAAACAAACAAAGGGTGAGGCTTATCATAGGCAGAATTCAGCAATCATTTAAAATGTGAAGAAATCAGAGGAAATTATTTTTCTTTGACTGTCATCACACAATTCAGATGGGAGGTATATATGTGGAAAACAAAATTTAGGGAGAAACAAACTGGACTTTAATAACTGCAAAGTTCAGCACATATACCTAAACCCAGTGCAAAAAAAAAAACAAATACAAGGCTCCTCCATCTTTTGTGTATGCAACAGTAATCCCTTTTAAGGCAGGGATTGCTTTCTGCTGTCCTCAAAATCCTAACGCTAAAGTGGGGTGTCCAGATATGCAGGGTCTTTGAACCTATTAATAAAGAAGGATGTCTAGTGACTTTTCTAGTACTTCAACATCCCAACAGAGAATGTTTATGTGCTCAGGATAAAAGCTACATGAACCAAAAAGTTTGACTTCTTTAAGTGTAATCACATCAACTCTATACATGAATATATAATATTGTAAACTCAAAGGGTCTACATAGTTACATATGTCTAATTAAAACAGAAAAATGACATATTCTTAATAAGTAAAACTTATTAGAAAATCTGTTTTCAAACATGTTACTTATAAGAAGACAAATAACAAAGGAATCCTAAGCGTTCGGAAGTATTTCTCTAAGATGAGATGTTAAGTAAAATAAATGAGGTGTCAGGTGAAATTTGCTCAAGGAGTTAAGAGTGTTGTTGTACTGTGCTAATAATTCTGGGTAAAGAAAGAAAATAGCAAAAGACCTTCCAATGATAAAAAAGAAGCATCATCAGGATAAGACGTGAGTGTGTTGAAGAAGAAACCATGTAATTTGGGCCCAAGGGAGTAAAAGCAGTTTGAGCAAGACTGTGTAATAAAGATGAGTGGGAGGTGGGACCAGGACATACATATGCTTCAAAGCCACAGTGATCAACGAGAGACACAAAAATTAGTTTTAAACTCAAATGACAAACATGAGCCTGCTACAGCTGTTGGATAAGATAAAGGGAAGTAAGTCAGAAAGAGAAAAACAAATATCGTATGCTAACACATATATATGGAATCTAAAAAAAAAAAAAAATGGTTCTGAAGAACCTAGGGTCAGGACAGGAATAAAGACACAGACGTAGCGAATGGACTTGAGGACATGGGGAGTGGAAAGGGTAAGCTGGGACGAAGTGAGAGAGTGGCATGGACATATATATACTACCAAATGTAAAATAGGTAGCTAGTGGGAAGCAGCCACATAACACAGGGAGATCAGCTCGGTGCTCTGTGACCACCTAGAGGGGTGGGATAGGGAGGGTGGGAGGGAGACGCAAGAGGGAGGAGATATGGGGATATAGTGTTATAAAGCAGAAACTAACACCATTGAAAGTAATTATACTCCAATAAAGATGTTAAAATATATATATATAAAGGGGGACAAGAGGGTCCTTGTAAGATCCAACCAAAATTCCATAATGAGCTCAATTCATCCTGGAGAAGCACGTTATCTCTTTTAATAACAGGTGCATTGGTAATGGCATATAACAATGAGTCTAAAACCAGACCACAGTGGAAAATGATGATTGCTATGTAACACTACACGACTGAAGGCACGAATTTCATTTGGTGAAGTTTGATTCCTGGTGGGTCACCAATTTGCTCAGCCTATAGTGTGAGGCCAAACATTTCCACCTAGTGCCTCCAATTTGAACTTTATGCCTCACATGAGTCCTATGGGAAATAAAAATCTATTACAGAGAGGTGCTGACTCTGTACCGCTCACCTTAACCCCCACCCCAGCCACAAGGCTTTCCATTAATAGGCCTATAATTTTAAAAGTGAACATTTTATGCTTTGAAATAGAACCAGACCTGCAAACATTTTTCTATCGTGAGCTCATCAATGTAAATAGAAAGTTATTCTATCAAGGGGTGAGGAAATAAGGTGAGCCTTGTGCTGATTCCCTCTAGTAAGTTATAAAAAACACCCTTAAAAATTACATTTTGATTGTTCTTACAAACTCTCTGAGAGCAATGTACTTGGAAATGGTAAAAAAAAAAAAGTACAGGCTTTGGAGTCAGGCAGGTCAGGCTTCCATTTAATCCTGCCCCTGCCAATTCTGAAGTGCATCTGCCAAGGCATGGATTTTCTTTCTCTGGCCTGTAGTTCCCTCCAGGTAACATTCTGTACCTCATAAAAATGTTGTGAAGACTAAATGGGATGACACATGAAGAGCACCTAGCACAGGGTCTTAGCAATTCCATCAGTGGCAGCTGTATTTGGTTGAAGATGATAGAAAAGGGGTAAGTTAAACTGTCACAATGAACAGCTGTTCCTCAGAGGAAGCCACAAGATCATGAAAGCCTCCCCTGTTGGTCTACTGGGCTTGAGGTAGCAGACTGAAACAGATGTTCCTTTGTTACCTATTGTAAAAAGTCTCTCAGGGAGACAAAAGGAAGGAGGGAAGGAAGGAAGGAAGGAAGGAAGGAAGGAAGGAAGGAAGGAAGGAAGGAAGGAAGGAAGGAAGGGAAGATGCTGAACAGCTCTATCTATGCAAATTAGTTGAGAGATCCTAATTAACACTGGTGAGACTCCCTGGCTTAGCATCTCCGTTCAGTCACCTGCTAGCTGTCACTATCTATCTAAGCCTCAGTTTCCTCATTTGTAAAATGGGAATAATCCAGTACACATACCACATCTGTTTGTTGTTTGTAACGAATGAGAATGAGAACACCTGGCACTTGGTTGGCAGTATATGTGTTAGCTATTAGAGAATGCCACCCACTGTAGATGGGGGCATCTGATACTAGATGAAGGAAATTCTGAGCACAGATTAGAAGTGCGAGTACAATAATTTAGCCCGGCAAAATATGGAGGGAGTGTGCCAGGCATAGGGAACAACGAGCAGAGTGGCCAGAACTTGAGAGAAAACATTCCATGGTAAGCTGCTGTAGTGGAGGGCAGGTGTAGAATGAGGACAGTGCTCCAACTTCTTATGTGTAATACAAAACGGACCTCCAATTTACCAGAACATTTGCTGCTCATTCATGACGAGGGATCATGAATGTCAGTGGATGAAGTAATAGTGTAAACATAGTTTAATGTATCAACTATACTTAACAATGTAAACATATCTTAAGTGTATCTTAAAGAGAAAATATATTTTTTGCCTATTGTATTAATGTGGCTTTCCAGAACAAACCTTCAATATATTAAAGGTCCACATCTATCCCCAATATTTTCATACTAACTCATTGAAATTAGCCTCGTTTCCACAATTGAACTGTATGGAATTAAATAGCAACCTAAGAGATCAGAAGACATTGACAAATAGACATCTATTTGTCAGTAATTTCTATCAGTCTTGACGCTGTGGTCTTTTTAAAGATACAGTGTCCAAAATTCAAGGAGTATAACCATAAAGAAAGGAAGAAAAAATTTGTGCGTGAAATTATACTTCCCTTACAGTCTTCTTTATGCTTATTTTTATTCTAAAGAAAATTCCCTCTCCAGATTACTTATTTAGATAAAGTGTTTTATACTTAGCTCTAATGATTTTAATTTAGTACAATGCGTATATGAGTGTGTGTGTGTGTGTGTGTGTGTGTCTATATGTATGTGTGTGTGATAGCAGCTACTTCTAGGACCCATGTAAACTCTGAAATAGGCAAAGTATAGCTGTCACTCTGTGACCCTCCACCTTGAACCCTTCTCCATTCAAACATTTTCTCTCTCTGCCTACCACCTAGTAACAGAAATGCCAAGTCACCCAGAGAACTCCTACCAGATCTCAGGAAGATGTGGAATTAGATCTGGTTTCAAAACCAGACAATACGGCCTTGGTCTCTTTCTTCATTTGCCAAAGGGGGATAGAAACAACGAAAAGATACAGAATTATCATGAAGATTGACTGAGGTAATATATGTTAGGCATTTGGAAAAATGTCTGGTTCATAGAAAATACTCAATATCTGATGGGTATTATTATTTTATATATGCATTTTATAATTTTATGCATAATTGTGTCATGGGTCCCCAAGACCACCCTCAGGCTTGATAATTTGTTGGAAGGACTCACAGAACTCAGAAAAGTTGTTACACTCACTGTTAACAGTTTCTTACAGTGAAAGGATATAGATTAAAATCACAGTTGTCTTCTCCCAGTGGAGTTTCATTATTCCAGCAACAATGTGTGACAACACGTGTGATGTACTGCCAACCAGGGAAGCTTACCCAAGCCTTGATGTCAAGAGTTACTGAGGGGACTTCCCTGGTGGTCCAGTTGTAAAGAATACACCTTCCAATGCAGGGGACATGGGTTCGATCCCTGGTTGGGGAACTAAGATCCCATATGCCTCAGGACAACTAAGCCAACTACTGAGCTCGGGTGCCTCTACTAGAAAGCCCGCATGCCAAAAATACAGAGCCCACTCACCCTGGAGCCTGCGTGCCACAACTAGAGAAGGGAAAACCTGCATGCCACAACTAGAGAGAAGCCCATGCACCACAACAAAAGATCCCACGTGCCGCAACTAAGACACAATGCAGCCAAAAAAATAAATAAAATTTAAATAAATAAATAATAAGACTTATTGAGGTCAGTCATGCAGGCATGAATATAGACTCCCTGCATGAATGACCTTGGCTACTCAGTCTCCAGCACCCCACAGACGACGAACTGACACAGTGTGGCCCAAGGCCCCTGGTGAACAAAAGTAGGTGTTCACCGTAAACCACATTTTTTGCATAAACTATCTAGCTTGGCCCAAGGCCCCAGGTATACAAAGATGGCCATACCGGGCAGGATATTCCAAGGCTCACTGTTGCTCTCTCCAGAGCCAGTCAAGGGCCACTACTTTCTCTAAAATGTACAGGGTTTGAGTACCTTAAGCCCACTGAGTTAACCCTTTACTGCATAATAATTTATTAAGCAACTACCATGCACCAGGAGCTATGATACTTAATATATATTACCTCATTTAATATTTAAATACTCTCATGAGAAAGGAATTAACATCCCCTTTTACAAATATGGAAACTGAGGCTCGAGAAGGTTAAAAGGATTCATAGTCATATATTAACTAGTGTGGAATCCAAACCTTGCTCTCTCAAACTGCAAAGCCTTTGCTACTTCCACTAAGCCATGCTGTCTCATAAAATATTATAAAAATTAAAGTAGTATATTATACATCACGAATATAGGCACATAATAAATATATTTAATAGATTCATTTCTGGTAGTGAAAAAATAATTTAAAAAATCACTTTGAATTTGTGGAGGAAATAAACTAGAGCTGTGAGCAAATGTGCACTTACTGTAGACCAGTTTTCATTTAAAATATTGAGTTTTTATTGAAAGGGTATCTAGTCACAACCAGGTGATTATAATCAAGTCCAATAAATTCAGCAATAAAGTTTTCCGGAGATTAAAAAGAAATTCAAACTTCTTTAAATTCAACCTTCTTTTTCTTTACACCTCAAAACTTTTTAATCCCCACAAACATTTGCTGAAACACAAAAGTGACTCACCCATCTATTAAGAATAACGTAATTTTCCGTTGTAGAAATGTATTACCAGTTTCCCTAGAGGAAACAATGCTTTCTCACTTTAATACGTGTGTGGTTTTCTCCCCGATCTAATCAGCTAATACTTTTCAAAAGATCTTTTTAATGCCTAAATGAAAGGATTCCACATCAGAGACCTGACCTCCCTATTATAGTATCTAAAGGAAACCCTAGGAATGTAAAATCCATTCAAAGGCAAATCGCAGGTAGCTTATTATACAATGCATTAAGAAAAGGGGAAAAAAGCTTCATAAGAACTGCACAGAATTTGGTAAAATTATACCACAAAAATACAAATTGATCTTAAGTATAAAGAAACAAATTCATAGCCAAACACTTACTACAAAAGTGCTTTGTAGTCAGCCAGGAGGGGAGTCTTTACGAAAAGCTTCAGAATTTGTCACTTTTTCAATCAAAATTTCTGATTACAGCTTAATGTTGGGAAGGCCAAAAAAAGGACAAAACACATTTTTCAATAGATTTAAAAATCTGAAATTTTTAAAGCTAACTTTCAATATCAGAAAAGGTAGATTTTACTACAGACAACAAGAGTAGAATGAAGTAATAAGAGTAATAATAGATAGTAATATATTATATTATATATATAATATAATATATAATATATAATTAATATATAATTATAATACATAATATAGTAATATATTATAGTAATATAATAATAGTAATATAGATACAAATACTTTTAAAAAACAAATTAAGATTTTTAACATACCATGAACATGGTTCTGAAGTTATTCAAATCAGTCAAAAAGTCTTCCACAGACACCTTCTTCACATCGATGGCATAGTACCCCATTATACTCTGGTATAACTTGTCCATGTTTTCATGTAATTTTGAAAGTTTCTCATAGTGTTCTTTTGCACTGATAACAAAGCTGTATATTACAGTTAAGGTATTCTGAAATTTACAAAGTAATGCTTTAGGGGAAAAAAAATCCTATAAGTCCAATGTTTTAATTTAATTGTTAGCCATTATTACATATCTCCAAAATGCCAAAATTAGCTCTAATAGTTAACCATTCTTACAATTCAATCTACACTGTACAGTGATGAAATCTTAAGTGTGCTTCCTAATTAACACTGGTGAAGTTATCAGAAAAGTTATTTATATATTTAATATTTCTCTTTTACAATTAAGTTCAAGGAAATTTTTCTTCCAATTTGCCTATCTTATCAGATCATGCAATATGATTTAAAATTATAGTTCAGTAGTTTCAATGATATTGAAATCAATAACATAGGCATTTTGCATAGTAGTTAAACTGGACAACCTGGGGTCAATTTCTAGCTCCTGCACTTGGTAGTATTGTGCCTGTGGACAAATGCCTTCATTTCTCTGTGCCACAATTTTGTCACCTGTAAAATGGGAATAATAATAATAACATCACTTATAGGGCTGTTGTGAGGACTAATGAGTTAATACATACAAAGTTCTTAGAAAAATGGCATTTCGTAATACATATAAATACTTGGTCTTATTATTGACCACTTATTCAATTTAAGCTCTACTTAAGGTTGTAAAAGCAATAAATTTTTTAAGAGTTACATTAAAAACTTCTTATACTGTATAAGTAAATTCATGTTTTAACTTCTTTGGAAAATTGGTATACAATTTCTTCTATGAATTACATGATTTAAAATTATGATTACACACACACACAGAAACGTTCTTTTCTCACTTATTTATGACAATTAGTTGAAAGCACACTGAGACTGAGAAGACTAACTTTCTGTGAATGTGGTGGTGGCATTAGAACACATTTTCTAAACAAACAATAGAATTTCCTTTGTGGTGTGACAGATTGCTGTGGTAGCCAGATAAAAAATCTCCATACCACATTCTGAAAAGATGACTCCGCTACAGCATCAGTCATAATTATCTATGGCTCTTTTAAACTGGGACATTAAACTTACTGAAGTCATTATATTGTCTCTAACACAAAAAGATAAACAGATATTAACACATTTTTTCAGAAGTCAGAAAATAAGAATAACTAGACTCAGACTGGGAGAACAAAATAAAAAAATGGAATGTTTATGTCTAAAAAGATAAATTTTCCACAATTTCAAAAAGATATGGTTCCTCTGGTCAGAGCATTCTCCAGTACAGGATGAAATAAGGAAAATGATCCAGACCCTCTGTTTTGAGAAAAAGAATGAAAGAAAGAGGTAGCACTGTTGCCAGATATGTGGTGAACCTGGGGCAGAGAAGAATGCTGCTCCCACAAGGAAACAAGGCATCCCCATCAATCACCTGTACCCATGTCTACGGTCAATCCACAGATTACATACTGCCCTTCCATGCCTGTTTTTTTTTTTTGTTTGTTTGTTTTTTAATACCATGCTCTGCTTAGTTAAATATATAGTATTTTAGAAGAACAGACTAGAATGTAAGGAGTCTAGATTCTAATGCAAGAGGTGATTTTGATTTTTTTTTTTCTAATGAGCTTAGAAAATCTATGGATCTTTCTTTGGCTAGTTTAAGCAGCAAAATGCCTCCTCATACTTTCTAAGAATCTAGATCACAATAGTATCAGTGGTCGATGCATTTATATGTAGCATCATTTTTTAATCCTTGGATGAACAAAAGATTTTGTATTAGTAAAATCACAGAATCATAAGAAATTATAATACAGTCACACGTTTCCATATACTTTGTCTCGTGAAACATCCATATTTGTGAAATGCTGTAAGTAAATTTATGTAAATAAAAATCACACTTGAAATGCATTCAGAAACTATCATTAAATGGAACATATGGTGATTGATTTGTAATGTGCAGTAAGTATCCCTTCATTTACCTAGCAAATTGAGAAATCAACATTGGTTTATATATTCCATCTATAAACTCTCACCTAAAATTTATGTCCCAGATAGAGACTATATCCACATGGATTATTTATATATCCTTAACTCCTGCCTAAAAGAGGAATCATTTTCTGCCTTTGCTTGTCCAAACCTATCATTCCAAGTTTGGTTCAATTCTTCCTCTTCCATGAAGCCACCTTCTCTAATCTCTGCAACTATGAGTGATCATTTCTTCCACTGAATATATAGCACTTTTAGTCCAGGTATCTCTGTAATGAAGTTCTCTGTTTTCCCTCCTAGTACAATCCCCTAGTAGTGTTTTGTTTTTGCCATGTGATCACCTGTGATTATCAGCCCTTTTTCTAGATGCTGTATTAAGGCTAATCACCTGCAGCTACATTGGTGCCACTGACTTACTTCACCCTACTGTCATTGCTCAAACTTCGGTGGGAAGAGTAGCAGGCCTCCTCAAAAGTCTGATGTAAGTCAAAGAACTTCTCTTCATAAAATTGCACACATACACATTCACACACACACACGAACACATACAATTTGGATGTAATGTTAAGAGCTAACAGAGTTCCTGAAAAGTAGTTACCCTGGACAACAGGTTGCACTACTACGGTGGGTGTTTCTAATTGTATGGCTCTACAGCTACTCCTTTTTTGCCCTTATCACTGCTTATAAGGCTTTGAGTTTTAATAAATATGAGTAATTTTATTCTAATACCTGGGAATATGCCCATTCACAGGAATCAGTTTGGCAAATAGGTTAAAATAAAGCCCTATTACTCAATAACACTTTTTAGATTGTAGGTTAAGAATCAAAAGTTAATGACATATCAGAAATATGCTTGAGCATACTTAAATAAAACAGTAAAATTCTATTAAATGATGTGATGGGAAAGAAGACCAAGAGCCAGAACGATGGAAATTACATGGTCTTGTTTTAACAGCTAGAGAGTTAACTTTCTTATCATTTTCATCTACAAAACAATTTGCTCCCAAAGGAAAGTAAGTAGAGCTTTAAATAAGTGGAATTACCCAGAAAAACGGTAAAATTGTGATTGAACTGAAACAATTCTGGAAATAGACAAATAAATTCTCAGAAGTTTAAAATGACTATTTGATAGAATGGAATAAATGGTTACCTTAATGAGGCACTCTACATCATTACTGCTGGGTACTTTCTCATTAACAGATGAGGGAACATTCACATAAAAAATCATCATTATCCAAAAGAAAAAAACAAACACAGATGTTCTTGTGCCAACTGTTAAACTCCAGCTAGAAGTTAATGCCCATATCCATAGTAGTCATAAGGCTTTATTTTTTTCCCCAGAAAGTTCTATATTTGTAAACAGCTTGAGAAAAATAGGTGAGCTATACAACAAAATTAAACTCTGATAAAATTCATTACAGAAATATTGATATATATCCAACTACTTGATATTTTTGTAAAATCTATTTTCTTTTCCTTTACCAGGACTAAGGCCAAATTCTGATTAATTTCTACTTGAACAAGTATAATTTTCCCATGTGAAGGTACATGACAACCAGAACTGTGTTCACACACATTGAACCAAAAATGTTTAGTGTTGGCCAACTAAGTAGTCAGAATGAGATGTGGGATTTAACTCCTGGTTAGCAAGTACTGTTCATTCCCAAGCCACCAGGCCACCCAGCATAAATTTATTCTAAATGTAAATCTACATTTATTCTCATGTTTTGCCCCCATTATTGCACCTTCCCCACCAAGGATGTCTATTACTTCCATTAATCATCTTACAAGGACCAGCTTCAATCAGTCCTACAATGTTTATAGTCTAAAAATTTTTTTTTTTTTTTTTGCGGTACGCGGGCCTCTCACTGTTGGGGCCTCTCCCGTTGCAGAGCACAGGCTCCGGACGCGCAGGCTCAGCAGCCATGGCTCACGGGCCCAGCCGCTCTGCGGCATGTGGGATCCTCCCGGACCGGGGCACGAACCCGTGTCCCCTGCATCCGCAGGCGTACTCTCAACCACTGCACCACCAAGGAAGCCCTATAATCTAAAACATTTTATAGATCTTCTTCAGTACCCAGGGTCTGGCCAGCCAGCCAGCCAGGTTGGCAGCCAATCTATAAGTAGTCACTAAACACCACTAAGTACCACTCTTCTAGACATGAGGAAAACGAGTAGTTAACAAGGTAAACAAAGTCCCTGCTTTCATGAAACATGAATTCTAGAGTGTGGTGAACAGGTAATAAAGAAGAAAATTAATGAGATATTCAGACAATAATAAGCATGATGAAGAAAACAAAAGTTTGTGTGTGATATTGTATACAGTGACAGAGGCTAACTTATGCTGCGTAGTCAGGGAAGTCCTGGCAGAGAAGGTGACAGTGACTGAAGCATGACTGTCAAGAAGCCGTGAACACGACGGTATAAATGTAGTAAGACTTCTGAGAAGAAAGAGATCATCACAGACTTGAGGATTCATACAGGATGAGAAGTATATACAATTTTTTAACATCTTTACCGGAGTATAATTGCCTTACAATGGTGTGTTAGTTTCTGCTTTACAATAAACTGAACCAGCTATGCATATACATATATCCCCATATCTCCTCCCTCTTGTGTTTCCCTCCTACCCTCCCTATCCCACCCCTCTAGGTGGTCACAAAGCACCGAGCTGATCTACCTGTGCTATATGGCTGCTTACCACTATCTACTTTACATTAGGTAGTATATATATGCGCATGCCACTCTCTCACTTTGTCCCAGCTCACCCTTCCCCCTCAAGGCCATTCTCTATGTTTGCGTCTTTAACCCTGTCCTGCCTCTATGTTCTTCAAAGCAATATATATATATTTTTTACATTCCATATATGTGTGTTAGCATACGGTATTTGTTTTTCTCTTTCTGACTTACTTCACTCTGTATGACAGGCTCTAGATCCATCCACCTCACTACAAATATCTCAATTTCGTTTCCTTTTATGGCTGAGTAATATTCCGTTGTATATATGTGCCACATATTGCTTAACCATTCATCTGTTGATGGACACTTAGGTTGCTTCCATGTCTTGACTATTGTAAATAGTGCTGCAATGAACATTGTGGTACATGACTCTTTTTGAATTTTGGTTTTCTCAGGGTATATGCCCAGTAGTGCGGTTGCTGGGTCACATGGTAGTTCCATTTTTAGTTTTTTAAGGAACCTCCATACTGTTCTCCAAAGCGGCTGTATCAATCTACGTTCCCACCAACAGTGCAATAGGGTTCCCTTTTCTCCACACCCTCTCCAGCGTTTATTGTTCGTAGATTTTTTGATGATGGCCATTCTGACTGGTGTGAGGTGATACCTCATTGTAATTGTTATTTGCATTTCTCTAATGATTAGTGATGTTGAGGATCCTTTCATGTGTTTGTTGGCAATCTGTGTATCTTCTTTGGAGAAATGTCTGTTTAGGTTTTCTGCCCATTTTTGGATTGGGTTGTTTGTTTTACTGATATTGAGCTGCATGAGCTGCTTGTATATTTTGGAGGTTAATCCTTTGTCAGTTGTTTCATTGGCAAATACTGTCTGCCATTCAGAGGGTTGTCTTTTCATCTTGTTTATGGTTTCCTTTGCTGTGTAAAAGCTTTTAAGTTTCATTAGGTCCCACTAGTTTGTTTTTATTTCCATTTCTCTAGGAGGTGGTTCAAAAAGGAACTTCCTGTGATTTATGTCAGAGTGTTCAGCCTATTTTTCCTCTAAGAGTATTATAGTGTCTGGCCTTACATTTAGGTCTTTAATCCATTTTGAGTTTACTTTTGTGTGTGGTGTTAGGGAGTGTTCTAATTTCATTCTTTTACATGTAGCTGTACAGTTTTCCCAACACCACTTATTGAAGAGGCTGTCTTTTCTCCATTGTATATTCTTGCCTCTTTTATCAAAGATAAGGTGACCATATGTGTGTGGGCTTATCTCTGGGCTTTCTATCTTGTTCCATTGATCTATATTTCTGTTTTGTGCCAGTACCATACTGTCTTGATTACTGTAGCTTTGCAGTATAGTCTGAAGCAGGGAACCTGATTCCTCCAGCTCTATTTTTCCTTCTCAAGATTGCCTTGGTTATTCGGGGCCTTTTGTGTTTCCATACAAATTGTGAAATTTCTTGTTCTAGTTTTGTGAAAAATGCCATTGCTCGTTTGATAGGGACTGCACTGAATCTGTAACTTGCTTTGGGTAGTATAGTCATTTTCACAATGTTGATTCTTCCAATCCAAGAACATGGTAGATCTCTCCATCATTTTGTATCATCATTAATTTCTTTCATCAGTGTCTTATAGTTTTCTGCATACAGGTCTTTTGTCTCCTTAGGTAGGTTTATTCCTAGATACTTTATACTTTTTGTTGCAGTGGTGTATGGGAGTGTTTCCTTAACTTCTCTTTCAGATTTTTCGTCATTAGTGTATAGGAATGCAAGATATTTCTGTGCATTAATTTTGTATCCTGCTACTTTACCAAATTCATTGATTAGCTCTAGCAGTTTTGTGGTAGCATCTTTAGGATACTTTATGTATATTACCATGTCGTCTGCAAACATTGACAGCTTTACTTCTTCTTTTCCGATTTGGATTCCTTTTATTTCTTTTTCTTCTCTGATTGTTGTGGCTAAAACTTCCAAAACTATGTTGAATAACAGTGGTGAGAGTGGACAACCTTGTCTTCTTCCTGATCTTAAGAGGAAATGGTTTTACTTTCTCACCACTGAAAAGATGTTGGCTGTGGCTTGTTATATATGCCCTTTATTATGTTGAGGTAATTTCCCTATATGCCTACTTTCTGGAGCATTTTTATCATAAATTGGTGTTCAATTTTGTTGAAAGCTTTTCTGCATCTATTGAGATGATCATATTTTTTTTCCTTCAATTTGTTTATATGGTTTATAACACTGATTGATTTGCATATACTGAAAAATCCTTGCATTTCTGGGATTAACCCCACTCGATCAGGGTGTATGACCCTTTTAATGTGCTGTTGGATTCTGTCTGCTAGTATTTTGTTGAGAATTTTTGCATCTATGTTCATACGTGATATTGACCTGTAGTTATCTTTCTTTGTGACATCTTTGTCTGGTTTAGGTATCAGGGTGATGGTCACCTTGTACAATGAGTTAGGGAGTGTTCCCCCCTCTGATATATTTTGGATGAATTTGAGAAGGATAAGTGTTAGCTCTTCTCTAAATGCTTGATAGAATTCACCTGTGAAGCCATCTGGTCCTGGGCTTTTGTTTGTTGGAAGCCTTTTAATCACAGTCTCAATTTCAGTGCTTGTGATTGGTCTGTTTATATTTTCTATTTCTATTTGTCTGTTTCTATTTTCTATTTCTTCCTGGTTCAGTCTTCGAAGGTTGTGCTTTTCTAAGAATTTGTCCATGTCTTCCAGGTTGTGCATTTTATTGGCATATAGTTGCCCGTTGCAATCTCTCATGATCCTTTGTATTACTGCAGTGTGAGTTGTTACTTCTCGTTTTTCATTTGTAATTCTATTGATTTGCGTCCTCTCCCTTTTTTTTCTTGATGAGTCCAGCTAATGGTTTATAAATCTTTTTTGTCTTCTCAAAAAACCAGCTTTTAGTTTTATTGATGTTTGCTATTGTTTCCTTCATTTCTTTTTCATTTATTTCTGATCTGATCTCTGTGCTTTCTTTCCTTCTGCTAACTTTGGGTTTTTTTTTTGTTCTTCAGTCTCTAATTGCTTTAGGTGTAAGGTTAGGTTGTTTAATTGAGATGTTTCTTGTTTCTTGAGGTGGGATTGAATTGCTATAAACTTCCTTCTTAGAACTGCTTTTGCTGCATCCCATAGGTTCTGGGTCATCGTGTTTCCACTGTCATATGTTTCTAGGTATTCTTTGATTTCCTCAGTGATCTCTTGGTTATTTAGGAGTGTATTGTTTAGCCTCCATGTGTTTGTATTCTTTCCAGATTTTTTTCCTGTTATTGATATCTTGTCTCATAGCGTTGTGGTCAGAAAAGATACTTGATACGAGTTCAATTGTGTTATATTTACCAAGGCTTGATTTGTGACCCAAGATATGATCTCTCCTGGAAAATGTTCCATGAACTCTTGAGAAGAAAGTGTATTCTGTGGTTTGTGGATGGAATGTCCTATAAGTATCAATTAAGTCCATCTTGTTTAATGTGTCAATTAAAGCCTGTGTTTCCTTATTTTCATTTTGGATGATCTGTCCATTGGTGAACGTGGGATGTTAAAGTACCCTACTATGATTGTGTTACTGTCGATTTCCCCTACTATGGTTGTTAGCATTTGCCTTGTGTATTGACGTGCACCTATGTTGGGGGCATAAATATTTACAATTGTTATATCTTCTTCTTGGATTGATCCCTTGATCATTACGTAGTGTCCTTCTTTGTCTCTAGAAATAGTCTTTATTTTAAAGTCTAGTTTGTCCGATATGAGAATTGCTACTGCAGTATTCCTTTGATTTCCATTTGCATGAAATTCCATCCCCTCACTTTCAATCTGTATGTGTCCCTAGGTCTGAAGTGGGTCTCTTCTAGACAGCATATATACAGGTCTTGTTTTTGTATCCATTCAGCCAGTCTATGTCTTTTGGTTGGAGCATTTAATCCATTTACATTTAAGGTAGTTATCGATATGTATGTTCCGAGTACCATTTTCTTATTTGTTTTGAGTTTGTTATTGTAGGTCTTTTCCTTCTCCTGTGTTTCCTACATAGAGAAGTTCATTTAACATTTGTTGTAAAGCTGGCTTGGTGCTGCTGAATTCTCTTAGCCTTTGCTTGTCTGTAAAGGTTTTAATTTCTCTGTGGAATCTGAATGAGATCCTTGCTGGGTAGAGTAGTCTTGGTTGTAGGTTTTTCCCTTTGATCACTTTAAATATGTCCTGCCTCTCCCTTCTGGCTTGCAGAGTTTCTGCTGAAAGATCAGCTATTAACCTTATGGGGATTCTGCTGTATGTTATTTGTTGTTTTACTGTTGCTGCTTTTAATATTTTTTCTTTGCATTTAATTTTTCATAGGTTGATTTATATGTATTTTGGCATGTTTCTCCTTGGATTTATCCTGTTTGGGAAACTCTGTGCTTCCTTAACTTAATTGACTATTCCCTATCCCATATTAGGGACCTTTTCAACTATAATCTCTTCTAATATTTTCTCAGTCCCTTTCTTTTTCTCTTCTTCTTCTGGGACGCCTATCATTCGAATGTTGGTGTGTTTAATGTTGTCCCAGAATTCTCTAAGACTGTCCTCAATTCTTTTCATTCTTTTCTCTTTATTCTGCTCTGAGGTAGTTATTTCCACTATTTTATCTTGCAGGTCACTTATCCGTTTTCTGCCTCAGTTATTTTGCTATTGATTCCTTCTAGAGAATTTTAAATTTCATTTAGTGTGTTGTTCATCATTGTTTGTTTGCTCTTTAGTTCTTCTAGGTCCTTGTTAAACACTTCTTGTTTATTCTCCATTCTATTTCCAAGACTTTGGATCATCTCTACTATCATTACCCTGAATTCTTTTTCAGGTAGACTGCGTATTTCCTCTTCATATGTTTGGTTTGGTGGGTTTTTACCTTGCTCCTTCATCTGCTGTGTTTCTTTGTCCTCTCATTTCGCTTAACCTACTGTGTTTGGGGGTCTCCTTTTCGCAGGCTGCAGGTTCATAGTTCCCGTTGCATTTGGTGTCTGTCCCCAGTGGCTAAGGTTGGTTCAGTGCGCTGTGTAGGCTTCCTGGTGGAGGGGACTGGTGCCTGTGTTCTGGTGATGAGGCTGGACCTTGTCTTTCTGGTGGGCAGGACCACATCCAGTGGTTTGTTTTGGGGTGTCTGTTAAGTATTTTGCCTTTAGGCAGCCTCTCTGCTAATGGGTGGGGTTGTGTTCTTGTCTTGCTAGTTGTTTGGCATAGAGTGGCCAGCACTGTAGCTTGCTGGTCATTGAGTGGAGCTGGGTCTTAGAGTTGAGATGGAGATCTCTGGGAGAGCTTTCGCTGTTTGACATTATATGGAGCCGGGAGGTCTCTGGTGGACCAATGCCCTGAACTCAGATCTCCCACCTTAAGAGGCACAGGCCTGACACCTGGCTGGAGCACCAAGACCCTGTCAGCCACACGGCTCAGAAGAAAAGGGAGAAAGAGAAGAAAAGAAAGAAAAAGAGAAAGAAAGAAAGAGTGAGAGAGAGAAAGATAGAAAGAAAATAAAGTTATTAAAATAAAGATTAAAAAAATTAAAATGTAATAAAAAAAGAAAGAAAGAAAAAAAAAGACAGAAAGAAAGAAGAGAGCAACCAAACCAAAAAACAAAGCCATAAATGATAACCAGCACTAAAAAAAAAAAAAGGACAGACAGAACCCTAGGATTTATGGTAAAAGCAAAGCTATACAGACAAAAATCACACAAAGAAGTATACACATACACACTCACAAAAAGAGAAAAAGTAAAAAGTATATATATATATTAAAGAAAAGGAAGAGAGCAACCAAATCAATAAAGAAATCTGCCAATGATAATATAGGGTAAATACTAAAGTAAGGTAAACATAAAACCAAAAACAAATTAGATGCGGAAAGCAAACCCTAAGTCTACAGTTGCTCCAAAAGTCCACTGCCTCAATTTTGGGATGATTCGTTGTCTATTCAGGTATTCGAGAGATGCTGGGTACATCAAGTTGATTGTGGGGATTTAATCTGCTTCTCCTGAGGCTGCTGGGAGATCCTTCTCTTCTTTGTTCGCACAGCTCCTGGGGTTCAGCTTTGGATTTGGCCCTGCCTCTGCCTGTAGGTTGTCTGAGGGCGTCCGTTCTTCGCTCAGACAGGACGGGATTAAAGGAGCAGCTGATTCAGGGTCTCTGGCTCACTCAGGCCATGGGGAGGGAAGGGTACGGAGTGTGGAGCGAGCCTGCAGTGGCAGAGGCCACCATGACGTTGCAACAGCCTGAGGTGCACCGTGTGTTCTCCTGGGGAAGTTGTCCCTGGATCACGGGACCCTGGCAGTGGCGGGCTGCACAGGCTCCCAGGAGGGGAGGTGTGGATAGTGACCTGTGCTTGCACAGAGGCTTCTTGGTGGCTGCAGCAGCAGCCTTAGCGTCTCATGCCTGTCTCTGGTGTTTGTGCTGATAGTCGCGGCTCGCGCCCATCTCTGGAGCTCGTTTAGGCGGTGCTCTTTTTTTTTTTTTTTTTTTGCGGTATGCGTGCCTCTCACTGTTGTGGCCTCTCCTGTTGCGGAGCACAAGCTCCGGACGCGCAGGCTCAGCGGCCTTGGCTCACAGGCCCAGCTGCTCCGCAGCATGTGGGATCTTCCTGGACCGGGGCACGAACCCGTGTCCCCTGCATTGGCAGGCAGACTCTCAACCACTGCGCCACCTGGGAAGCCCTAGACGGTGCTCTTAATCCCCTCTCCTCGTGCACCCTGAAAGAATGACTCTTGCCTCATAGGCAGTTCCAGACTTTTCCCGGACTCCCTCCGGGCACACTAGCCCCCTTCAGGCTGTGTTTACGCAGCCAACCCCAGTCCTCTCCCTGGAAACCGAACTCCGAAGCCCGAGACTCAGCTCCCAGCCCCCACTCGCCCCGGCGGGTGAGCAGACAAGCCTCTCGGGCTGGTGAGTGCTGGTCGGCACCGATCCTCTGTGCGGGAATCTCTCCACTTTGCCCTCTGCACCCCTGTTGCTGCACTCTCCTCCGTGGCTCTGAAGCTTCCCTTCTGCCCACCCCGTCTCCACCAGCGAAGGGGCTTCTTAGTGTGTGGAAACATTTCCTCCTTCACAGCTCCCTCCCAGAGGTGCAGGTCCCGTCCCTATTGTTTTGTCTCTGTTTTTTCTTTTTTCTTTTGCCCTACACAGGTACGTGGGGAGTTTCTTGCCTTTTGGGAGGTCTGAGGTCTTCTGGCAGCGTTCAGTAGGTGTTTTGTAGGAGCTGTTCCACATGTACATGTATTTCTGATGTATTTGTGGGGAGGAAGGTGATCTCCACGTCTTACTCCTCTGCCATCTTGAAGGGCTCCTGAGCAGGATATTTTAATCTGAGACTTAAAAGTTTATTAAGAATGGGTTAAATGGAAAACAGGTGAGAGAGAAAACAGGCAAGGGAGGAAAGAAGACTAATTCAAAAGAAAAACTCTCCTCTTACAAATCACTCAATTACACAACTTCCCACTCTTGCAAATGGACCATGTGTTATACTAGTTTACATCTCACCCATTCTACTCTTCTATTTTACTCCTAACCACAGTTCAATTAAATAAAAATGTACTAAATTCATTTACCTGAAAAATGCTGTGCTTTATGCAGTGCGGAATATAGATATAAGGAAGATGCAAGACTTTCTCTCAGTTTCAGCATCTACATAGTAATTTGAGGAGCATCCAAAATATTGCTATACAGTGTAATAACAAAAAAGAAAGTGTGAAAATAAAGTGCGATAACAATGAAGAAATTTAAAGACTATAAAATGGAGAAGAGTCGAATAACGTGTCACGTAAGTTGTGTGACAAATACAAAAATACAGAAATGTCTAGCAAAATGATTTTTCCTAAGAGACTTGGGAGAGGGGGTAGGATGAGGAGAAAAGAGAAAGGTAAAGCCTTGTGCAAGGAGAATTTCAAGGGTGATGCTCTAGGATCTATTTGTTATTTTCCTCAAAATAACATATATTCCAGAATGTAAAGGTCAGAAGAAATGAAAAAGCATCGCATGACACCAATCCTGGCATTTTCCTAATTTTCTCACTGATAAAGAATTTAATGAATGTGTATACCTCACATATAATACTTTATATATAACAATATTGGTGACCCTACCACAAAACACATTACACATTTTCAAGCAAATATTTACAGTGAAACTACTCTACCCTAATTATACTTTTGACCAGGCTTTGCAATCGAAAAGTAACATAATAATTACTAAAAAGTCAATGTGATATATATGAAATAATTGTGCATGCCTTTTAAAGAATGTACTAAATTTGTATTTTTTAATATTAAGAAGTGTATGTAAAGAAAGCAAGTACTCGCAGAATAAAAATACAGTATACTATAGTCGAGTGCTATTCGTGAAATTTCATTTCGTAAAATTATAACAAAATTGTACACTATAGTTTAAAACAATTCAGTTAACAGATTAAAAGTTCACTAAATCATGATTGTTTAACGTAAATATCTATTTGCAAAAATGCATTCTTAACAACTTAGGTAACACACATATGCTTTCAGAATTTGTTGATGATCCAAACATTTGATATGTGCTTTAGCTAATAAGCACTAATACTTAAAACATAAAATTCCAGTGTTAACAACCCAAACTTTAAACACATTTTTATTCATTGTGCATTTAGTTTCCAAATTCTTCCAGTTTCTAAGATGTAAGAAGCTCACAATTTGCCATTTTAATAAGATCTGTATAAATGCCTTTAATATTCAAAATCTGACTTGTTGTCAGTCCTAATTAAAGTAAACAAAGCTTTGCAATGAATGAATTTAATTACTTTGAAACTAGTATGTCTAACTAAGATGAAAAGCAAACGAGTACAATCTAATCTCAGCAAAGAATATTTATGATTATAAGCTTTGTCAATAGCAAAGTGCACCAACTGTTCATATATCTGACTTCCAAGAGATACATGAATGCTAATCAGTTCATTAGAGGCTTCTAGGTTGTGATATTTAGCGACAGGATGTAGAAGCTTTCTTGTCCATGGAGTGTAATTGTACTCAGAATGAAAAATTGTTTCCAACAAAGCTTCATCCTTCCTATTTCTGATTTCCCGCTCATTGCTTTTTATGAGCTACATGCCTTTCAAGAAGCTGACATCATTCATCTTCTGTGTCATATGAACACAAGTATGCATAGGTCCTGAGATCATCTGCTGAGCAGGATTCTACCACCTTTATTCTAAGCTCAGGAATTTATCTCAGGTCCTATGTTCCAGGTAACTGAGCTTCATAATTAGTACACATACAGTATATTACCAGAAACTGTATGCAAGCAAAACCTTTTATAAAATGCTTTCTATCTATAGGGAACAATAAAAAGTGCCTCAGTGAACAGTTCTTAATGATTACAATAAATTGTCACATATGAATATTTTAATATGATAAAATTGGGGTGGGGGAAGCTAAGAATGATGAATCTGATACAATTCTGCAATAACAAATTTTGTTTAAAAAGCATACTTTGCCAAATCAGAAGGTGTGGCAAATATATATTTGATGGATAAACACAGATTTTAGTTTTAAAAAAACAACCTTCTCAAATGTAGTGATAAAGGCATCCTGCCTAATAAAAGCAGAAACTGGGTGGATAGGAAACATATGAAAGGAAATAAACACATTAGCCTGAATTGATTGTTGCTGGAGTGCATTTTTATGATATCTCCCAAAAGAGACAGTGAAGAAAGCTAAAATTGAACTAATTAACAATTAAGCTGAAAGTACATAATACAATAAAATCTATGACAAGCCAGGTAATAATTTTGTGATTTGACAAATCTCAGGGGAGAAGAGATAGAAAGAGGAAAAGTAGTTACTTTATTTCAAGTATCTCAGTTTAAAATAAAATATTAGGAGTATCTATTTATAAGAGCTCGTTTAGAAGTGGGTTATCCTTTCATATAGAATTCTGAAGTCCATATGGAATTTTGATAATGCATAGTAGTAATACTTTATTTGAAGGCAAAAGATATCTAATTTCACAGAATGGTTTGGAAAGCAACTCAACATTAGTTTCCGGAAATAAAAAAAAAAGTTTACTACTTCAATCACTCATTAGAGATTAACTGACAAACTTAGTGAAACCGAAGATAATTGAATTTCAAGGAACCTTAAATTAAGCAGGACACAATCCTAATGCTATTAGTTTTTATGTATATATGTATATCCACACACACACACTTCCACATAAACATACACACACACATATTTTGTCAATGTTATTTTGGGTCTAGAGAATACCTACACCAGTAGTGATTGGGATAGGTTCGGTTCTGATTTTGGAACCATGTCGTATTTCTAAAGGAGATTTTAAAGCTTCTTGAATATGAGTTAATTTTTAATATATAACAACTCTTGAAATTAAGCTGACTAGTCACAACAGTTTATAAAGTCTTCATCTGCTTCCTAAAACATTTCAAAAGTATCTAAATCACAACATGACATTAGATTCAAACTTCCTCAAGTTGAGTTTTCCTATCCTTTCAGTTTACCATGAACATCAGAAGGAAATAGGGCATATGGAAGGAAAAAGATGAGACAACATATTATTCATTTTAATAAAAAGGAAAAAAGGATTGAAATCAATAAACTTCTATATTATTCTTGATCGGTAAAAGCCTTGATAAATTTCCTTGCAAGAAGGCAAAGGTTAAACCTTCTATAATTTGGCTCTGTAGGGTGATCTCTGGTTATGCAAGTATACTTAAAATGTTAAGTAAATCGTACTCCTAATTGACTAGTGACTTAAGCTATTTAGATATCAAAGGATATGGACATCTTTGTCACAAACTTATCATGCAAGTCCTCAGGAGGGGGAAAGATTTTCAAATCTTTCTCAAGCTGTTGAAGCTGCCTTCCCATCTGCTTCAAATTCTTTTCCAGCGTTTCTACAGAAACTAAGAGAGAGAATATTATACGCATTAGAAGGACAAAATTATAATATAAAAAAGTAAAACACTCTAGAAACAAAACATTTGTGAAAAACCTTAAAATAATAATGGAAATCCACTAAAATAAATGAAAGGTAAATTTCATTTAAATTTTTTGATTTTTAAATCCAGAAATGAAGAAAATTTAATAAAAGATTATTTAAAACAGAAGATGAAATTTAGGAAAAGCTCACATGTACAAACCACATTCAAGAAATACTTTTTGTTGAAAATCAGAGTCCTTGACCTCTACAAACAAAAGAAAATAAACAGTCTATTCAGCAAAAGAAGGCAAAGAAAGACAATGTTTTTAAAATTAAAACTATTTCAATATAATTTTAGCATTTTTCAAAATCATGATCTTTTGAGAGGGAAAAATAAAATATACATGGAAAACATGGGGAAAGTATGCTCTTCTGTTCAAGGTCTCCCATGACAGGAATGAAAAGGTATCAGGGGTTATCTGAATAACATGTGAAACAAATGTCAAACTTTCTTTAGTGGTACTATGAGGACAATCTGTGTTTATTAACTAATAAAGATTTTTTTGTGTGTACATTCTTGCCCAGTGCAAATCACAAGTGATTTCACATACAGCTAAACCCAGGATGGATGGATAGATGGCTGGATGGAAGAGAGATATACTATAATTTTTAATTAACATTTAAATTGAATGTGTTAGCACACCATTGGACAAAATCACATACTTAAAACATTATGATTAAGTTTGCTGATCAAATTTTATTACACACACACATCAAATTTGGGAAACACCTAGTGAAAAGACAAATAAAATCTGAGGAACTCCCATGTAACAAAACGCACAAGGCAAACACTGGGAAGGAACATAGGTGGATTATTTGTTTTTTTCTGACACCTAATACTTCATTCCAATAGCTACCAATTCTCCAACGCCAACTGGGTGTCTCCCAATTCACTTCAATTCTGACATGCATTGCCTGGAGTTAGCCCAGAACCCACAGGTTTAAGGACTTAGTCCCACAAGACTGCCCTCACCTCACAGGACAGTCACAAGTCCCAGGGATCACCCATACTTCTAACCAATGATAAATTCAAGGGTTCCCATGCCCTCCCCACCAACCCATTTATTTTTTATAATGTGAAAAATTATAATGTGAGTTCCCTCACAGAGCTCAGGGAAGTACTTACTATACTTGCTACTACAGTTTTTCTTATAAAGGATATAACTCAGGAATAGCCAATGGAAGACATGCATAGGGCAAGGAATGGGGAGGGAGGGGGTAGCACAGTCTCCATGCTCTCTCCAGGTACGCTGCCCTCCCAGCATGTCCCTGTGCTCACTACAGCAGAAGCTCTCTTAGCTTCGTCATTTCAGTCTCATCGCAGCTTTCACGACACAGGCACGATTGAGTACATCACTGGCGATTGGTGACTGAACTGGAGCTCAGAGGGTGGGCTGAAAGTTCTAACCCTCTAATCACATGGTTGGTACCTCTGTCAACCAGTGCCCCCATCCTGAAGTTCCCTAAGCTGGCCCTCCCCCCATCTACCTTGAGTCATCCCAGTAGCATACAAAATACACTCTCATCATTTAAGAAAGATTTTAGGAATCAGGAATAAGACCCAATATATAGTTTTTACTCTGCCACATGGACACTGAAGTGCATGTCTGGTCAGAAGGCAGAACTCCAGTACCTGTGAGGAGGTATAAGATGAGTACGTTTTTGATTTATGAGTTGTCACCCTCAGAGCTGCCTAATAGCCTGGGCAGCCCTCAGAGGAGACCAGCTGCTTGTAATTGAACATAAAGCTATCCCAGTGAGTGAGTGCTTCTCAGTGGGAAGAGAGAAGGGCTTCAGGTTCAGATGAAAGGCTTATTAGGGGATCCTCTGAGCCTCTTCCAACTCATTGGTAGCAGTGGGTCGGGGACTACGTTCTATCACTGTGATATGAAGCAACTTCTCACTGGCTCAATTTCCACATGAGTGAAATAGGAAGAATCTCGCCTCATACCTTTACCTCGCTGCTATTTCATAAAGATCAAATGCTATGATATAGGATGAAGAATTTTTTTTAAATAAAATGGATTATGAGATGTTACTCTTATTCTTAGAACTCAGTAAGACATGAAGACCTTAAAGATTAAAGTCAGTAATATTAGAATCTAAGGAAACTTAAAAAGAAAATCGTCATCGTCACCATCATCATCAACATGCCAGGAACAGTGTTGTAGAACTCAGGCTAAAAAGAAAAGTTGCTAATTTCAAGAGCAAAACGTTTGGGATGTTAGGAAGCTTTGGGGCATATTCAAACATTTAAGGTTGACATCATAAGGAGGAAGCAGGTTGTCTTAAAAAATGGTTCTGTGGCTACTCTACAGATAGAAATCCCATTACGCCATTATTTAAGCTTCATGAGCACTAACTGATTACATTTATGTATTACCGTTAAGAGAATTTAAGTGTGATTGATCAACTTTTCACTGCTGGCTTTTAAATGAAGACCAAAGCACAACTGAAAGAAAGAAACGTGTGTGCAAGTTCTAGGAGAATAAAATATAATCCAATGTTTGGGGCCATCTGATGGGTAAAACTAAAGAGTATTTAAGGATTTCTTTGGTGTTTTCCTTTTTCAGCAATTATGTTTACAAAGATAGCACCTTTATACATCCGTGAACATTATTTAGCCACACTTTTCTCATGTGTCAAGTTTTTTGAGGTCAGTGACTCTAATTTTTTGTATTAGAAATCGCAACTGGAGCACAGAATTTTAAATTGTACACCCTCAAAGAAGTGTTAATTTACTGGTGTCTCTGTATCTGACCTGTGTATGAATTTTATCTTTCAACTTTGTCACATTTCTTGACCAAGAAATTAATCTTATTTTTTATTTTTAATTCCTTTTCATTATTTAGAAGTAACAAAACATAGCCATCATCAAACAGAATTCACTAGATTTTTTTAAGGCAATTTCAATTTTTGCATTTTACTCAATATTCAATCAGATGGGATGTCACCTCAGATACCATGTATCTCTGTCCCCAGCTAACTGCCCATCTGTAATCTCCACACGTTAGTGGGCAGCAGAACCATAAATTCTGTTTCCTGTGCTAGAAACCTACTAGTCTTGACCCTTCCCTCTCCTGAACCCTCAGATCCAAAGGATCGTGACATTCCTCACATTTTACTTGGCAAATAGGACCTACTTCCTTGCTAGGTTGAACACTATTCAAGGCATCTGGAACACTTTTCTCTGCCCTCTTGTCTCCTATTGTTTCTCTCAGAGCCATATCCACACTGTACATGGAAGTTTCCAGACAAACATTAATTTAAAGATGTCCCTTCCCTGCTTAAAAACCAGACAATAAACCGCTTACATGACAACATCGGAGTTCCACCCACAACTTGGCTCTACCTCCTAATCAGCCACACTTTACAGTTTATAACACTTTACAGTTACACACTTTACACTTTACAACA
Source organism: Monodon monoceros (assembly GCF_005190385.1). Classification (NCBI taxonomy): domain Eukaryota; kingdom Metazoa; phylum Chordata; class Mammalia; order Artiodactyla; family Monodontidae; genus Monodon; species Monodon monoceros. Next base: position 42,977,962 of record NW_021703785.1, on the reverse strand, counting down.
GTCCTGCTTGAGCTCCCTTCCTCCCAAACCCTTTCATCTATTCCGTACCTGATGCTGGAAACACTGTGTCTATTTGCCTTGCCCACTCCACCCAAGTCATTCTTATTCATACTCTACAATATGATTCCAAAACCCCAGTCAGGCCCCTGGTGACGTGCCTTCCCTACGTGTCATACCTGGTAATTATCTCTATCTTTGCAATTACTACACTCTATTACTTTTATCGTTTTATGTGTCTTCCTCTCCCAACTAACTGGGGATTCCTAAGGGAAGAGAGCCATATTTTACTCATCTTTGTACCTTGGGTTACATAACATAGTGCAGATACTCAAACGTTTGTTGAAGGAATGGATTTTGTATTTAACTTTAACCTCTTGAGATAAAAGCATTAAAAATGGGAAAATATAACAGATTAAATATCTAAAACCTTAAAATCCAAGACACAGACTTCTCTCCAAGTGCCTAGTTATTATGATAATTATACACTAGAGGTGTTAGAAAAGTTCTGAATAAAAGTCAAAATCACAACCATAAATATTTAGATTTACAGAAATCATGAATATAGGCTCTCCGTAATACGATGGCCTCTATGATTTACCACGTTAAGATTTCAAATAAAAAAGGAGAAATTGTATACATTTAAGTAATCTCTGTAATTAAATAATAATTGTCTATGAATATCTCCTGGAGGTATTGGTCATTATTTTATAACAAGCTTACTAAGAAATGTCACAGTCATTCTTACATACCATGATACATTTCAGGGAAGTTGATTCCTTTAAAGAATGCTTAAACAGCAACTTATTAACAAAAAACTGTAAACATTCAAACTAAATTACCCTCCCTATGCTCCTAGACACAATTGTTCTGTGAGAGAAACTAGGGCCTATAGCATTTCAAGCTTTCAACATAGTGATTTTTCCTAGACAAATGTAATAATAAAGGTATTAATAAAGCTGTAAGAATATTTCACAAATGCACATTAAAAATAATAAAATGAATGGACAAGATGGACAAAAACCTCAGTACCATTAAAAGAAATCCCTAACATTAAATAGGCCTAGAACAAAATCTAAGATCTACAGTATCATTATAACATTCATTATGTTGATGGAAAAGCATAAAACTGAAATAAGATGGTAAAAAAAGCAGAAACTCAAAATAAACTGCAGCTTGGTTTATAACAGGCAAAGGTGTAAACTGAAAGAAGCAATGCTAAGTGACTGACCAGTCACCCTCCGCTTGTCTTCTGCTCAGCTTTTCCTTCTTCCCATTGTTCTGATTCTTGATGGAACTCCACATAATAATACATTATAATTTGCATTCCTTAATTAACTTATTATATTGGGTTGGCCAAAAAGCTCATTTGGGTTTTTCCATAAGATGTTACAGAAAAATCCGAATGAACTTTTTGTCCAACCCAGTACTACAGAGGACCCCTGACTTATGTTCCACTTAACAATTTTTCAACTTTACGATGGTGGGGAGAGCTATGCATTCAATAGAAACCATACTTCATACGCTGAATGCTGACCTTTTCCCAGGATAGCAATATGTGGTACACACTTTTGTGATGATGGACAGTAAGCCGCAGTTCCTAGTCAGCCATGCAAGAGTAAACAATCGATACGCTTACAAACCATTCTGTACCCAGAGAACCATTCTGGTTTTCACTTTCAGCACAGTATTCAATAAATTACATGAGCTATTCAACACCTTATTATAAATTAGGCTTAGTGTTAGATGATTTTACCTAACTATAGGTTAATGCAAGTGTTCTGAACACGTGTAAGTTAGGCCAGGCTAAGCCATGAACTTTGGTAGGTTAGGTGTATTCAATGAATTTTCAACTTATGGTATTTTCAACTTGCAATGGGTTTATCTGGATGTAACATCATCATAAGTCAAGGAAGATCTATACATGCAATGATGGTTTTGCTGTTACCTTTTTTATATACATCACACTGCAAGGGAATTGCCTATATTTGTTATGGAGTCTGGAGAGAGGACAGGTAGGCAGAAGGCGAGCAGAGGAAATGACAAGCACAACCAGTGAAAGGGCTCCAGTTGGTTCTGCTGACCCATTTCCCCCACTCTGGGCAGAAAAGAAGTAGCCTTGTCCTCTCTGACTATAAAGAGGGTGCTAAAGGCATAACAACCTTTTTACAAGAGAAAACAATATTAGTGGGAGAAGCCTATCTAATGGAAAATCATGTTTACCTATAAGAATTTGAAAACTCCTTTCTGCAAATAAGATGTTCAAGAAAATGGTAAATATTAAAGAAAAGAGGCCCATAATAGAGATGTTTGTAACAATATTCAAAATATTCCCTCAAGATAATGGTTTTGTGTGCATGTTTGTGGGAGGGAGGTGTGGCTGCTTTTAATGTGTCCCATGATAAATATTAAGGATAGACTAACTGACATGCAAATTATGAGATGAGTTTTCATGTATGGCTACTGGAGACCATGCAGCCTAACAAGTCCTAGACTGCATGCATATCTCTAAACTTGAAAAATTCCAAATTTTTTCTCCTGCTTAGATCATTCCCCTGAACTCCAACTGCCCACTGAGTATCTTTACTTAATATCTGATAGGCATCTTAAACTCACATTTTCAAATTGGAACTTATCTTCCTTCTGGAATCTGCTCCTGCACCTCAGTAAATGATTGGTGTTATGACTCCTCTCTTTCCCTCATACCCCACACACCCAATCACAGAGTAAATGCTGTTGATTTCTACCTTCAATGTAGGTGCATTGCCTAAATCCTTCTCACCTCCCTTGCTACAACCTCTTGGTCCCAGCCAACATGCTCTCTCCCCTGGATTATTCTTACAGCATCAAACTGGTTTCACTGCATCTGCCCATTGTTCCTCTACATTTTTTCCCCAAAGAAGCAGCCAAAGCAATCCTTTGAAAATGCAAGTCAGATGTCACTCTTTTGCTCAAAGCCCTTCCAATGGCTCCCCATCTCAGAGCCAAGTCAAAATCCTTATAATGGCCAATAAGGTCCTATTGGATCTGCTACCTTTCTGACCGTATCTCCTATTATGCCCTCCCCCCCTGCCTCCCTCTGATCCAGTCTCACATCCATATCTAGGGCTTAGGCACCTGCTCTTCCCTCTGCCTAGAGTGCTTCTCTCACATACCTTGTCATGTCTCCTCACTCCTCTGTCAGGCTTTCACACAAAGGCCTTCTCTATGGGGCCTTCTCTGACCTCCCAACCTACATTCCAAAAAACAAACAAAAAAACATCTGGCCTAGGATTCCACAGCTAACCACCTGACATAATATACATTGACTTCTTTCTTTGTTCTGTATCCACTACCTAAAATGTAAATTTCAAGAGAGTAGAGACTTTTTCCTTTGTGTTCATATACTACTCTATCCAGTACCCCAAATGGAACCTGAGACAGAAGAGTCATTCAGAAAACAACTCATGAAATACTGAATGAATGAATCTTATTTAAGCCACTGTTACTTTTTTTCCTGTCACTTAAAGTCAGTCTAATGCTTATTCTTTTTTGTTTGGTTGTTTTTGGTTTTTTGTGTTTGTCTAATCCTTATTAATACAAGTGCCTAGGACAGTGTCTGCCATGCAGCAAGAGTTGGATAAACTTTTTGGAAAGAATTCTTTCCTGATAGGGTCAAAACATCAAAAACTATTAATAAGCACTAGTTCTTTTTTCCGTAAAATATATAGTTTGACAGACAGCTACTGAGAAGCTGTCATCAAGGTAACAGACATATTTACGTGACACAAGGGTCTCCCAACTGATCAGTTTTAAATCTTTGCTTCTGAGGACAGAGGGGAAGATTATCTAAAAAGACATTTTCTTTAGGTTTTCCTATGAAGGAGAGTAAACATCTGTTTAGATGTTTCTATTACTTCTATCATCTATCTTCAGTATTAGTTCATATTTCCATATGGCACTCCTCAGTAATTCTGGGCTGATAAATTTGATTTTACATAACATGCAAATACCTCCAGGAAAAAAATAACTATAAGTTGTTGAAGAGTTGCTGGAGACTAGTTGTTTTCAAAGGTTGTTTAGTAGTAGGAACCCTTTTTCAAAAGAAATTTTATATCAAAGTTCAAAATATGAATTAAAAATAGTGTCAGGCTGAAGCACAGAAGGGTAAATAGAATCCATTTTCCATATTCCATTCCTTATGCTATTATGTCCAATTGGAGAAAATGCATTGAGCTGTACATTTATGATTTATGCAATTTCCTCTATGTATATTATTATCTAATTTTTAGAAAGTACAACAGTTTTTCAATAACACAAATCTACAGAATTCTTGGCCTTGTACTCTAAAGCTTGCATGATTTTTAGGCAAGACAGTTGGAATCCGTTCAAACAATTTTCGAGAATATATATTAAAATTCTATAATAATATATTATATCCATGTTTACCTGCATCATTAATGACAGCATAGGCAGATGTGTGTAAACAAGGGGCAAGACAGGAATAAAGATGCACACCTACTAGAGAATGGACTTGAGCCTATGGGGGAGGGGAAGGGTAAGCTGTGACAAAGTGAGAGAGTGGCATGGACACATATACACTACCAAACGTAAAACAGATAGCTAGTGGGAAGCAGCCGCATTGCACAGGGAAATCAGCTTGGTGCTTTGTGACCACCTAGAGGGGTGGGATAGGGAAGGTGGGAGGGAGGGAGACGCAAGAGGGAAGAGATATGGGGACATATGTATATGTATAGCTGATTCACTTTGTTATAAAGCAGAAACTAACACACCATTGTAAAGCAATTATACTCCAATAAAGATGTTAAAAAAAATAATCACTGAAAAACAACTACAACAAATGTAGAGAATATTTACATAGTGCTTACTAGGTGCTACATACAACCTTTATAAATATGTACACATACAACCCTATTTAATCATCACACCAAACCTCTAAATTAATACTACTATTATCCCCATTTTATATATAAGAAAACTGAGTCCTAGAGAGGATAAGAAACTCATCCAAGGTTATTCCTCTGGCAATGGGCAGAGTTGGGGTTTGAACCCCAGGTGTCTAGCTCCAGAGTCCATGATTGTAATAACAGCCTCTCCTATAATATAATGCCTCTATCACGTTTTTATTTCACCACTGAAATCATTTATTGGAATTACTGTAATTGTCACTGCCTATCAATAAAAACTCCTTAAATTCAGCAGCATATTATGAATTTCAGCTTTAACTGCTTCAGTATTTGCATATGATGATATAAGAAAAAGGTATTTCGAAGCTCAGCATCAACAATAACCCTTAAACACCAAAACATTTCGCAACATAATATAAACGCTTTCTATATATAAAGCTAACAGTGCAGTTACCCTTAACTATTTCATAATACTCAGAGATGATGGTGCTGCCTCCATGCACTTATAGGAGTGATGACAAGGATGACTGGAGCGGGTTGAATAGTGTCCCCCAAACTCCATGTCCATCCAGAACATCAGAAAGTGACTTATTTTGAAACAGGGTCTTGCAAAGAGAATTAGTTAAAGATCTCAAGATGAAACCATCCTGGATCTAGGGTAGGCCCTAAATCAAGTGACTGCTGTCATTAAAAAGAGATGTGAGGATACAAAGACATGGAGAAGAAAGCAATATAAAAATAGAGGCACAGGGATGCCAAGGATTGCTGGCAGCCACTAGAAGCTGAGAGAGAGGCATTGGATGGTTTCTCCCGAGAGACTACAGAAGAAACCAATCCTACCGACACCTTGATTTCAGATTTCTGTATTCCTGAACAGTTAGAGAATAAATTTATGTTGTTTAAAGTGACCTGGTATGTGGTGATAGTTTATGGCAGCCCTAGGAAACTAAAACTACTAATTCAAGATTTTGCAAGCTATATAAACACAGTCTGGTTTTGGGAAGCAGTTGGCAATTCTACCTTCAGCATCTTATCAGCTCCATGCCTCTTCACACAGTCGGTAACATGTCAGTTTTGTGAGCAATGAGATTCAACAGACAGCCATAACTGTGTTTGCTCCATCCACTGCTTAGGTTTCTTTATAGTATACAGATTTGTTATGTTAAGCTATCCTTCAAAATGCTGGAAAATTTTCTTTCATCTACCTGGTTTGTAATTTCTCACTTCATGTTGCAAAACTGAAGTGCAATAAATACTGCTTCCCAGCCAGCAGTCTAAGAAAGCTCCAAGACCTTGGTCGTCACTGTTGATTCTGTCCTGTTACTTGATGTTAGCTATGGCTCATAGGTGACACTGATAGAACTATTCAAATAGCTATTTCAAATCTGTAGCTGGCCAAAAATCTGCAAACACTGTAAACTGTTAGTTTCTTGAAAAGATTAATGCTGTATTGATGCCACTTTCAGTCTGCTAACCTCCAAAAAAGATACAGAGGTCTTCCTGGTGTGGGTTTCTCCTTCATCATCATCTATCAGCCCAAGCAGCAGCCAATTCAGGAAATGTTCCTAGCTCAGTATCTTAAAAAGCAATCTTTAGCTGCAAGTAGTTCCTCCATGTCAGTGTTCTTCAACGTCACTCTAAAGAAGCCTTAATCCTTCTAGAGACTTTGGCCATGTTCTGTCTATATTCCTTTCTGCTGCCTTCCAAAATAGTTTATATTTGCACCATAAAATAGTGTAATACAACCTTATCACACTCAGGTCTCCAATTTAAACTTCTGATGCCAATCTACATAGATAATCCTTGGAAATAAACTGGCAGGACTTAAATAAAATGTTGCTCATCAAACAACTTGGACCTAGTGGCTCTTTACCAGTACACTGCACTCCCAGTACACTATAAATATTTTTCATAAATCCTGCAATTACCTTGTGAATGGTTCAGTTATATTTCATCATAACTTTTTATGTTAAAAGTATTAATTTGCTGAATGTAAAATTTTATATATATAGCCCTTTTAGTAAGTATATGGAAACCTACATGTGAATTGCCTTTTAAAAATAAATTTATTTTTAAATTATATTTAGCTTGTAGTAATATTAAAATTGTTTTACAGTCCCTGAGTATATGTATTAGATGGCTACAGGCAGTCAAAATAGTTGAGATATAACTACATAGGAGTCATAAACTAGCTTTCCAGACATAGCTTCTTACTCTTCATCTATATGTGGAATCAATGGTACACAAGTAGGAGACATCGAATACTTTCACTATTTCCACAGGACAATGGAAAAAAAAAAGGTAAAACCACCTATTCATACCTCACATTTAGAAAACTGTCAACAGATAGTTCAGAGTGTTACTAGTCTTTGTTAGCTACTTGCTTATAAGAAAATTACAACTATTAAAGTAGTAAAACAGGGAGAAGTGGTAAAGAAATATATGTAGGGATATAATGAGTAAAAGACATGATAAAACAAAACAAAAACCTAGTACACTTAGTTCAGTGTAAATGAATGCATTTTAAAATAAGATCCAGGAGATGCCACAGATCTCACCCTGAAAATTAAATGCAAATGCTCATGAATATATTTATTTAGAATGCCTCAATATTTCCTCATACATGTACTAATTTATGTGTCGTCTATTCAAAAAAAGGAATTGAGGCATACTTGGAATTACTTAAAATCATGTGATAATTCATGGTTTGTGTAAGAACCTTTGCTATTCCTAAACTGATTACTAGTGAACATCCAACACAGCAGGTCTAGGGCTGTTTCTTCAACTTATCTGATAAAGTAAAAAATCATGCAGTATAGGCCACTCTATTCTAAAGCCAAAAAACTAAGCAAGAAGAATGTCTTAAATTATTGGATTAGTTTGCTAGGGCTGCCATCACAAAATGCCACAAACTGGGTGGCTTAAACAATAGAATTTATTTTCTCACAGTTCAAAATGTTGGTAAGTTTGATTTCTTCTGAAACATCTCTCCTTGGCTTGCAGGTAGCCACCTTCTCTCTGTGTCCTCACATGGCTGGTCTGGTATGCACACTCCTGATGTCTCTCTGGGTCTAAATTTCCTCTTCTTATAAGCACACAGGTCAGATTGTACTAGCGCTCACCCTATGGGTCCCATTTTAACTTAAGCACCACTTTAAAGACCCTCTCTCCATATACAGTCACATTCTGAGGTACCAGGGGTCAGGGTTTCAACAAACAAAGGGCTTCAATATATGGGGACAGAATTCAGCCCATAACAGAATATATTTTGTGCTCTTTATTGACAATTAAAGCAATATCCTACATGGTTGTCTTCTGTAACTAAATTATCTTACTATAAATGCCCCCACCATCAACAATGTGTCCTGTCAAATTACTTCATTGTATTGTCAGAAACATACACTAAGAATGTGTATTTTCATAAAACTCTTAATACTTTACAATTGGTTTAAAATACCAAAAGAATTTATTTATCTTGCAAAATTATGAGGCCCTAACTTTAATCTCCATGACTTAATGGTTCCAACTAACACCATGTTGGTTGTGTTGTTAATTTTGTTGCATAATAAACATTTTTATATACTTACAATATACACTTAAAATATAAAATGCAGTTGAATTAATAACTAATACTGAATATCTAAAATATATATCCAACTTGCTAATACATTTTAATAGGCATTTTTGGAAGTCTATAGCATAAGGAGGTTAATGGAAGCCTTTGAAAATGCTTTTTGCTTGTTACAGCAGATGAATTTGAAATTTTCAAACACTCTGCATTTCCAGGTGACAGCCACCTGGAAATTAAGCATTCTAAGTGCTCACAATAGGTGAATAAAAGACAAGCATTCAGTATTTAGTAAGGCATTTATCATAAAATGTTGGAAAGTCATGAGGAATTGAAAACCAGGAGATGTATTTGACTAGACAAATATTTGGGCCAGACCAAGGTATTACTAGCTAAAAGCAAACAAACAGTCTTAAAAGCAGAGAGGTCTATAAAACAGAGCAAACAAAAACTCAAATATAAAACATCAAAGAATGCTCCTGAAAGTTGAAAATGTGGAAATGGAAAAAGTGAAAAAAATTAAAAATGGGCAATCATTAAATCCACTCTGATAATACACTGAATATTGTCCTTTCTCAAGAAGCTAATTTCATTCCCAGCAGTTCCAGGAATAGCCTCTAATCTAGAGTAGTAGTTCTTGAATAGTGGTTTAAGATTTTCTGGAAAACCTATGAATTTATCATTAAAGAAAGATTGGAATACACAGAAACTTAGGTGAGGTTCCCAGCAAGCATCAGGAAAAAGTACCAAAGGGAAAGGGACATTTGCTTTAAGATACCTGACAAAGGAGAGATCTAGACAACATTCTAGGCCACAGCTGCCACTTCCCACAGAACCTACCACACAGCTCTCAGCTGACGTGCTGAAGGCTAGGAGGCAGGGGAAATGAGAAAAAGGAAATCAGAAGAAAGTGAGCCAAAAAAGATTTTTCTCAAGTAAATAAAATCTGGGGAGGACAGAGTAAGGGAGTAGGAATCAAGAGCCACATTTTACAGCACATCATGATCTACACACTGAAGTGTAGCTGGAGATGGCAAGTAAGCTGTTGGATATGCAAGTGTGGAGCTCAGAAGGAAGTCTGGGATATAAATCTGTAAGTCATTAATGTAACGATGCTATTTAAGCCCTTGGAGACTAAAGAGATCACCTAAGGAGAAGCTACAGAGAGAAAAAAGAGAAGGACTCAGTATTAGGCTAATAATATAAGCAATACTTAGAGGGTGCATAGAAAAAGGGGAGGAAGTTGCGTATATAAAGAAAGGAGACAGTTGGGACAGAAGTCAGATGTGAGTGAGGTAACCGGGGCTGCACCAAGACACAGAAACCACACCTTGGACCAGCAGCAAGACAGAGTACAGTTTCTGACACAGTAATCACACAACACATGCTTGTTAAATGAATGAGTGAACAAGTGAGTTACAGACTAGACTAGCATGGTATCTCTAGAATTAAGAGTTAACTATTTAGGGAAAAATGGAAATATATGGAAGAGCTATAATACCTTAAAAAAGACATGGGCTGAACAAGGTGACACTGTAAATTTACCTTGGTATTATTTTAATACACTCCAAATCCCCCCAAAATTTGGTCATATTTTCTATTCATTAATAAAATACCATTCCAAATTAATATGAAACAGGTTATTGTGAAAAAAATCAATAAAACCATCATAGATTAGAGTTCATTAATTTCAACTGTTTAGACAAGGGAAAAACGTACTCAACCCTTAGAAGTCCATAAAGAAAAGAAATATTACAATGGTATACAGAAATACAATAATGATCAAAAAATATTTTCACTGAAATACAACAGAAAAGCTGTAAGCCGTTATCTTTTAGCAAAGAAGCAGCCCTAATGAAGTAGATTCTTGAAAACTGTCATACGGGTAAGCTCATTAGTTACAATGAAAGCTCCCCCTGCTGATCCAGGAGTACCTAATGGCCAGGATATGTTATGTCTCAAAAACAAAGGTACTTTTAAATTCATGTGATAGCTCACTGAGGAGATTTCAAATCTGGAAACTTTCAAATGATGATGTATAATATAAGAGCACTGAAATTTTCCAAAGTAAACATAGACTTATTTCATCCAAGACTACATTAATTCCTCTAAAATCTCATCCATTAATAGGGTAATAAACTCATGAAAAGAAATCTAGCTCAACAATCACCTACACTGTAAAAAAAATCTCTCAGCAATGGCTTTTCTATTTCAAATATGAAGTTGGCTGCTCCCTGTGAAACACATTCTCAGTATCTGCTGGCCCATACACATATGCATGCCTCCGCTGTAAAAGATGGAAACTAAAACCCCTAAAGGCCCCAAAATGCCCCACAGAAACACCAAAAAAGAAAACAAACAGAAGAATATCATTACCAAGTTACAACCCTGCAAGCAAACCCTTATGAAAGTTACATACTTTTCAAAAGCAAAATATTATAATATTTATACAGAATTTTAAGTACAATCAAATGAGTCAAAATAGATAAATGACATTTATCTTAATTCATAGCAAAAACTGCTAGAAAATGTATTATACAATAAAAAATACATCTGAAAGAGAAGTATGTTCCAGCTTACTATTTTGTTTAAGAACTAGTAGGAAAAATAGTAAAGTGACCAGAAATTCAAACTGCTATTATGAGAAAATGCCCACATTGGTTTTATTTTTGCTAAAAACCTAATGCTGATGTAAGCTATTAACTACTTAACCATCTTTTCCCCAGAAAAAGAAATTGCTCTATATTTCAAGGCACTTGAAGGTAGCACTTCTTCACCTAGTACTCTGTCGCTTATCAAGCTAAATATCCATCAAGAACACGTATTTTCAATTCCTTTTCATCCCATTTACTTAAATTTTATTCCAGGATTCCAGAAAACTCATTTTAAGAAAGGTGCCTTCCTTGAGTTAATGAACTAATCACGTAAAAGCTATTGCGAGTATCTGTGAGTTATTTATTTATTTATTTATTTTTTTGGTACGTGGGCCTCTCACAGTTGTGGCCTCTCCCATTGCGGAGCACAGGCTCCGGACGCGCAGGCTCAGCAGCCATGGCTCACGGGCCCAGCCGCTCCATGGCATGTGGGATCTTCCCGGACCGGGGCACGAACCCGTGTCCCCTGCATTGGCAGGCAGACTCTCAACAACTGTGCACCAGGGAAGCCCTCTGTGAGTTATTTTTAATGTTCTTTTCCTCTGTGCCTTTTTGCCCAGTCTCACATTGTTTAATATGAGAAGATGATTTGGATTATTTTCCCTTCTTAAATTCCCTTAAAACACTTACAGCTATACATAGGGACATTATCTTACTATGCCATGAACATTTTAAGGTACACAAGGGCAAAGTAAGGAGTAATCCATTAGAACATTAGGATGCAAGAGTGAAAAGTTAAAAGACTTATTTTTTGCCTTAAAAATCCATATTAATTGTTTCCAAATTAATTTTTCAACAGACTATATGAGATATACACTTCAAAGAAACATATATCTCAGGAAAAAGTGTGAAAGAACATCTCATCCAATCACATGCCTCTCTGCAAAAAAAAGTGCTACAATCCCCACTTTATAGAAGACACAATTTAAACAGGGTATAAGGACAGCAGAAGCAAGAAGAACTACAATTCTGCAGCCAGTGGAATAAAAACTACATTCACAGAAACATAGACAAGATGAAAAGGCAGAGGGCTATGTACCAGATGAAGGAACAAGAAAAAACCCCAGAAAAACAACTAAATGAAGTGGAGATAGGCAACCTACCAGAAAAAGAATTCAGAATAATGATAGTGAAGATGATCCAGGACCTTGGAAAAAGAATGGAGGCAAAGATCGAGATGATGCAAGAAATGTTTAACAAAGACCTAGAAGAATTAAAGAACAAACAAACAGAGATGAAAAATACAATAACTGAAATGAAAACTACAATAGAAGGAATCAATAGCAGAATAACTGAGGCAGAAGAACAGATAAGTGACCTGGAGGAAAGAATGGTGGAATTCACTGCCACAGAACGGAATAAAGAACAAAGAAAGAAAAGAAATGAAGACAGCCTAAGAGACCTCTAGGACAACATTAAATGCAACGACATTCACATTACAGGGGTCCCAAAAGGAAAAGAGAGAGAGAAAGGACCAGAGAAAATATGTGAAGAGATTAAAGTCGAAAACTTCCCTAACGTGGGAAAATAAATAGCGACCCAAGTCCGGGAAGTGCAGAGAGTCCCACACAGGATAGACCCAAGGAGAAACACGCCGAGACACATAGTAATCAAATTGGCAAAAATTAAAGACAAAGAAAAATTATGGAAAGCAGCAAGGGAAAAATGACAAATAATATACAAGGGAACTCCCATAAGGTTAACAGCTGATTTCTCAGCAGAAACTCTACAAGCCAGAAGGGAGCAGCATGATATACTTAAAGTGTTGAAAGAGAAAAACCTACAACCAAGATTATTCTAGTCAGCAAGGATCTCACTCAGATTCGATGGAGAAATCAAAAGCTTTACAGAAAAGCAAAAGCTAAGAGAATTCAGCACCACCAAACCAGATCTACAACAAATGCTAAAGGAACTTCTCTAAGTTGGAAACAAAAGAGAAGAAAAGGACCTACAAAAACAAACCCAAAACAATTAAGAAAATGGTCATAAGAACATACATATTGATAATTACCTTAAACGTGAATGGATTAAATGATCCAACCAAAAGACACAGGCTTGCTGAATGGATACGAAAACAAGACCCATATATATGCTGTCTACAAGAGACCCACTCAAAACCTAAGGACACATACAGACTGAAAGTGAGGGGATGGAAAAAGATATTCCATGCAAGTGGAATTCAAAAGAAAGCTGGAGTAGCAATACTCATATCAGATAAAACAGACTTTAAAATAAAGAATGTTACAAGAGACAAAGAAGGACACTACATAATGATCAAGGGATCAATCCAAGAAGAAGATATAACAATTATAAATATATATGCACCCAACATAGGAGCACCTCAATACATAAGGCAACTGCTAACACCTATAAAGGAGGAAATCGACAGTAACACAATAATAGTGGGGGACTTTAACACCTCACTTACACCAATGGACAGATCATCCAAACAAAAAATTAATAAGGAAACACAAGCTTTAAATGACACAATAGTAGATTTACTGATGTTTACAGGACATTCCACTCCAAAACAGCAGATTTCACTTTCTTTTCAAGTGTGTGCAGAACATTCTCCAGGAGAGATTACATCTTGGGTCACAATTCAACTCTCAGTAAATTTAAGAAAACTGAAATCATATCAAGCATCTTTTCTGACCACAACGCTATGAGATTAGGTATCAATTGCAGGGAAAAACACGTAAAATACACAAACACATGGAAGCTAAATAATACATTACTAAATAACCAAGAGATCACTGAAGAAATCAAAGGGGAAATCAGAAAATACCTAGAGACAAATGACAATGAAAACACAACGATCCAAAACCTATGGGATGCAGCAAAAGCAGTTCTAAGAGGGAAGTTTACAGCTATACAAGCCTACGTCAAGAAACAAGAAAAATCTCAACTAAACAATCTAACCTTACACCTAAAGGGACTAGAGAAAGAAGAACAAACAAAACACAAAGTTAGCAGAAGGAAAGAAATCATAAATATCAGAGCAGAAATAAATGAAATAAAAACAAAGAAAACAATAGCACAGATCAATAAAAATAAAAGCTGATTCTTTGAGAAGATAAACAAAATTGAGAAACCATTAGCCAGACTCATCACAAAAAAGAGGGAGAGGACTCAAATCAATAAAATTAGAAATGAAAAAGAAGAAGTTACAACAGACAATGTAGAAATAAAAGCAACCTAGAGACTACTACAAGCAACTCTATGCCAATAAAATGGACAAACTGGAAGAAATGAACAAATTCTTAGAAAGGTATAACCATCCAAGACTGAACCAGGAGGAAAAACAAAATATGAACAGACCAATCACAAGTAATGAAATTGAAACAGTGATTAAAAATCTTCCAACAAACAAAAGTCCAGGACCAGATGGCTTCACAGGTGAATTCTTTCAATCATTTAGAGAAGAGCTAACACCCATCTTTCTCAAACTCTTCCAAAAACTTGCAGAGGAAGGAACACTCCAAAACTCATTCTATGAGGCCACCATCACCCTGATACCAAAACCAGACAAAGATACTACAAAAAAAAAAAAAAAATTACAGACCAATATCACTGATGAATATACATGCAAACATCCTCAACAAAATACTAGCAAACAGAATCCAGCAACACATTAAAAGGGTCATACACCATGATCAAGTGGGATTTATCCCAGGGATGAAAGGATTCTTCAATATATGCAAATCAATCAATGTGATACACCATATTAACAAACTGAAGAATAAAAACCATATGATCATCTCAATAGATGCAGAAAAAGCTTTTGACAGAATTCAACACCCATTTATGATAAAAACTCTCCAGAGACTGGGCATAGAGGGAACCTACTTCAGCATAATAAAGGCCATATATGACAAACACACAGCAAACATCATTCACAATGGTGAAAAACTGAAAGCATTTCCTGTAAGATCAGGAACAAGACAAGGATGTCCACACTCACCACTATTATTCAACATAGTTTTGGAAGTCCTAGCCACGGCACTCAGAGAAGAAAAAGGAATACAAATTGGAAAAGAAGGAGTAAAACTATCACTGTTTGTAGATGACATGATACTATAAATAGAGAATCCTAAAGATGCCACCAGAAAACTACTAGAGCTAATCAATGAATTCCGTAATGTTGCAGGACACAAAGTTAATGCACAGAAATCTCGTGCGTTGCTATACACTAATGATGAAAAATCTGAAAGAGAAATTAAGGAAACACTCCCATTTACCATTGCAACAAAAAGAATAAAATACCTAGGAATAAACCTACCTAGGGAGACAAAAGACCTGCATGCAGGAAACTATAAGATAATGATGAAAGAAATTAAGGATGATACCAACAGATGGAGAGATATACCATGTTCTTGGATTGGAAGAATCAATATTGTGAAAATGACTATACTACCCAAAGCAATCTACAGATCCAGTGCAAACCCTATCAAATTACCAATGGCATTTTTTATGGGACTAGAACAAAAAATCTTAAAATTTGTATGGAGACACAAAAGACCCCGAATAGCCAAAGCAGCCTTGAGGGAAAATAATGGAGCTGGAGGAATCAGATTCCCTGACTTCTGACTATACTACAAAGCTACAATAATCAAGACAATATGGTAATGGCACAAAAACAGAAACATAGATCAGTGGAACAAGATAGAAAGCCCAGCAATAAACCCACACACCTATGGTCAACTAATGTATGACAAAGGAGGCAAGGATATACAGTGGAGAAAAGACAGTCTCTTCAATAAGTGGTGCTGGGAAAACTGGACAGCTACATGTAAAAGAATGAAATTAGAACACTCCCTAACACCATACACAAAAATAACTCAAAATGGATTAGAGACCTAAATTTAAGACCGGACACTATTAAACCTTTAGAGGAAAACACAGGAAGAACACTCTTTGACATAAATCACAGCAAGATGTTTTTTGACCCACGTCCTAGAGTAATGCAAATAAAAATAAAAATAAACAAATGGGACCTAATGAAACTTCAAAGCTTTTGCACAGCAAAGGAAACCATAAAGAAGACGAAAAGACAGCCCTCAGACTGTGAGAAATATTTGCAAATGAATCAACGGACAAAGGATAAATCTCCAAAATATATAAACAGCTCATGCAGCTCAATATTAAAAAAACAAACAACCCAATCCAAAAATGGGTAGAAGACCTAAATAGACATTTCTCTAAAGAAGACATACAGATGGCAAAGAAGCACATGAAAAGCTGCTCAGCGTCACTAATTATTAGAGAAATGCAAATCAAAACTACAATGAGGGCTTCCCTGGTGGCGCAGTGGTTGAGAATCTGCCTGCCAATGCAGGGAACACGGGTTCGAGCCCTGGTCTGGGAAGATCCCACATGCCGCGGAGCAACTAGGCCCGTGAGCCACAACTACTGAGCCTGCGCGTCTGGAGCCTGTGCTCCGCAACAAGAGAGGCCGCGATAGTGAGAGGCCTGAGCACCGTGATGAAGAGTGGCCCCCGCTTGTCACAACAGGAGAAAGCCCTCGCACAGAAAGGAAGACCCAACACAGCCATAAATAAATAATTAAAAAAAAAAAAAAAAAACTACAATGAGGTATCACCTCCCACCAGTTGGAATAGGCGTCACCAGAAAATCTACAAACAACAAATGCTGGAGAGGGTGTGGAGAAAAGGGAACCCTCTTGCACTGTTAGTGGGAATGTAAACTGATACAGCCACTATGGAGAACAGTATGGAGGTTCCTTAAAAAACTAAAAATAGTATTACCATATGATCTAGCAATCCCACTACTGGGCATATGCCCTGAGAAAACCATAATTCAAAAAGACACATGCACCCCAATATTCACTGCAGCACTATTTACAATAGCCAGGTCATGGAAGGCAACCTATATGCCCACTGACAGATGAATGGATAGAGAAGATGTGGTACATACATACAATGGAATATTACTCAGCCATAAAAAGGAACCAAGTTGGGTCATTTTTTGAGACGTGGATGGATCTAGGGACTGTCATACAGAGTGAAGTAAGTCAGAAAGAGAAAAACAAATATCGTACATTAACGCATATATGTGGAACCTAGATAAACGGTACAGATGAAGCGGTTTGCAGGGCAGAAATTGAGACACAGACATAGAGAACAAACGTATGGACATCAAGGGGGGAAAGCAGTGGGTGTTGGTTGGGGTTGGTGGTGTGATGAATTGTGAGATTGGGATCGGCATGTATACACTGATGTGTATAAAACTGATGACTAATAACACCCTGCTGTATATAAAAAATAAAATAAAATTCAAAAAAATAAAAAATGAACAGGGTATGAAATGATAAAAGTGATTTTTTTTAATTTAAAAGAAAAATTCACTATACTACTGGAACAAAGTATCTTTCTTTAAGTTGACAAATGAACATTGGCCTGTACAAAAAGAATAGAGATACTCTCCCAGACCAAATGAGATGTCTTCCAAAATGTATATCTATACATTTGTATATATTCACCCAAATGTGTATTCGTAAATTCATTTTTTTTTTGAGGCAAGTAAAGTTTTTTTCCCACAGAACTGATGTGATATATAACCTGGATGCTTCAGATGTTCAAAAAACTGCATAAGTCATATTCAAACCAAATATAAATAATAGGACTATCCTTTCTCTGACCCTTTCTGTAACCAGATCTAAGCCCACAGCAGGGGCTAAGAAGGAGCTTAGAAACTGAGCTATTAGGAAGGAGTGACTGGAATCTATGGCAGTTTGGTGCCTACTGGGGCAAAGGAAGCAGGCTCTACTTGCAAGGTAGGCAGATGGAGATTCAGAATCAGGCCAAGGGGGACACTGACTACAGGTGCTTGGCTCAGATGCATAATCATCCCAGGTGCTTATGAATGACTCATCCAAAGAGAACTGCACTGGACACAGTGGAAGTGGCTTAGCAGCAGAGGGTGGGGCTGGCAGGTATTCAGAAGGTTTAAACTGCAAAACTTCCAATGCAAGAACATGGTATATCTCTTCATCTGTTTGTATCCTCTTTAATTTCTATTTCTTTCATCAGTGTCTCATAGTTTTCTGCATACAGGTCTTTTGTCTCCTTAGGTAGGTTTATTCCTAAGTATTTTATTCTTTTTGTTGCAATGGTAAATGGGTGTGTTTCCTTAATTTCTCTTTTTGATTTTTCATGACTAGTGTATAGGAACGCACGAGATTTTTGTGCATTAATTTTGTATCCTGCAACTTTACCAAATTCATTGATCAGCTCTAGTAGTTTTCTGGTAGCATCTTTAGTTTTCTCTATGTATAGTATCATGTCACCTGCAAACAGTGACAGTTTTACTTCTTCTTTTCTGTTTTGGATTCCTTTTATTTCTTTATCTCCTCTGATTGCTGTGGCTAAAACTTCGAAAACGATGCTGAATAAGAGTGGTGAGAGTGGGCAACCTTGCCTTGTTCCTGATCTTAGTGGAAATGGTTTCAGTTTTTCACCATTGAGAAAGATGCTGGCTGTGGGTTTGTCATATATGGCCTTTATCATGTTGAGGTAAGTTCCCTCTATGCCTACTTTCTGGAGAGTTTTTATCATAAACGGGTGTTGAATTTTGCCGAAAGCTTTTTCTGCATCTATTGAGATGATCATATTGTTTTTCTCCTTCAATTTGTTAATATGGAGAGATATACCATGCTCTTGGACTGGAAGAATCAACACTGTGAAAATGACTATACTGCCCATAGCAATCTACAGATTCAATGCAATTCCTATCAAACTACCAATGGCATTTTTCACAGAACTAGAACAAAAAATTGCACAATTTGTATGGAAGCACAAAAGACCCCAAATAGCCAAAGCAATCTTGGGAAAGAAAAACGGAGCTGGAGGAATAAAGCTCCCGGACTTCAGAATATACTATAAGCTACAGTAATCAAGACAGTATGATACAGGCAGAAAAACAGAAATATAGATCAATGGAACAGGATAGAAAGCCCAGACATAAACCCACACACATATGGTCACCTTATCTTTGATAAAGGAGGCAAGAATATACAATGGAGAAAAGACAGCTTCTTCAATAAGTGGTGCTGGGAAAACTGGACAGCTACATGTAAACGAATAAAATTAGAACACTCCCTAACACCATACACAAAAATAAACTCAAAATGGATTAAAGACCTAAATGTAAGACCAGACACTATCAAACTCTTAGAGGAAAACATGGGCAGAACACTCTATGACATAAATCACAGCAAGATCCTTTCTGACCCACCTTCTAGAGAAATGGAAATAAAAACAAACAAATGGGACCTAATGAAACTTAAAAACTTTTGCACAGCAAAGGACACCATAAACAAGATGAAAAGACAACACTCAGAATGGGAGAAATCGGAGAAATTTGTGTCCTTTAGCTAATATTTGCAAACAAAGCAACGGACAAAGGATTAATCTCCAAAATATACAAGCAGCTTATGCAGCTCAATATCAAAAAAACAAACAACCCAATCCAAAAATGGGCAGAAGACCTAAATAGACATTTCTCCAAAGAATATATACAGATTGCCAACAACACATGAAAGGATGCTCAACATCGCCAATCATTAGAGAAATGCAAATCAAAACTACAATGAGGTATCACCTCACACTGGTCAGAATGGCCATCATCAGAAAATCTACAAACAATAAATGCTGGATAAGATGTGGAGAAAAGGGAACCCTCTTGCACTGTTGGTGGGAATGTAAACTGATACAGCCACTATGGAGAACAGTATGGAGGTTCCTTAAAAAACTAAAACTAGAACTACCATATGACCCAGCAACCCCACTACTGGGCATATACCCTGAGAAAACCATAATTCAAAAAGAGTCATGTACCACAATGTTCACTGCAGCTCTGTTTACAATAGCCAGGCCATGGAAGCAACCTAAGTGTCCATCGACAGGTGAATGGATAAAGAAGATGTGGTACATATACACAATGGAATATTACTCAGCCATAAAAAGAAACAAAACTGAGTTATTTGTAGTGAGGTGGATGGACCTAGAGTCTGTCATACAGAGTGAAGTAAGTCAGAAAGAGAAAAACAAATACCATATGCTAACACATATATATGGAATCTAAAAAAAAAAAAATGGTTATGAAGAACCTAGGGGCAGGACAGGAATAAAAACCCAGAGGTAGAGAATGGACTTGAGGACATGGGGAGGGGGAAGGGTAAGCTGGTGCAAAGTGAGAGAGTGGCATGGACATATATACACCACCAAATATAAAATAGATAGCTAGTGGGAAGCAGCCATAGAGCACAGGGAGATCAGCTCGGTGCTTTGTGACCACCTAGAGGGGTGGGATAGCGAGGGTGGGAGGGAGACGCAAGCGGGAGGAGATATGGGGTTATATGTATAGATATAGCTGATTCACTTTGTTATACAGCAGCAACTAACATGACATTGTAAAGCAATTATACTCTGGTAAAGATGTTAAAAAAAAAAACAACTGCAAAATGATATGTTTTTGTATATAGGGCCTCACTATCCAGTCAAAAAATTAAAGTCATAGCTCCAATAATGACAATTGATAAAGTAAATGTCCTACAACTTTCTCTCTATTTTTAAAATGGCATATTCAGTATGAAAACACAGTGACAAAGTGGCAAGTATGTTCAAATAAAAGACATTATTTTCTGTACCAACTGAAGACCCAGAGCACGAAAATCTTTTCTGTAAAAGCACAAACCTTTACTAGCTTTGTCCAAATGTTCCAAATCATTCACAAAATTGAGGATATCAGGGTAGTTTTCTTCACATATTTGCACAAGAAAATGTAGTAGTGTTGTTTTCTGATCTGCTGATTTTGTGTCCTTTAGCTAAACAGAATGAGAGGGAGAAAAAAATACAGAGAGTCAAAAATATGTTGATAGTCTCTCTACTTAAATAATGTTAATACTGTTTTTTATAGATAAGAAATAAATGAGCTGTAAAATTAGTTAATGCTATTTTTGAAAAGCCACTATTTAAACACTTGAAAAGCTACTCTTCATATACTGTTGTTTGGTCTAAGTCATTAATATTTACTGTAAAGAAGGAATAAGCTTAATTCAATCTAGTATGCAATGTTTCATGGGGGGAAAAAAATATGGTGAAATGCCCAGGAAAGCAGGACAACCTGGGAACGTATATAATATCAACACTTAAAACAATCCCACATGCTTGCTCATTTTTTCATTTGGCACAGATTTATAGAATGCCTACTGGGTACGGCAGGAGTCGGAGACGCAACAACCAATAAGTCATTCCTCAAGAAGCCATTTAGTGGGGGCGGGGGGGAAACCCCAGAAAATATGCATTTCCCCTGTGTGACAAAGAGTATAGTAAAAATAATCATACAGTATGCCTAGGAGGACAGGGCACCTGAACTGAACACCAGCAGGCAGGAAGTTGTATGGGTTGGGGAAGGGAAGGAAAAAACTCAAAGGCACAGTATCAGAGGCAGATGGAGCAGCATTTGAAAAAGACCATAGATGAGGAAGAAAGTGGCACTTTAGAGGAGTCCAAGTGACTCCAAAATATAAGTACATGTTGCGGGGAGGGGGAAGTAGGGAGAGTAGAAAGAAATATGAGGAGAAGGCCAGAAAATTAAAAGAAAGGCAGACCATGCTATGGATATAGGATTCTGGTCCCTAAGAACTGGGATGTTTTAAGCTAGATGAGGGCTAATCAGACGTACATTTTAGAAAGCTCCTTGTAGCACAGTGTGGATAAAAGATTAGAGCAAGGGTAAAAACAGAGCAGGAAGAATAATTTTTAAAGCTGTAGCAATAATCCAGGCAGGGAAAGAAAACAGCCTGAGATGAGGTAATGAATGCCTTAGGCATGAGATCATGGGACAGGGTGGGCATGGAAACCCACATGATGACATCTATTGAAACGGGACAGAAAGAATGAGAAAAAGATTTGGGTGGGGTGGAGAAAAAAGAATTGTTTCAGTTTGGGACAAGTGAACTTGAAGTTTTTGAATAACATATAAGTGAAGACGCTGGGAAAGGATATAGATATATATAGGTGTAGAACAGTGTTCTCAACCTTTATTTCATTATTGCTGGCTAAGTTTTTTTAGGCGTATTTTTCCGAATCATTTGCACCTATGAAATTTTAAAATGATACATATACTGTATATCTGTTTATGTACTGCATGTACATCTGTGCTTTACACATGAAAACAGAGGCAGATAGGAAAGATATTTTTGCTCCCCGAGAACCAATTTTCCATCCCTTGAGGGTGATAAACTGTAGAGAATACATAGTGAGAACTTATTCTAGGAGTACCGGTTTGTGAGCTCTTAGCCTCCAAAGCTAAAACGTTGACCAAATAAACACAAATAAGTACACAGCATAAAAGAAAGGAGAACAGAGGCTTGAAGAGAAGGCCAGGATGGACCAATCCTAATCTGAAAAGGCCGAGGAATGAATCAGAAGGGAGAAAGGCTAGGCTACAACCTAGGTACAAACAGAGGTCAGCTTAGCTTCTGTGAGTGATGGGGTAGGGGGTGCTGGGTGTGAACACAGGGCAAATACATAATCTGATAGTGTTCCCTACAAATGAGTAATCATCCAGATCAGATACACACATAAGGGGAGAAAAAATCGCTCTTTTCACACCAGGATTTAATTTAGAGTTGGAAATTCTTGGTATACTTAACTGTGCACAACCCTATTGCTTCCTTTCCAACAATTTCCTACCTTAAAATAAGTGTATACACATATATATCCATATGTATTTTTTTCAAACTCTATGTCACTAAGTATTACATCACTATCAGAAAAATATCAAATGAGAGTTACTATCCGATTGTGGCAGAAGGAGATATTCTGTGCCATCACAAATATTAACACACGTGACTTATTAATGCACAAACTATCTTGTCCCTGGAAACACAGAGCTACCCTACTATAGACAGCCAGGCTTTCACATGATTACTCTTATAACAGGTTCAAATGCTGCACTGGCCTATTCGGCATGCAAACCATTCAGCAGCAATTGTTCCTGGCACTTTAAAAACTGACTGATATGAACAGAATCCATTATTTGATGCCTCTTAAAAGGAACATAAATCACAACATTCATCTGAGTGTTCTGAAAAATTATTCCTCAAAAACTGACTCTGATCACTAGCTAGACTGATTGCCACTAACGTGTGAATGACCTGCTAAAACATAACACTAAAACTGGCCTTTAACTAGCTATGTCACCTTGGGCAAGTTACTGGACCTCAGATTCACATAAATAAAGTGAGAATATGGAACTGGACAGGAAAAGGAAACTCTAAATTCACTTTCCACTCCAAAAATATTAAATATACTTTACAGTGGGCTTGTGTTAGTAGACATTGCAAAATCTATTTTTAAAAAATACTAGAATAAAAATGACGAAACCTAGTTATAATCTCAGTCCAGAAGTTATTTTTGCATGCTTGGGTCAGTTAAAATCTTTTGGTTTCAGCTTTCACATACACTGAGAATGTTAATCCGATTTATAAAAGTTACCTTTCAACTCTACAATTTCATTCATACTATCATCTTTAATGGATAAGGCTAGGGTAAAAGTAGCAAACTTTCACAAATATAATAGTTTTCCCTGGTACAACCATCAGTCAGTATAAAAACTGTCCTTTGATTTTAGTTTTGCTATTTTTTTTAAAGCACTCTAATGGTTAATTCTTCCGTTCCCCCACCTCCCTCTTTATAGCAATGACTAGAGAATACTGTTCCTTTGGTGGACTCCCAGTTCCTGACTGTCACCAATTTACACCTTTCTTATCATGCTCCATTCATGTGAAACTAGACACATGTCCTGTGTGGAATGTTGATTAAAACAAGCACCTGGAAAGAGCTTTCCAGGGCTATTTGTGATATAGCTAAATGGCCAGCAATTGCTAGGATTAATATATCAAGAAATCTCTATGATCCAACAATAAGCAACTGGATCAATCTTGATCTTTATTCATGAGCAATAAGAATTCAGAATTAGAATTCTATAACCTATATAGCATCTACCAATTTAATAAATGTTAAGGATGCAGGTCAAACACAGATTCAAATATTTAGAGACAATCATAAAGCTAAACACTAACTTATGGAGGAGGTTGCTATCCTGGCTGTACTATTGAAAACATCAACTGGTTAGCAACTCACATGCTGGTCACAGACTAATATTTAAAATATACTCACTGAATAATAAATAGAAGTCTCCCATCCCTCCAGAACAGAATCTATATTTAACAACCAGGAGACTTAAAAAAAAAAACACTCAAATTCCCAAATAAATAAATCTGAAAATATACCTAATAAAAGATAAGAAGTTAAGAAACACAGAGAGTGACTATTTGTTGACAATGCATGGTTACTTACAAACTACTAGTTGCTCTAAATTCCAGGACAGAGATTCTTCATTCAGTTCCTAACGTTCTCAGGAAAAACTGCACAGTGCCGGGAAGGTATTCTTCCTGCCTCAATTACTCTATTCCCTTCCTTCCTTCCTTCCCCCAAATCACTTTAAAAAAAAAAAAAAAAACCCGAAACAAAAACCAAACAAAAAAACCCTCCCAGAAAGCACATGAAAATATATGAAAGCAGAGCAAAATATATTTATCACAGTCTTCATTTACTTGCTCAGTATTTTTTCACCTTTTGATAAACATTAACAACAAAAAGGGCACACTCTATTTCTACTAATTATTCATATCATGCATAATCAGCGATTGAGCTAGAACAAGGAAAGCTTGAGAGATGGTGCTAATTTTGTTGAAGAGAAAAAACAACTTGAGCATACTCTGTAGTGCTAACTCTTGGAAAGAAAATGAAGCTAAAATATCTGGCTTAAAAATTTATTCTTAAGTTTAAAAAATATGCTTTTTTAAAATTTTCACCGACATTGCTTGACAGGATTCCTTTGGTATCACTGTCAAGAGATTTATCTTACTGATTGAGTAATCGTCACTGTTAAGGAGAATTTCTTGTTTATATATTGTTTCTTTAAGGAACATTTAATGTGGCATAGATGTCAAATAAACAAAAAGATGGATGGAGTTTCTTCAACCGCTCTGTTCATTCCAGACAAAATAATGTTAAAAGCAGATCCTGTAATAAATCATGGCCTAGTTGTCAGTCTGGATAGAACTCCTTTGTAGCTACAATGCAAGGTTTGGGAATATTTTTAAGCTATTCAGCACGAACTTGGATGACATTTAAAGAAAATTCCATTGTTTTAGTCACAAGAAAGAAAATTCCTGAAATAAAAACTAAGTATCGTCTTGGTGATTTTCAGAATCCAAAGAACTACAACCCCTTACACTCTGAATAATAAAACTTTATCTTAAGAATATTGTCAAACTAGTAGCTGTTCCCCATTATCATGTTCCTATACTTCAATTACGTTATCCAGACAGCATTGACTCTTTGGATGTTGTAGACATTACTGAACACCAGAAAAATGACAAAATTATGAGGGTCTGTAATGGCTCCATGAACATTCTAGAAGACCCTACCTTGTAAACAGTATGAATGCTGAGGACAACAGCAGCCACTCTTATTTGTGTGGCACTTCCTAAGAGACAGGGATTGGCCAAGTAATACAATACCTGTTAAGTGCTTGAAACGCACACCATCCTTATGAGGAAGGAACTGGTATTAAGAGGGCAAAAGAGATGTGAAACATCATGTAGCATACCCCAGATCACATAGCTACTATCCAGTAGAGCCAAGACTTATTTGAACCCACTTCTGTGTGAATCCAAAGCTCTTAACCACTATAAAATGCAGTTCCTCTACAAAATCTTTATTTAATATAGATTATTATGCATCAAAAGAAACAAAATTCTCAAAAACACAGTGGATAAAAATAGTAGTAAAACAGTAAAATAGCGTTCATTAACGCAATTTAAAATACTGAAGCCCTATAACCTGCTAATTCTAGCCTGGAAAGCCTCTACACCCCTATCCTGAGGTCACTTCTAGTTCTAAAAGCATGGCATTCTTTCTATTGTTTTATCTATACAATTAATAAAATGCTACCTGAATCTTACCTCAAATGCAAAGTCTTTCCATATTGCTAATAGATCAGTGCTCACAAAATATGATAAAAATATGGTTGAATGAAACTGTAAAGTTTCATCTTTAACAGACCCAACCAAGTATATCTACTAACATCATACTCCATCTTAAATCACTTGCAGAATAAGGTGCTTTGTATATGTTTGAAACATCTCTAAGTGTAAGTTACATGTATCCACATGAAAATGGATGTGTGAATATGAACTGCCAAAGAATATATCATAATTGCTCAGATATGAAGCTCAAAAAGTCAATGCGTAGGTTCAAATTCACTAGTGAAACCAACTACAATTATAGAATGAACTGTTTCCTGATATATAAAAATACATTTTTAAAAATCAATCACTGTGCTGATTAAATTTTTAAAAATACTGTGTATCCCTCCAAAATGAATGGAAATTTAAAATCTTAACATAAATTAAACAATATGCTTTGCATCATCTATGTCACTGCCGTCACTATTAACACCTATAATAAAACTTTCATAGTGATTTTAAAGATAGGTAGCGATAAACTAATATTAGGTAAAATAGATATTAGATAAATTTATAGCATTCACATATTAAAAAACATATTTATTGCTTAGTTTTCATTTTAAAATGATGAGAGTTGAAACATTAAATAAGGAAGAAAATGCTTTAAATAATGTCAGCTTCTATAATTAAACTGACTTCTACTATATCTCCATAGACACACTATCTCTGAATTATATTTTAAACATATTTATCTTGGATTTCAGTGAGCACTTCAGCATGAAAAGCATTTTTGCATTTTAGTAAAATTTTATCTTGTTGCATTATTATATTGTTCAATGTTCTATTATTTACACTATTCCCTTATTTCACAAGAGATTTAAAATAGCTCAGTGTTCTTTAGTTAATATAAATGGCTCAAATACATTAATTTTAAATTAAATGGTTTTTATACTTCTTAATTTTTTTAATTAACAGACTTTATATTCTAGAGCAGTTTCACTTTAAGACAAATAGAGCAGAAAAGACAGATTCCCATATACTCCCCTCCACATACACAAATTCCCCTATCAGTAACATTTTGCATTAATGTGTTACATTTGTTAAAATTTATGTACCTTTATTGATGATATTGATACATTATTATTAATTATTAACCTCAGTTTACTTTTGGGTTCACTCTGTGTTCTAAAGTTGTATGGGTTTTGCCAAATGCATAATGTCACATATCTACCATGACTGAGTCATAGGGAATAGTTTCAACATCCTGAAAAATCCCCTGTCCTCCACCTATTCATCTCTTCCTTCTTCCCCCTCCCCCCAAACCTCCAGAAACCACTGAATTTTTTACTATCTCTATAATTTTGTCCTTTCCAGAATGTTATATAGTTGGAATCAGAGTATGGAGGCTTTTCAGATTGGCTTCTTTCACTTAGTATTATGCATTTCTCCATGTCTTTTCTTGGCTTAAGAGATTTTCTTTTTATGACTGATTTAATAGTCTATTGCAGGGGTCCCCAACGCTCAGGCCACAGACCAGTATGGGTCCACAGCCTGTTAGGAACCTGGCCGCACAGCAGGAGGTGAGCAGCAGGGAGGCGAGCAAGCGAAGCTTCATCTGCCACCCCCTGTCGTTCCCCATCGCTGGTTTATTGTATGACTATATGTATGACTATATCAGTGGGTTTTATCCATTCAGCTATTGAAGGACTTCTCGAGTTGCTTCCAAATTTTGGCAACCACGAATAAAACTGCTATAAACATTTGTATGTAGGTTTTTTACTCCTTGGGGTAAACAGGAATGTGATTACTGAATCCTATGTTAAATCTATGTTTAGCTTTGTAACTGCCAGTCTTCTAAAGATGCTGTACTATCTTGCATTCCTTTCATCAGTGAATGAGTGATCCTGTTGTGCCACATCCTCAGTAGCATTTGGTGCTGTCAGTGATTTGGATTTTAGCCATTCTAATAGATGTGTAATGGTGTCTCATTTTTTTAATTTGCAATTCCCTCACGACATATGATTTTGAGTATATTTTCATACAGTTATTTGTCATTTGTAAATCTTCAGTAAGATGTCTGTTCAGGCCTTTTTTAAAAAATTGGGTTGTTTTCTTATTGTTGAGTTTTAGAGTTCTTTGTATATTTTGGATACAAGTCTTTTGTCAGATAGGTGTTTTGCAAAGATTTTATCCCACTCTATGGACTGTCTTTTCACTTCACAGAGCAGAAGTTTTTAAATTCAAATAGTGGCTAACTTATAAATGTCCAGTTTTTCCAGCATCATTTCTTTAAAAAACGATTCTTTTCCATTGAATTACCTGTGCTGCTTTGTCCAGGATCAGTTGACTATACCTGTGTGGGTCTGTTTCTGGGCTCTCTATTCTGTTCCACTGACTGTCTATCTTTTTCCCCCCAATACCACAGTTTTCATTACTGTAATTTTATAGTAAGTCTTGAAGTCAGTCCTTCCCCTTCCTCCTCCTCCTTTTCTTCCTCCTTCTTCAGTGTTGTATTGACTATTCTGAGTCTTTCACATATCCATATAAAATTTAGAATCAACCTGTCAATACCCACAAAATTATTTGCTGAGATTGTGATTGGAATTTCATTGACTACATGGATCAAGCTGGGAAGAGCTGACACCTTAACAATATTGAATATTCCTTTCCATGAACATGGGATATCTATTTCTTTATCAGATTTTTTTTTATTTCTTTCATCAAAGTTTTGTCATCTTCCTCATACAAATATTGTAGAAAATTTTTGGTGCTAAAGTAAATGATATTCCATTTTTTCTTTCAAATTCTAATTTTTCATTGCTGATATTAAAAAAGTAGTCAACATTTTAATGCCAATCTCATATCCAGAAACTTTGTTCTAATTGCTTATTAAGTTCCAGAAAGTGTTTTTCTTTCTTTCCTTTTTTTTGATCAATTTGGGGGATTTTCTACATAGGCAATCATTTTACTTATGAGCAAAGACAATTTTATTTATTCCTTCCCAATCTGTATACTTTTATGTCCTTTTCTTGTCTTGTTGCATTAAGCCAGGACCTCCAGTACAATGCTGAATAGAAATGGTGAGAAGGGACATGTTTCCTTGTTCCTGATCTTAGGGGAAAAATATTTAGTTTCTTATCATTAAGTATGATGCTCTCTGTAGTTTTTATAGATGTTCTTTATCAACTTAAGGAAATTCCCCTGTATTTCTAGTTTGTTGAAAGTTTTTGTCATGAATGGGTATTGTACTTGATTAGCTGCCTTTTCTGCATATATTGATATGGTCAAATGGTTTTTCTCCTTTAGAGCCTGTTGATTTGATAAATTACATTAACTGATTTTCAAATGTTAAACCAGCCTTCCATACCTGGAATATAACCCTCTTGGTCATGGTATCTAATTCTTGTTTACATATTGTTGGCTTTGATTTATAATATTTTGTTGAGGATTTTTGCATCTATGTTCATAAGAGATATTGGTCTATAAGTTCCCTTTCTTATAATGTCTTTGTCTGGTTTTGGTGTGCACTCATTTCATCATCAGACTCTTCCCTGCTACCTAAGCAAATATGTTCACAAATACTATTGGCTAAGTATTACTATACAGATAATAGTGTTGCATGTTTTGTCTCTGATCCAGACCTTTGATAAAAGAAAGCCTCCTAGAGTATCAGGAATGGGGTATCTTGTTTAATTTTTTATTTTCATTTATAAAATGAGACTAGATTGAACCAAAGATGGCTGGTAAGATTCATTACTACCTCTGATGGGTAGTAGCTATCTCTAAGCATGGTGTTAAGGAGGATTCTGAGGCTGTCTGCTTCAGGGAAAGGAAGTTTGACAGATTAGCAATGCTGGTTTTGAGAGTGGTGAGACGACAGCACATAAGCAGTGCATTTGCTGTTCATGAGCAAAGCCACTTATCTTTTATAATTTGATTAAAGGAATAATTCTAATTTACAATGTTTAATAGTAACTGAAAAAACAAAGGTAATGTGAATAAATTTACCAAAAACACTACTTAGTAAAGCTAATTAAATAATTCCTGGAAAATGCTATAGACTAAATGTGTTAACGAATGAGCCAAAGAGGGTTAAGGACTCTAAATAGTTTCACATTGCTTTGGAAGTCAGTATTTTTCAGTGATTTAATTGGCTGGATGTAAAATAAGAATGGCATTTGTTATCTGTAAGTCTTTGGCCAAAAACTGCTTTATTTTCGAAGGGTGCCAAAACTTACTAGGGTGGTTTTCCAATCTGATAAAGAATAAAAAGCCCTCTAAAATCCTTATAAAACAGTAAATGCAGATGGAACAATGGATTTGTTTGGGAGAAGTCTTTCTTAAAAATAACTTCATGGAGTAAAGGAAAAGGTGATATACAAGAATCAAAATTTCACAAAGATTCACAGTGGCAACCCACGTGACTGTGACAGGCTTATGAAATAGAAACTGTCTGTGACAGGCAGAGGGATTTGCCTCCTGCTTTTCATAATCACTGAAACTCTACTTTCCAAGGTCAAGTCCTGCAAAATAACTCAGAACACTGACCATCAACTGATTTCAGTTCCACCATGTGCCTGAGATTCATACTCCTTTCACTCCCTTTCTTCCCTTTCAGAATAATGTTCAGCGTGGCATGAAAGAAAAGCAGCAGTTTTGGAAATATTTTCACCTCTCATCCTTAAGTGAGGAAGTAGAGTTGTTTCATTTCTGATTTTGTTCTTGTGTTGGTTAGGTTTTGCTTTTGTGTTTGTTGGTTGGTTGGTTCCAGGCCACCAACTGGGGGGTTTTCATTCTGGGATAAGTAAGCAGGGCAGAAGACAGACAAAGTGATTTTCAGTTCAGTCTGTGCATTAAAATCACCTGGGGGAGCTTTTTAAAAATGCCACTAAACAGGATCCACATGCATACATGCTGAAGTAATTGATCTGACGTGAGGCTGATGCATCGGTATTTTTTAAAGGGCACTGTGGGTTGAGAATCCATGTCCCACAAGGAGAGCTGTTCACAACTTTAAGAAATCACTCACTAGAGTTGGTGACAGTATTAAAGAATGAGGAAACTAAACATTTTTTCTAAAAAATCTTCCCCATCACAGCTTTGGTGAAGTTATTCTACTTTCGGTTAGCCTGTGCTCGTGAAAGAAATATACAGACCAGATAAGAATTTCATGCACTAGAAAAGATAACTTAGACAAAAATCAATCTGACCTGCCACCACTGCCTTTTATCACCTAACTCCAAACACCAACAGCCCCATTACTATGTATCCTTTGATGATTTCACCTTTGAGAGGAACTAATCGCATATTCTATTGATAACAGAAAATCTCCTACAAAGTAATGATATGGATAAATTTATAGAGGAAATCAATAGTGAATTTTTCTGCAATTTTCCCCCCAAATGACAGCATAAACTGATAGAAATAAGTTATTACAATTGGTAAACTCTTTCAAAATTTATATTTACTATGCCAATACAGGTAGTCACTTTATTTAGTTATACAGAACAAAGAGCTACAATTTACAGCTCCATCATCCAGTTGTATTGATTGAGATGATTTGTTACTCAGGAATCAAACATTTCAGTAGACATTAGTAAACATTATCAAACACATGTTATAGTCATTGTGCATGGATTAATAATGTCTGCTTTTTAAATAACAAGTTAAAATCATCTCATATATTTAATATGGTGTTGAACTTTGATGGTTGAGTCAACTCATTTTTTGCTAGAATGCTGATCTACTTGGCTCTACGCACAGATTCACTACAATTACTAATTTCAGCACTAATGACATACAAATTTTTCTAGGTGGGCATTCTGGTCAGGCAAGCACCTATTTGCTGCTTGTATTTCTAAGGATACAAATTAACCAATACAGGTCCTGAAAAAAGAATATAATCTCAAACTGCTTATTATCCAAATTTATCTAAAGTTTAGTAATATCTTTGGAGGATTTTATGAATGACAAGCAGTCTGTCCATTCTTCTATATAGTCTGAGGTTTATCCTTTTAAAAAGCCAAGTCGCCAGAAAGCAAGGTATTGAATACTTACACCATTTTGATTAAACTAGGGATAGCATTACTGTAACTGAAAAGTACATATGTATCTTACTATGAGGGTTCTCTTGGAGTGTTACCCCATAAGAGGCTCTGAGTACATATTTGTCAGGGGAGGGGAGGGGAGGGGAAGATGGAGGAGAGAAGGGGAGATGGTTCTAAAAGAAAGAACCTCATGAAATGGACTTTTTCACTTGCTGTTTAAAGGAACACTGCTCAACACTGTATTTTCCCTTTATAATGACACAAACGCAAAATTTCTCGTGAAGTTCAGCTTTGGCTAATAAGAGAAACCACAATTTTTAGCTCATGAAAAGTTTCATGACCATGTTTTGCACTTCACTTTTTCCATCCGAAAGCCTCAAACCTATACGTCTACTTTAATTTATGTTTACATCTTAATACATTCTAGTCTATGGTTACTTTATATCTCATATTTAACATTTATATTTATTTATCACAGACCCTATCGAATCTTTAAGTAAAAGAAAGTAAAATCTTTTCTCTCTGAACTCATTTATTGTAATTAGTCATCTCAATTACAAACGTATACAAAGATATAATATAAACCCTAAAACCAAACTACAATGCATACAGGATTCATGACTCATGTATTTATTTCTAAACAACGCAAAGTTAACAATTTAATATGAATTTTCACACACTGTTCATACTTAAGCTAAATTTATAAAGGGCATTTACAAGTAAAGATTTTGGATATAGAATAGTAAATGTCATATAATTACCCAGCATGTTCGAACAGATTAAAATATTACCCTGTCTTTCTACTGTCAAATAAATATGGAATTCCCTGTGTGGGGGCTTATCATCAAACCAAATGCTTTACACTCGGTGTGAAAATCACAATGGTCAACGATCAAGCTGCTACTTCTGATGACAAACATGATGAGATATCATCTTGTTCAATATATGCTTATATAGCCTACTTGACATGTAGGCTAATAAAAAAATATGAAGTTGTAGTATTTATTTTGTTTCTTGTACAACATAAGGCTCCTTATAGGGATGATCAAAATAGCCAGTACCGTTGACTGAAAATACAGTCAACTCTATTACCTGGAGACAGATTAACTGGTTTGCAGCATGACTATAGTAAAATCGTAGCAGCATGCATTGTATTTGTAAGAGGTTTTAAATCACTATGCATCAGTGACTGTATATAAACATGAGAGGATTTCTATTTTCAGCTACATAATAACATTGTCTCTACACAACACTGTATGTACTGCATTGTGTCCACTGCACTGTTATCCATTCAACAGCCATTTGTTCAGTATTTACTATGTACCAAGTACTGTATTAGGGAATTCCACCTCATTAATCAGACCTAATCTCTTGTCTACACTTCTCTTTCAAGGCAGAAATAAGGGAGGGTATGTGGTCAACTTCTTGTGAGTTGGCTGTAGTTCTGAGATGCAAAATCTAAAGAGGAACAGACACTTGGCACTATGAAACAAACTCCAGTAGGTCTGTACGTGTGGAATTAACTTCTCCCCCACCTCGCTCCTCATCCTGTTTTTCTTCCTTTGCTTCCCTTCTCAGAAAAAGCCTGAACCTGGCAGTCTTACTTGCCTCCTTATCCTTCAGTCTCCAAGTTAATAATCACCATGCCCTGACAATAACTAGATGTTCCTTAAATGTGTACACTTCCCTCCATCCCCTTTCCCCTTCTACGCCTTTACCACTACCTTAGCTCAGACCTCCAACATCTCAAAGCACAGTGACAGTTTCATAGTGGACACTCAAATATTTGGTAAAACATTTGAATAAGGCAGCTTCGGTCAGATGCCTTCTAAGACACTGAGGTAAGCTAGGAGAAGGACACACCAAAATCAGCCTGAACTCTTTTCTCTTTTGAGCAACTACTTCAAACATGTCAGTAGCAAGGAGTTATCTTTGACCCCTCCCTTTTTCCTTCACCATTCCCATCTATCTTCACAGCTCCATTTCCTCTGGCATCTTCCCAGGTCACATGACACAGGTCAGCCCATCACCGAGTCTATCCCCACTATACCCCCCACCCCCAACCCAGCGCTGTCCAATAGAACTTCCAGCAATGATGGAAATGTGCCATATTTGCTGCCAGCATGTATGGACACTGACTCACTTGAAACATGGTAAGTGTGAGGAATTAAATTTTTAATTTTATTTAAATAGTAATTGATTTAAATTTAAATATGTATGGCTAATGGTGACAGTACTGGGAAGTCCAGCTTACCTTTCTTCCATACTGCTGTTAGAATTATCTTCCTGGAAGACAGATGATAATATCACTTGACTTACAGAAGTAACATGTCTCCATAAAACCTTCAGTATAAGGTGTGACATTTGAAGCTCTTCACCATCTAGACCCATTTACTATCACATTTCCATTTTCTCCACTCCTCTTCCATCCAGGCTCCAACTGTGCCATGATATAACCCTTAATGTGAACTGTTGACGCTTGCTTAGAATGCCCTTTCCTCTCAGGGAACATCCACTCATCCTTCCAGATCCAGCTCAAATTCCTGATCCTCTCTGAGTGTGAAACTGCCCTTCCTTAGCCAAGCTAGCCACTCTCTCTTAACTCTGCTGCCATAACTTTAGTATAGAGTGCCATTAAAATATCTAAGCATAATTAATGGCTTACATGTGAAAAATATGAGTCCCATTATCCCAGGTAAATATTAATCACATACATTAAATGAGATGATCAGGTCAAGCATTTGGCATGGGATAAGTAAGCATTCTATAAATGTGCAGTCTTATGAATCACATCGTAATACTTGCTAGGAATCTTAACTGAACACAGCAGGCTAAGAAAAGCAAGGAGAGGAAAATAAAAAGATGGAGATGGGAGAGGGGAAAAGCTCACAAGTCACCGATACCAACAGAAAGCATAAGCCAGGGAAATTGTGTAAGAAAAGCCATGAAAGCATGAAGAGATCAACTATTCAGTAAACCCATAGCTAAAGCTGAACTTGTTTCTCACCTTCCAATCTAACCGGTAATCGCAATAATCAAATTCCTTAATCAGGGAGCGTAGATGTTACGAGGTCAAGAACAAGAGAAAGCTTTTCTTGTGATGTGTAACTGAGAAGAATTTGTTGTAAGCTGATCAATAAAGCACCGTTACTATGGCCCACTTCTTAAGACAGAGAGCTCTGTTATATACAACACTGAATACATTTGCTGTAAGAAAATTTAAACTATGGAAGAACCTGGAAGAAAAAAAATCTCTAAACTTACTCAATTTTCATCTCCTCTAAAATTATATTTAGATAGAAACATTTCAAACTAATAACATCTGAGTTATGTCTATTCCTAATATAATGATTTCCCCTTTATATAAAGCAGTCTCACTTTTCTCTCCCTTTAGTCAGCTTTCAAAAAAGAAAAATGCAAAGAAATATTTAAATAGTTAAAGGTAAAGATTTTAGTGGCAATTCCAAGCAATGCTCAATATATATACTGTCATATGCACGTATTTATATTGAATGAATATTAGGTTTAAATAATATTTTGATGTTCCATTTCATCAGTTCGAGAAAGCACAGGTTTACAACATAATTTTGCAGTTAAACAAAATTCTTCAGTTGAATTTGCAGATCAGAGAAAATTAACATTTGGATTTACTTCAGAGGCTGAGTTGAGCTCAGTTCACTCTGGGTTTGGGTTGATGGTTCAGTTTAAGTTCTTGACAATGAGCACATCAAAATAAAAAATAAGTAATGTAATCAGGGCTGACATTTAAGAATAAGTGTTCAGGCAAATTATATGTTCTGAAAAAACAAACTCACTTTACAGAGAGAGCTAAGGTTAAATCCGAAGGTTTGAGCATTCCGGGAGCCAGCGTTCATGTAGTTTCCCATTAGCAACACAAGTTCCAGCAACTTGCTAAAGCTCCTGCTCTTCTTTATCTCTTCGCAGGCAGTACTGACAGCCATGATGTCAGGTTTGATGTTGTTCACCTGCTCTTCAAACTGAAGCTTAAAGAGAATAGCACTGAGCCGTGGCCGTAGTCTCTTCACATTGCTCATCTGATTGAAAAGAAAATAGCAGATTTCCTTTAAAATGCATGGTACACTTTAGAACTGTGCGGCTGCAAGTAATCTGGGATGATTTATTGGTATGACAGTATGGAAAAAGCAATATGTCCCCTGAAACTGATAGCAGGAAGAGAGAAAAGCCCTGCGTGTTTTTGTGAGGAATCCTGAGTCATCACTCAAAGAAAACATTAAAAATTTAGATGCTCGATGAAAAGAGAGCTTTACTTAAATGACAAAGTTTAAGAAATAAAGTACATATATCTTTTTTTTTAAAAAACTGAATTTTTAAAAGGTAACAGGATACAGAGGCAACAAATTACAAAGCATTCATAGCACTGCTTTAATTTTTGTTCAATACTGAAATATGCTGGGTCATGTTTAAAACATATTCAGAAAGGTCTAAAGAGGGTTTGTTTCCTCAAATAGCAATTGATGTCCACAGGAGCCCTGCTGACTAACAGTATGTGTTAGATTGAAGGAGAGTAAATAGGTCCCAATCTGTACTAAATTGACTTTCTTCAGAAACACAGGACAGCAGAATGACTCCTGACACATGCTAAATTAGCAGAGTCAGAGTTAGAAAACATGAGCAGAGCAGGAGACAGAAGCCGTGCAAAGCCACAGGTCTACCACGTGCCAGGTTAGCCCCGTTTGGGACTCTGCGTTTCCTTACTGGGTATAAAGGTGGTTGAAAATGTTGAAAGAACAAAAGGGCTAGAGGGTCAGCAACTTCTTGCCTTAAATTTACCCCAGAACCATGTGCTAGCAACACACGTGAGGGGGTAGAGCCTGAAGGCTGGAGACATACCACATTTAAGTTACATGTGAATTCCTTGACCAAACATGTTAGGAATTTGAGACTTAGATTGATGGGGCAGCAGTGGTAAAACAGGTGAACTTCAACAACGATTATAAACATCAAAAGCACTTTGAGGCAAGGTCAGAAAAAAAAAAAACAGTGACAGAACATGATAGGATCAAAATAGGGAATAGTTCTGTTAATCACTGACCCTCAAGGAAAAGCTAAAAAACAATGCCAGATGAAGCTTATAGGATTTCTGTTAAAAACTAACTGCTCATAATATAACGATTGTTATTTAAAATAAACCGTACCATACAAAAGCCTGAACTTATTAGATTCCAATAGGATACTACAGGCACTGCTTTAATGACTTAACAACATAACCCAGTTTACTCATCTAACAAAATCGGAGCAATAAAGAGCTCTCAGTAGATACCTCTGAGAGAATATCTTCAGAGGAACCAAGTTCTTACAGTCACTAAATAGTTTCTCAGCAAATAATATATCTAATTTACATACAGCATTCTCCCCAGCAACTTGACGTGTTAAATGCTTATGTGTATGCAACCAAGACTCCAAGAGCTCAACTAATATAATTAGTAAGAAGTCTCCTCTACAAAGTATTCTAAGGAATGTCTTAAAATTCCTTGAATTCAAGAAACATCTTCAAAATCCCATCTAGAGAAAATAAAATTTTTTCTCCTAGAACAGCGTAAAGAAACTATAAGCTCAAAAATGACATTTTTTAAAGTACAAAGAAACATTACTAACAATGGTTTTATAAAATATATTTTAGTAATATAAAAATTTATGAAAGACAAAGTGAGACCTTATTAGAATACCAATTCTTAGTGGGCATGAATCATTGTTTGGACATTGTATGTCTAGCACACAAAGTAGAGGTAAGCAGTGATTACTTCTGATAAAGTCATTTCACTTGTTTTAAAATGCTCCCAAATGGACTCACTTACCTGGAACTTGTACCCTTACTTAAATATTACAAATGTAATATTTGTACACATTCATATTATACTGGACCAAGGCTGTACCATGCTCTGTTACATTTAATTTATCCTTTAGAATACTAAGACATATAAGGGAACACTCACATGAGCTCATACAGTTATGGCCATTCAGAAGGTGTATGATGGGCCCACAGCATCTCTGCTTTCAGCCTATGCCCTCATTCATGATTATGAAATCAGGTATTAGGTACTTTGCAATAACAAGAGAAGAATTCTCCAGTACCCCATGCAAAACATTAGTATTGCAAAATATATTAATTTTAACATATATTAATGTACTACTTCATGTGCAAAGAGAAAAAAGACTACTTAAATGTCTACATTAAACTACCCTGGGGCTTCCCTGGTGGCGCAGTGGTTGAGAGTCCGCCTGCCGATGCAGAGGACCCGGGTTCGTGTCCCGGTCTGGGAAGATCCCACATGCCGTGGAGCGGCTAGGCCCGTGAGCCACGGCCGCTGAGCCTGCGCGTCCAGAGCCTGTGCTCCGCAACAGGAGAGGCCACAACAGTGAGAGGCCCGCATACCGCAAAAAAAAAAAAACTACCCCGAAGTATGTTAAAGCTTTCCTGCTGACAAGCTAACCATATGTAGCCAGTACAAAGTAATTAATTTTCCTAGAAAAATATAACCTAGATTTGTATGAGTAATGAGTCTACCTGGCACTAGGGACAGGTACCTTGAAAAAATAGAGTCTGTGATGTAATGCAGAACAAAGTGCTATGAGTTTATCAAATACCCTGACAAAGCCAAGTCAGGAAAGGTAACCTAAACAGATTTTTGAACACCTTTTTAAGTTAGATGTCCTTTTCATATTGTTCTTTCTTCCAAATTTTGAAAAGTGAGTATTTTGGCTGATAAGAAACAAATGCATTTTAGTGAACAAAATTACTGCACTGGAAAGGAATTTGAGAGATCACCAGAACTAGATCCTGTCCAGGGTCTACCATTTAGCCTACACTAATCCCCTAGGCCAAATGGCTGCCCCTTTTATTTTAAAAACAACAACAACAAAAAAAAGTCAATGAAAGCTAATGTTCTAAGATCTTGTAATCTGTGAAGATAATCGCAGAGTTATTTTTCTCACTGGGCAAATCAAATTCTATTTCTTCAGATGGGATCAAAGAAAAAAGGTAAAAAAAGGGAAAATATATATATATTTTTTAAATCCTGAAGAATGTTTCTTCACCCCCTCACATATTCTATCAACACTAGACATTTGCTGGGACTTCCCTGGTGGTCTAGTGGTTAAGAGTCGGCCTTCCAATGCAGGGGACGTGGGTTTGATCCCTGTTCAGGGAACTGGGATCCCAAGTGCCACAGGGCAACTAAGCCTGTGCACTGTGGAGCCTGCGTGCCACACTGGGGAGCCCACGCCTCTGGAGCCCACGCGCCACAACTAAGACCCGATGCAGCCAAATGAATAAATATTTAAAAAAAAAAAACCACTGGACATTTGCATTCTGTTTGCTTGCCCAAGAATCTAGAACTATTGACTTGTCTGCCAAAGACTAGACTGAATGCATAAATGGAGAGCTATGATGCTCAAATAATATTCTCAATGGTAACAGAAAGTCATTAAAAAAGAGATGAAGAAAGGAAGGGTTACTGCCAAAGTTTAACTGTAAGATAGTTAATAATTAGAATGTTAGAAGAAATTAGAATTCATTTTTACAGAGGTATCCTTTACATTTATTAGTACAGAGTCCTAGCAATGTAAACACATAGCACCAAAATCTGACAATAATGAGTTATAGTCTGAAGACCAACCTAAAGGCATAAAAAAGAAAGTAAAAATATTTTGGTTTTATTACTATTTTTTGAAAGCAGGCAGCAGTACTCCGGCAACCACCCCATCACACCACTGCAGATGTCATGTGCCTGAATGAAAACACCTTAAGAACAGTGACTGGATAAAATCAACAAACAATATCCAGAACACTAAGGGTAATTTTTATTTCAAAATTTTGTTTGTTGGCAATATACACATTGTTGGAGCAGGTACAAAGTAAGATGAAAAGACCTTGAGAAAATCTGTGAACCAACAAGCATTGACTGGGTGCCCATCAGTGCTGCGAAAGGCACAGAAGTGGTAGTTGCTGCCCTTATATCACTGAATTCTTTCCATCTGTCTTAAAGGGCAAAAAGGAGAAAAAGTCTTCAGGGAGATGTACTCTTCCATAATCTCACTATCGTTATCTTTTTCTCATATAATTTTAAGTTTATCCATTATTTCACAGGGGGAAAAAACAGAATCCATCTGACATTTTTATACCAACTACATTTAACACTATATCCTCTTTATTCAGTTTCTTTTATAAATATGAGATTTTCAGGAGCCAACTTATTCAAAACTTGTTGGGTTTTCCCCCACTTCTTGCCTGCAGCCTTGTGTAGGCGCACCTCAAAAGAAATTTGAGAACATCCTCTATATCTTCATTATTCTTCCCTAAAGTTGTGCTAAGACTAATTAATCATTCAACTTTCCTTCTAATACAAGTAACCTGCTGATTGAAAAGCTACTAGCTTGAGTCTTAATTGATTTACTACTCTAAACCTTTACGTTATACATGTTGTAAATACATAATTATAAGGAATAATGGGACGGCGTTTCTGTAAGGTTAAATGACTCCTTCAAGGGCACAGGGACAGTAGGGCATGAGCCTAGAGCTAACTTGCTGCCAACTAACTGTGCATGCCACTCAGAGAATCACAATGTGGAAATTAATAACCGCAACTTAAAAGCCACCTGATACTCAAACTATCAATACTTCTACTATGTTTTCCTATGAGTAGGAAGAGACTTTAATTTCCCCATGGTAGTTATCAGATAAATCACTATGAAGACAGGTTGACCCTGCTGTGAGCTCTGCCTGCTACTACTTGATATTTCTTTCCTTTCTTCTTGGTATACCTAACTACCCCTGTATGTTTCCAGATCCACTTTTGTTGTCCCATTACACTGCACTCTCCACTCTTATTTCCATATTTGCTAATTCTCCCACTCCCCGTAAGAGAGGTGTGAGAAGCAAAGAGACTGTGAAAAAACGAGTGCATCTTTGTGAAAGACAAGACTAGAGAAAACGACAAAGGGTTGAGGGAGAAAAGTGACATCTGAGAAAGGAAGGTGATCTAACAACAGGCTTAAGACACTTAGGAAAAAGTTTTGAACTTGATTTTTCTAATTAAACTATATGAAAAATGTCTTCCCTTTACTGTTAGCTGGCCAATATTTTCATAATCTCCAGAATTCTCAGAAAAAAAAGTTCATTTCACTTTGGGAAAGGCATCAAAAACATAGCTATTCAAATGCCTTATGCCTGGGTAGTGCTTAGAATATCAAGAGTATTTTTAAAATAAATGTGCTCTTATGATAATAAAACTCATAAGCTAAAATTGTTTTTTTTAAAACTACAAAACAGCAAAGTACATTTTTTGTACTTTGCTGTGGCAAAGTCGCATTTTTTTTTTTTTTTTTTTGCGGTACGCAGGCCTCTCACTGCTGTGGCCTCTCCCGTTGCAGAGCACAGGCTCTGGACGCACAGGCTCAGCGGCCATGGCTCACAGGCCCAGTCACTCTGCGGCATATGAGATCCTCCCAGACAGGGGCACGAACCCGTGTCCCCTGCATCGGCAGGCGGACTCTCAACCACTGCGCCACCAGCGAAGCCCCAAAGTCGCATTTTTTACATTTTTCCAAA
Source organism: Monodon monoceros (assembly GCF_005190385.1). Classification (NCBI taxonomy): domain Eukaryota; kingdom Metazoa; phylum Chordata; class Mammalia; order Artiodactyla; family Monodontidae; genus Monodon; species Monodon monoceros. The sequence continues at coordinate 42,936,136 of NW_021703785.1, read as the reverse complement.
GGAGCAAGGTAAAGCCAAGAATTATACAAAAAGAAAAAAAAAATTAAAAGGATAAAATGTATATTCCTCCAGGTAGTCAAGAAATAGACAATTAGCTATAGACATCAGATATGCTTTCTCTTTGTCTACAAATGCTTATCAATTCTGGACCACGAAGGATTTCACAGGAGGTCCAAATGAGTTCCACAGATACTCAGGATCTGAAAGTGGTAAAGTTAGAGAGCGAGAGACTTCTTATTTAATTTGGCAGTCTTAGCAAACACTCAACACATAAGTTTCATATCTGATGAATTAAAAAGCTGGCATAAAACCCAGAACCTTTCTGGTGTCTTAAATTCATTCATGTCTGCTTCCAGACAATCCCCACCCTAACATAGGAAACCAATGTTTTGATTGCTATCACTATAACTAAGTTTTGCCTGTTCTTGAAATTTATATAAATGAAACTTTCAGGAAACACTTTTGGTGTCTGGCTTCTTTCACTCAATAAAATGACTTTGAGATTCACACACATGTTAGTATGATTGAGTACTGTGTTCCTTTTTATTAATATTTCATTGCAAGAATGAGCAATATTTCATTGCAAGAATACACCAAAATTTGTTTAGCCTCTTTCCTAAACCAAAGCGTTGATGGACTTTTTGGTTTCTTCCCAGTTTGGCACTGTGTAGTGGGTTGGAATGAATAGGCATTGGAAGGATAAGTCCTAAACCAGGTATCTGTGAAGGTGACCTTATGTAGAAATAGGGTCTTTACAGATGTAATTAAGTTAAAGATTTCCAGGTGAGATCATGCAGGATTCAGGGAGATCCCTAAATCTAATGCCATGTCATTTTACAAGAAAGGAGAGAGAAAGTCACACACAGGAGGAGGCAACATGAAGACTGTGAAGATGGAGGCAGAGACTGGAGTGATGCTAAAAGTCAAGAAATACCAAAGGCTACAAGCAGCTACCAGATGCTAAGGGAGAGGCATGGAACAGATTCTTCCTCAGAGTCTCCAGAAGGAACCAACCCTGCCAACAGCTTGATGTAGGACTTTTGGTCTCCAGAAATATGACAGAATAAATTACTGTTGTTTTAAATCACTAACGTTGTGGACATTTGTTATGGCAGCCCAGGGAAACTAATACAGGAGATTATGAATATTCTTGTATGAGTCTTTTCATTTCCATTAAATAGTATAGTGTAAATGCATACTTAACCTTACAATAAATTGTCAAACTTTTTACAAAGTGGCTTATGACACTTTACGCCCCCTTTGCCAATGTTATGCTTTATTCTTGAAGCTTTTATCTTTGCACATTTAGGTCTATATTCCATCCCTCATTAACTGTTCTGCGTGGTGTGATGAAGGAGTTGAGATTCATTTTAGTCAATAGAATATCCAAGTTTCGCAGCATCATTTGGTACAAAGAAGTTCCTTTCTCTACTCACTAGCCTTAAAGTCTTTGTTGAAAAATCAATTGATGGTATCTTTGTAAATCTATTTCTATACTTTTGAGAAAAACACTTATATATCCTTAAACCAAAACCTTACTGTCTTGATATCAAATCAGTAGTCTAGGTCCTCCAAGTTTGTTTTTCAAAATTGATTTTGTCCATTCCAGGTCCTTTGCATGCCATATGAATTTTTGTGATATCTTGTCAGTTACTATTATAAGACCTGCTGGGATTGATTGAGAATGTGTATCGTATGTGTATTAAGAATCTATAGATCATTTGAGGGAAAAATGAGATCTTAACAAATTGAGTCTTCCACTCCAGGAGCATGGTATGTATCACCATTTATTTACAACTTCTTCAAGTTCCCTCACCAATAATTTGTAGTTTGCAGTGTAGAAAATTTGCGTATGTTCAGGGAAATGCATCCTTAAGTATTTTGCATTTTTTGATGCTATTGAAAACAGTACTATTTTTATTTTGCTTTCCGATATATCATTGCTTATAGAGAAAAATACAACTGATTTTGGTACAGTGACTATTTTGTGACCTTCTAACAAAGTTTACTACAGATTCCTTATGTATTTACATAGATAATAAGTTCACTTACATCATTTCCAATGTACAGGCCTTTTATCTCATTTTTTTTTATTACACAAGTTAGAACATATATTATAATGCAGAAAAGTGATAAATCCTTGCCTGGTTTCCAATCATAAATGACAAAGAATTTAATCTTTCCCAACTAAGTATGAGGATAGCTCCATGTCTTCTATAGATGTCCTTTATCAGGTTGAGAAACTTTCCTTCTTTTTCTACTTGCTAAGAGTTTTCATATATCATAAACAAGATACAATTCTGTCAAATGCTTTTTATTTTGTATCTAGATAATTATATGATTTTTCTCCCTATTTTCTGATAATATGGTCAACTACATTAATTTTTAAATGTTAAACCAACCTTGCACAGCTTGGTAATGACACACTCTCCTTTTTAGGCATTGCACTATTTGATACAAAAATATTTTGACAATTTTTGTATATATGTTTATGTATGATATGAGTCTCTAATTTTCTGTAGTAGATTCCGTTCTTTGATTCCTGATGGAAATATGAGAATTTAGTTTTCTTTTTCAGTGCTTTCATTTTCATTAAGTTTAAAATTATTTCTTCTTTGACCCATAAATAATTTAAAACTATGTTATCCAATTTTCAAACAGTGAGAAATGTTCTATTATTGTTGTTGTCCAATTTAATTCCAATTTACATAGAAAACATACTCTACAAGATTTCACTCTTTTGAAAATTGCTGAGACTTATTTTATGTTCCCATATAGTCTACCTTGGTGAATGTTCCATGTGTATTTGAAACGAATGTATATTCTGCAGTTATATGGGCAATGTTCTATAAATACCAATTAGAACAAGCTGGTTGATAAAACTGTCTTGATTTTCTAATTATTTACTGATTTGTTTCTTGATCTACTTTTTCAAGAATTTACTGAAAGGGGGCATTAAAGTCTCATTATGATTGTGAAGTTATCTATTTCTCCATTTACTTCTACAGGTTTTGCTTCATGAATTTTAATGTTCTTTATTAGGTGCATGCATATTTAAGATGATTGTTTCTTGTAAATTACTCCTTGTATCCTTGTGTAATACCTCTATTTCTTATATGATTTGTCTTGAAATATACATTCTCTGAAATATACAAAGCTATGCTACTTTTCTTATTGTCTAGTATCTGTTTTCCATTTGTCCTTTCTGCTTTTTACCTCTCTTTTATCCCTTCCTGCTTTTGTGTTTATCAAGCAATTTTTAGTATTCCATTTTATTTCTTCTACTGGCTTCTTAACTATATCTCTTTACTATATTTTCCTGGTTGCTCTAGGACTACCAATATGCCTCTTTATGTAGTCTACTTAGAGTGACTATTAAGTCAGTATTGTGCCTGTTCATAGGTTTCATTTCCTGCCTCCCCCTTCCAGCATTTCACTCACACTTCCCACCTTCTGGCATTTCATGTGTGTTATAATGTTACAACAGCATAATTTCATTTGTCCTACCCAATCATTTGTGCTACTATCATATCTTTTACTTCTATATACATATAAACCTCATCCTGCAATGTTATGTTTTTAATTATTAGTTTTAAGTAAATTATGAGAAGAAAGAAAACATAGTTCGTTGATTATTTCACATGGTTTCCATTCCTTTTTGTGGATATCACTTTTCATTTAGTATCATTTCCATTTGGCCTGCAGGACAACTTTCGCATTTCTTGTAGGGCAGGTCTGATGGTCACAAACTCTCTGTTTTCACAGAACTAAAAATGTATTTATTTTACCCTATTTTGGGAAGGGTATCTACTAAAGAGATAATTTTGAGTTTACAGAGTTTCTTTATTTCAACATTTAAAATATACCCTAATGTTGACTTCTGCTTTCCATTATTTCTGCAAGGGCAGCTAAATCTCTCTCCTCGTTTTCTTACATGTTTTCCCCTCCTCAAATCACTTTCATGACTTTGTCTTTGTCTTTCAGCAGTTTGACTAGAATGTGCCAAAATGTCTTTCTCTTTATATTTATCCTGACTGGGTTTTGCTGAGGTTCCTGAACCATAAGTTTATATTTTCCACTCAATTTGGCATTTCTTGGCCCGTATTTCTTCAAATATTTTGCCAGCCACAATCTCACTTTCTTCTTTTGGGACTACAATTACAGGTGTTTTAGACTGTTTATCTCCAATATACTATTAACCCATATACTGAATATTTTAATTCAGTTATTGAACTTTTCAGTTTGAGAATTCCCATATGGCAAATTTTTATAGTTTTCATTTCCCTGCAAAGATTCCTTAATTAAGATCATGTTTTCCTTCAATTCTTAAAAGATAATTTGCTTTAGTTCTTTGAACATATTTATAATATGCACATTAAAGTCTTTGCATTTGAAATCTAAAACCTGGGCTGTCTTGTTTATTTGACTGTTTTTTACAATACATCCCATTTTATTAATCTTTACTTCTTAATGAAATGATGAAATGTTATAACCACTCTTGAGTTGTAATATTCCTTTGAAGAACGTTCCTTCTTGTTTTAGCAGGCAAATCAGTCATTGGGTGATCACCTTAAATTTCTCAGTAGGCTTATTTAGAGGCTTAATAGGCTTGAGCTCACACTTTGTTAGTGTGGCTCTGCGGAAAGTGGGAGTTGTTTCTCTAGCCCCTCTAACTTGGTAGGACTCATTCTTCCCAGAGAAGCCTGTAGACTTGATTATAGGTTTTCTTAGGGTGAGTCTAGAGTAGGTACTCCTTTAGGATGTTGGTCTTCTTTCCTAAGGTATAACCTTTCCAGTTGTTTGAGTGAATACCAAGTAAGTTAATGAGGTGTCAAGAAGCTATCTCTATTCTGGCAGGGCCAGAACTCCAACGCCTCCTAGGAGTGTAGACCCCTAGTATCTCTCTTCTACTCTCACTGTGCAGCAGGTGCTATCTGGCAAATCTTGATCAGTATATGAACAGCTCAGCCTCCAGGCACAGACTCCAGGGAGACTCCCACATGGAAAACTGGAGTCCCTTTCTGCACAGTTCATTCCCCTATAATGGCCTGCCCTGTTTCAGCTGCTATAAATTCTGATCCCTGCTTCCACGCTCCAGAGAAAACCACACTTTCTGCTCAAACCCCAGCTCTCTGTGCTATTATCGGAAAACTTTCGCCAGATCAAAAGCTGGGCGTTCACAAGTTCATGCGGTTTCTATTCTCCCAAAGCTTGCAGTTTTCTTCTACTGGTTGTCTATGGCCTTAAGATGGAGGACCTGAATATTTTATCCATTTTATCATTGTTAGTGGTTTACCCAGCTTTTTAAAAATGTATTCCTAAGTATTTTATAGTTTTGTTACTGTAAATGGAATTTTAAAACCTTTTTATTACAATTTCAGTTTTAAGAATACAAAAAATTCTTTACCCAGATTAACCAAGTGTTTCCATTTTGTATCATTTGCTCCATCATATTCTCTCTCTTCGTCTTCACATATATGTATTATAAAGGAAATACATATGTGTATACATACTATAATATAATACATAAATATTTAGCTAAGGTTATATCCACCAGTTTTTCCAATCAATGTAAAGTTACAACATATTCCCTATATAATTAATGTTACTTATAGGAAGATGCTTTGAGACTATATAAATATAGTATGCATCCAACTTATTTTCATCAAATTTTCACCTTTGTGTTAATGGGGAGAGCCATTAAGTAGAATACTGGTTATAGTATTTACTGAACTTTATTAAAAATGCACTTTACAGACCTTTCCAGATGGCGTCAAGAATGAGATATGAAATAAGCCAGTCTATATCTACAACAATTACACCTTAAGCCACCACTGCAATAAAACTGCCTAACTCTATAGTAACTTAGTTTCATTAGTCCGGTCTCCCTTTTCCATTATGTTTCCAAAGTAGTCTTAGAAGAGAATATCGAGACCTGTATGATGAGATTTGCAGAATACAGGAAACGCTTCTCAGGCACTAGATGATACTCAGATCTAAAAAGCAACCTTAAAACAATGTTGTTTGCAAAGTGATGAATCATAAGAGACCTTTTTGCTTACAACTACAAAATGCTTTAGGCTTTATTTCAAATGAATGATGCATGGCTAGTAATTAGTATGTGACTATAATGATGTTTTGTTTCATTTTTGCAAATGAAACACATTAAGCAGATTGTGCCATAAAATTTCAATACTACATAGATGGTCTAACTAGAAAGCATCATGTTTCTATACCAAAAAACAACCATAATTCCTATTATGGACTCAAATGCCCCACTTTTTTTTTTTTTTCGGTACGCGGGCCTCTCACTGTTGTGGCCTCTCCCGTTGCGGAGCACAGGCTCCAGACGCGCAGGCTCAGCGGCCATGGCTCATGGGCCCAGCTGCTCCATGGCATGTGGGATCCTCCGGGACCGGGGCACGAACCTGTGTCCCCTGCATCGGCAGGCGGACTCTCAACCACTGCACCACCAGGGAAGCCCAATGCCCCACTTTTTAGTTGCCTATTTAGAAGATTTAAAATCCCAAAGAAGAAAAAGGAGTAACTGACAAAATTTCCAAAAACTTAATTTCAAGTTCAACAACTCAATAATTTAAGCTCCTACATAAACATACTAAGTAATTTGTACTTATTATTAACTCAAGTTAATCTTTAAATATCAAAAATAAATTTTCTCCAGTGATGAAGATACAGAAACCAGTGCTAAAAGCAACTTCGAGTACAGTGGGCACCTACAGCAAACAAACACACAAGAGTGACTGCCACCATAAAAAATGAAGGACATCCTTTAATGTCATAAAACTACGGTTCACAGCTGAGCTGTACTAGTTACTAGTTGAGTGAACAAGTTGCCTCAGCTCTGAAATGGTAATGCCTATTTCTGGAGTTATGTGAGAGGCAGATATAATTACTCATTTATTTATGTATCAGAGTATTTACTGAATACTTATTATGTACCAAACTCTGTTTAAGGCCTTGGGGAATCACACTGAAAATAAGATGACAGGGACCGGGTCCAAATGGCTGTACTAAAGTAAACAGATGGAGAAAGGGAGAGAAAAAGACAGAAAAACAATAAAACAAATAGACAGGATCACTGTAGTTAAGGATAAGTGCTCATGAATAAGTAGGATGATGGTGGGGGGGACACCAGGATGATGAGCCCTACCACAGGAAAGTGGCACCTGGGCTGAAGCAGAGGTTGCAGCAGGAGTAAGCGCAAATCTGAGGTTGGAGCAAAAAACAAATGCGGCTGAGACACAGTGGACAATGAAGGCAGTGGTAAAATATGAGACTGGGGCTTCCCTGGTGGCGCAGTGGTTGAGAGTCTGCCTGCCGATGCAGGGGACACGGGTTCGTGCCCCGGTCCGGGAAGATCTCACATGCCGCGGAGCGGCTGCGCCCATGAGCCATGGCCACTGAGCCTGCGCGTCCAGAGCCTGTGCTCTGCAACGGGAGAGGCCACAACAGTGAGAGGCCTGCGTACCGCAAAAAAAAAAAAAAAAAAATATGAGACTGAAGCAACAGACACAAGATTATCTTACAAATTATAATGAAAGTAGAAACCATTAGAATGACCAGAAGGAAATTCCCCTTCTGGCCAAAGATGGAAAAACAGGGACTGGACTTATCTCCCTTCCCCCTGCTGCCCTGAGGCAACAGTTTTCAGGCACTGACTCCAGGCAGTGTGGGATGGTGGTGCCTGAGAAAGGGGAAACAGGTGTGCCCCGTGACCATCCCAGCTTACTGTTTAGAAAGAGTTTCCAAACTGCAGCACAGGAAGAAGGAACCCAGGTGGAGCAGGAGGTGTCCATGATTGAGAGGGAGGTGAGAGTCTGGGAATGCCAAGGCAGCTAGAGTTCTCAGGACAGAGTATCAGAAAGGAAAGAGTAGCACAGACAGAAAGCTCCAGAGATCGCAAGAGTTTCCCGCTCATGTCTTTAAATGTAGTATCCACCACATACATGTGAGAAAACTACTGAAGGCTGGGGAAAGAATCAGTCAAAAGCACTGGAGGTAATAGTGCCCGATTCTCAGACAAAGCTGGGAACACTTATTTGTTCTCAACAGGCAGAGTGGAAAAACCTCATAATTCATGGGACATTGAGTAGGGTACTCAGAAGGGTATTGCCTTAGTTGTGGGGAAAAATAAGGTCTAGTCTCAAGGCTACTCTGATACCATGTAACAAAGTTTAAAAACAAGCCATAAAAGTCTGAAACGGTTTCCAAGTAATTTAACTGCCTCCTAAAACAAAGTTCAAGAATATTTATAAGAATACAAAGGTATCTAGAGTACAGCATGGTAAAATTTTTGTTTGGAGCCCAAAGGATCAGGAAAATACAAACAATGAGGAAAAAATTTGATAAAAACAGACTTACAAATGCACAGATGATAGAAATACTAGACGGGAAAGTTTAAAGTTATTATATTTCATATGTTTGAGAAGGTTGAGGAAAGATCAAGGATTTTAAGCTGAGACATGAGAGGTATTTTTTCAAAAATACCTGAACTGAATTTCTAGAATAGAAAGCTATGATATCTGAGCTGACTAAATAGGAAAAACAGCAAATTAAACACCATAAAAGAAAAGATTAGTGAACTGGAATGCATGTCCAAAATGAAAAAAGAGGAAAAAGAAAATAAAAAGGGCATCAATGAGCTGTGGAACAAGTTTAAGAAGCCTAACATATATGTAATAACAGAATAATATATGTGTAACTTAAGTCTCTGATATAGAGGAGAGAAGGGAGGTATAGAAAAGATATCTGACAAACATAATGGCTAAAAAAATTCCAAATTTAAAGAGAATTATAAACCAACAGATCCAAGAAACTCAATGAAACCCAAGGACAAAAATATGATGAAAACTACACCCGAGGTACATCATAATCAAATTATTCAAAACAAGCAATAAAGAAAATCTTCAAAAACAACCAGAGAAAAAAAGAAACATGTACAGAGGAGCAAAGTTAAGGGTGATGGCAGATTTCCTGCCCAAATAATTCAAACAAGAAGACAGTGCAGTAACATGTTTAAAGTGCTGAAAGAAAGAACTATCAACTTGGAATTTCATACCCATGAAAACACTTCAGAATGAAGGTTAAAAAAGACTTCCTCAGACATACAAAAACTGAAAGAATTCATTAGCACTGGAAGAAATGTTACAGGCAATTTTTCAGGCAGAAGAAAGATGATTCCAGATGGAAGATGTACACAACAGAGTGAAGAATGCTGGAGTATGTAGATAAAAAAGACAACTGATTTGCTGAAAGTAAAAATAACAAAATGTTATGAGTTTAAACATACGCCAAGGTAAGATGTGTGATAACAAGTGCACACAGCCCCAAATGGGAGAACATTGTTGTGAGGTTTCACACCACACTTAAGGTGGTATCATATCCTTTGAAGGTAGTTAAAAATATATTATGTAAACCCTAAAGCAACCATAAATAAAACAAAAAGTAATAACTAATTAACCAACAGAAAAATAAAGTTATTAAAATACTCAATCCAAGAGAAAAAGAATACCAAAGAATAGATGAGATAAATAGGAAATAAATAACAAGAGGGGAGGTTCAAATCTCACCATATTAATAACCACATTAACAGAAAATGGTCCCTCTAGTTAAAAAAGAGAAATCATCACACTGGATTTAAAAAAAAAAAAAGCAATACTCAACTAATATGCTGCCTGTAACAACAGTAGGTTAAAAGGAAAAGGACAAAAATCAGTTATCACTAATCAAAATAAAGCTGGACTGGCTATATTAATATAACACAAAGTAAACTTCAGACCATTAGAGTATTTTAAGCTTGGAAGTGACATAATCACATCTACTTTTAAGACTCTGCCCCTCACCGCTGTGGCCTCTCCCGCCGCTGAGCACAGGCTCCGGACGCGCAGGCCCAGCAGCTCCGCGGCACGCAGGATCCTCCCGGACCGGGGCACGAAACCGCGTCCCCTGCATCGGCAGGTGGACTCTCAACCACTGCACCACCAGGGAAGCACACATTTACTTTTATATTAAAAGATCTCTAGCTGCTATGTGGAAAAGGACAGAGCATTCAAAACATGAGGCATAGGGCCTGAAACACAATAGGTTATCAACAAATGGCAAACACAAAAATATACACAGTTATGATGGGCTGACCCAGCATTACCACCCCTGAGATTTTATCCTTTCTCAACAATATTATTCTAAAATGAATACCCATGCTTTATTCTGCTTTAAATTTGTCTTCCCGTTGCCATTCATTAACATGTATGAAACAAAAGCACCTTAGGCGTGGCAACCCCTGCCTGACTTTCAGAATTTCATTTAACAAAAGAGGGATTATGAGAAATCATTAAAATACCATAAACAAGATACTTACATTCAAGAGGCACTTTGGCTAAATCCCCTAAACTCACAAGTGGTTAATTAATTACATGTTCAAGATTAATCAGTGGACCAGGTAAAGGTTAGTCACAGAGTAAAAGGGAAAGTTGGAGCTGGACATCAAAAAGTCGAACTCGGATCCTTGGATGCGATGCCAGCCAGCTGACCCTTTTATCTCTATCTCCAGAAGCTGATCTCACTAGCGGGCACTAAAGTTTGGGGTGGTACTTCAGGGTGGCAGGCTCAGGGTAGTGGAAGTAAGAGAAAGTGACAAAGGAAAAACTATGGCATAGATTAGGTTACTCAAAAGTAATAAAGAATAAGAGGGCCTTTTCCGGTAACATTTGTTATCTGAGTCATATTTTAAAATAATAACTCTCCTCAAAATACCCTTAAATGATCGACTCTCTGCCTCGACTTTATTTTTTCCTATGCCATTTCACAAATTCTTGCTCCTTCTCTAATACCAGAATATTAATGGCAAAGCTGTTTCTGTATTTATTCCAAACTGAAACCCATTAGGAATGACACCTTGCTGCATTTCTTAGTATTGATTGCTTGCAGTTTTTATTCTGTTGCTACATTAGGACAAATACAGTTCATTCAGGGGCTTCTAAAAGCAAATCAATGGCCTTTCAGAAATTCATTCAGTGTTTGGGTTCATGCTTCAGTTCAAGCCATTGATTTGGTGGGAGCGTTCAAATCAAATCACCCTGATACATTTTTCGGGCAACTCTTCTGCCCTTCAGTAATAAAGTATGTCTATTGCTTTGTCTGAAGATGCCAGAGGGCCCAGGTCTGTGATCTGCACTTCAGGCAAAATGGGAGAATTATGTGGATACTGACTAAGGTGTGGTAAGACAAAGGAAAGTGTGAAGGCAGGATTTAGACAAGGCACATAACTAACAAAGGATTAGGCTACAGCTAAGACCCGTGGTTAGAAAAAAATAGATGGAAACCTGAATTTTGGGGTGGTTAAAGTTGAGGGGAAAAAGTAGTCTTCAACTGGCAAAAGAGGTAATTACTAAAGCCAACAGTCAGAATGAGAGAGTTCCAAAGGAGATTATAAAAATCCACTAAGAAATAAGAGGCTAAGAACAAGCAAAGCAAAAAAAATAAAAGGCAAAAAGACTGCATAAAGTAATAGAATGAGAACAGAATAGCAAACAGACAATTAAGCAATAAAGGAAAGGACTGTCATGAAGCTAACTGAACTAGTTTCTTCTTAATTGCATTCAAAATATAGAATGCCTCGGGATTCCCTGGTGGCGCAGTGGGTGAGAGTCCGCCTGCCGATGCAGGGGACATGGGTTCGTGCTCCGGTCCGGGAAGATCCCACATACCGCGCAGCGGCTGGGCCCGTGAGCCATGGCTGCTGAGCCTGCGCGTCTGGAGCCTGTGCTCCGCAACGGGAGAGGCCACAACAGTGAGAGGCCCGCATACTGCAAAAAAAAAAAAAAAAAATATATATATATATATATATAGAGAGAGAGAGAGAGAGAGAGAGAGAGAATGCCTCAAAAAACTCTGGGTCAGAAATTAGGAAAAGCATAAATAATGATAGTGTCAAGGAAACCCATAATACAAAGCTACTGGAACCTTAAATCCCAGCATTCAAATGATCAGAATGACTGAGGTGCTTTACTGTGGTGAGTAGTTCCAAGTGGAGCTACTTACAAAGTAAACACTGATAAAAGAGGACTGAAAGACTACTTGCCCATAGCACAAAACTTCAGTAAAGCAGGGACGGGACTAGTCCTGAGCAAAAATGCAATGTAGGCTAAAGTCTACCTTTAAAAACCTTCCCTTTGCATTCATTAGCCTTTCCCACCTCTCGTATATATACAATTCTTTACCAATAGATCAGGAATCTTGTATTTAGAAGCAACACGGTATGGAGGAAACAAAATAAAATATGGAAATGTGGACTCAAAAATCCTGAATTTCTTTCTACAGGAAGAAACCCATAATGTGACACCAATGAACAAAACATTGACAGAATACTAGTCCAATCAGTTTCAGCATAAAGCCACAAACTATGAGAACTCAAACATATTAAAATTTATACTGAATTGACTATTTAATATATTAATGTAAGTCAGTGGTGGTCAATAACGTTAAGTCAATAAGTGGTACAGTACACATACACACACTCAGAATTAGATATTTCTAGCAGATGGAAATTCGGACAAAAATAAAAGTCAAATGATTTGGTAGCAGTGATATTGGTGGTATGGAAGTTAACCTTAGCTTTTCACTAAAGGGGAAAAGAATTACTTTGTTCCCCATCTTATTCCTTAAATAAATATGTCAACTTGGACACAAAATTGGCATTCTTGGTAAAGAAAGAAAAATAGCATTAATAACGGATAATAGCTAAGTTTCAGGACAGGAAACTTGACCCAATGTTAGAGAAAAGAAAACAAATACATTTATCCTTTCAAAAGAGCCAAGTCTGGTATGGAAGATAAGGATGTTTAATGAAACATACAATTTAATACAAAATAAAAATATAAGCAAAGAGGGAAAAGGACCAAAAAGCAACAACAAAAAAAGTTTTTAAAGCCCAGACAAGTGTGTAGAGAACCAAATAAACACAGGCCTGAAACACCACCATCCTCTGTGCCAGGAGCCACAAGCAAATTAAAATGCATAAAGCTTACGCAGTTGAGGTTCTGGGTATCCCAAAGATATTTTCAAGGGCTCTTAACACCAATTCCCTGTCAACTAGGGGACAGAAAATGAGGAGAAGGCTTCTCAAGTGAAGTGAGTGCTCACAGAGTGATGGAGCCAGATAAGGCAGTTTATATTCCAGGCTCTTCAAGGAAGGACAGAAGATTTCCCTCCCATTTGGGCCCTGAGTTTCTAAAGATAAAAAATGGTTAGCATTTAGTTTCTACAAAGAAAAGCAGGGACGGGACTAGTCCTGAGCACAAGTGCAATGTAGGCTAAAGTCTACCTTTAAAAACCTTCCCTTTGCATTCATTAGCCTTTCCCACCTCTCGTATATATATAATTCTTTACCAATAGATCAGGAATCTTGTATTTAGAAGCAACATGGTATGGAGGAAACAAAATAAAATATGGAAATGTGGAGTCAGAAATCCTGAGTCTGAATCCTTCTCTTCTGTTTATGAGGTGTGTGTGGGGGGGGGGTTTCTGGGTTGTCACCTCTTCTATATGAGTTTCAGTTCTTATAAGCCTAAGAGGCTGTCGTATCAGAGGGATAGATCTACCAGGTCAATGTATATAAATATACCTTGTGAACTGTGCATCACTAAAGCCAAATAATATAATTGTCATGTAATTACTTGACTGTGGTATAGTTGCTAATTTGATACAATACCTATGTCACTGACCTGAAACTCCAAAATTAATCTCTCTCCTTGCTCCTATTATCCAAACTCGCATCTTCTAAGTGTAATAAGTCTCAGAAACCATATTAAAAAATAATCAGACTAAACTAATGTAGAGTAAGTTTTTAATCTCCTCTAGCTCTCCTATTGCATGACATGATTTACAAGCGGAAGGTTAACCTGCTATATTATAATATCTCAGATAATTAAAATGAATTTGGGAGTATTTTTTGGTCCTTGAGCACACTTTCTATAATAACCATCAAGCTATTATCGTATGCAACTGGGTGATTTTAATTTCAGGAGATTCCTAAGGCAGAGACCCTCAGTTGGATATACCTACTCAGAGAGCTAGAGGTTATTTCTGGCTCCAACACGTGCCACTAATACGAGACGTTCATCCTAATCAGGTTTTCAGTAATTTGAATTGTCCCCCTGAAAACTGGCCCCACGAACAGGAAATAAATACTCCAGCACCATATCTCATCATGAGACCTGGAAGTCATGATAGCTGATCATAACTGAGATGGTTCATGAGTCAGAATTGGCCTTTAGGCCACACTCCTAACCCATGACCTTTGCTGCTTTGGACATTAAATTGTGTATATTTAAAAGTCAAAGTACAAAAAAGTCTGGGAGATCTAAAAAAATGGTCAAAGAGAGTTATTAGAAAACAATTGTGGAGTGAATGAAATCATTGAGAAAGAGGAGGGTATGAAACAGCTAACAGAATTGAGCACTTATTATTCACTATTGACTCCACACATGCACGCTCTCCCTTAAATCTCACTACAACCTAATGAGATAGGCTCTAAATTCACATACATTTTATAAATAAAGAAAATTAAATTGAGGGGTATTAAGAAACTTCCCCCAAATTTTATAGCCAGTATATGGTACTTTAAGAATTCAAACCCAAGTCTGTCTAATTAGACTAGAAATGCAATGAAGGATATTTGAAGGAACCTGGAATACCAAGACAAAGTCATTTTAACCCAGATTTGTGTTTCAGTACTAGGAACATGTGGCATGGCAAGTCTCAGTAAGCCAAGAGCTAAATGGTTTTAGTTTTTCAGTATTTAAAATAAACCATAAAGCACCTTAGGGAAAGTTATTTATCCATCTATCAGATATTTATTAGTGATTATTACATGCCAGGTATTGTTCAAGACATTAGAAATTCACCAGTAGGTGTCTAAGAGAATGATTCCTGCCATGATCACGGTCATTCTTATGATAAACTAATAGATTAATGGACAGAACATAATATAGTAAATGAGAAGGTAATGAGTGCTTGAGGGAAAGATAAAGCAGGGAAGAGGAAAAGAAGTGTTATGGGCAATTTCAAATAGGGTACTCAGAGAAGGCCTCCAAAAGTTGACATAGGAAGAAAGATCAAAAGGACATGAGGAAGCAAGCTATTTGTATATACGTAGGAAATAAGTCCAAGGAGAATAAACAGCCAATGTAAACCTCCCAAGAATGTGATTGGCATGTTTGAAGAACAGTACAGAGGCCACGTGGTTAAAGCTGAGTTAGGGGAGAGTGGTAGAAAATGAGGCACGAAACAGCGAGGCAGGGGCACGTATGCAGAACCTTGTCAACTATAGCAAGGGTTTAGGCTCCTCCTCTGAGGTGGAAAGCCAGTATAAGGTTACAGGTAGAGACAGAACATTATCGGCCTTATGTCACTAGCTGCTGTGTTAAGAACAGACTGTGATATAGATAAGTTGACATAGATATCACTTCTTAATATTATCAAATTATTTCACAACATTTTACATTTACTTTCATGTTAGATAGAACACAAACAAAATTGCGTACCTTTTGCCACCACATGAAAAAAGGGGTAAGATCAATATAAATCACAGTTGAAAATTCAGTTTTTGAGAAATTTACTAGAGTTGGCAACTCAATGAAATAGCATATCATTCTGATCATGCTGTGTTTTTATTCGTTCTAATAAATTAAAGAATTGCAAAGTTATTTAATATAGCTGACATTCTACTAATTTCAGGGGAACAAAGGTAACAAAAGCTCATAAGAGAATTCATTCAGAGTTCAATTCCACTTATCCTCCCACTCTACAGAGAACACAATTGGTAGTATGTAAGTGATTTTTTCCCATTAATGGCAGGATTTGATATTACTATTTTGATGTAGATTTGAACTAAATGAACTCAATCCCTTGATTAAACGAGACTTTATCACAGAATATGCCTGCACACTTTTGGCATTTTAACTTTATCTTAGTTCATAATATAGGCGCTATACATTTATTATTATGATATATTAGAGATCATTCCATTTTCTTTCATATGAGAGCAAAATCTAGAGGCAAAAGTAGTCTTTTCTTCCTTTCCACAGATACACATTCTCATGACCACTAGCTTCTTTCCAAAGGTCCCTGATGAATTATATTCCACAAATGCCAAACAGCCCTCTCACCCTTCCTCATGCTTAGTTTTTGAAACAAACTGCAATAGTGTCACATTATAAAATCACCTTGTACAATTCCCTAGACCATGGATTGCAATTTTCCTCAAAGAGGTGGTAACCAGCAGCAAAAGCAAACAAAACGTTGCTGACGATGAGTCTCTCTTAAGGGAGAAGATTGAGAAAACCAGTAAGCTTTGCATATTTTGCCTTACCCTTCACTGTCTCCTGTGTTACATTTCTAATTCACTCCCTGGCTGATCTCATCCAGTCCCACAGCTTTAAATTCCACATGTACGTGACAGGCTCCCAAATTTATGCCTCCAGCCCTGAACTCCCAGCTTACATCCTAACTACATATTTCATAGGTCCACTTAGATGTCTATAGGTGTTTTAAGTGATCTTCCCTCCCAAAGTCTGTCTCTCTTACAAGTCTTTTCCTCTTCTCTGTAAACAGGATCTCCTATCTTTCAAATTATACAGGCCAAGCACCTTGGGGGTCATCCTTGACTCCCTCTCATACCCTAAATCCAATCTGTCAGAAATCCCGGCTTCCCTACTTACAAAATACATATGGAATCTGCCCTTCTCACCAGAGACACTGCCATCAAGCCTATCAAGCTACCACTATGTCTCGCCTTAATCATTGTCATAACATGTTAACTGGCCACTGCCTTCAATTTATGCCCCCACCCCGCAATCTGTTCCTCACACAGCTGCCAGAATAATCAATCTGATCTAAATCTAAAGCACAGATAGGATAATTTCACTTCTTTGTTTAAAACTCTCCAATGGCTTTCTCAGGATAATGTCCACGGGCCTCACAACATGGCTGCAAGGTCCTGGTGGCATCTCTCTGATGTCCCCTCGTATTCCCACACTCCCTCATTCACTTTGCCACAGCCCCGGCCTCAGCTGTGTCACACTCACATAGCCCTCAAAGCCTGGCGCTTGTGGTCTCCTCTGTCTATAACATGCTTCCCCAAGACAGCCACACAGGCTTCTGCTCAGATGAGAGAGGCCTTCCCCAGCCATGTTAACCTCACATGCACGCACCACCCTCATGCCACCACTTCCTGAGGAGTACTTGGTATTACTTGCTATTACATCACGTTTTTGTTTCTGTGTATATTGTTACTATACTCAACCAAAGTGTAAGACCAAGAAGGAGTAAGAGACATGTTCACTGCAACAAACTCAGAGTCCAGAGCAATGCCCAGCACACAGTAGGTGTTCAATAAATATTTGCCAAATAAATGAACAAACGAATGAATCATTGCTGAACCAAGGAGACAGGTATTGAAATAAAACACATGAGACAGCAGTACAGTTACCAATATAATCTCAAGGTCTAAATTCATCCATAAAACACCTGGTAATCCAGACCCCTGTGACACCAAAAGGCTGAGGCAACACTAATGGACCCGAAGCTATTTCCTCAGAAGCATCTAATGAGAACTCAGATCAATACCAGGGATGTTCTTAAATATACCCAGTCTATCAGCAGTGAAGCTATGTTAAGTTCAACCATAAAAAAGCCTCTAATTTTCTGTGAATTTCAGTATATTTGCCTAAATCGATAAATCTGTTACACATTATTTTATACTACCTGTTAAACATGTAAAGAAAAAGGTGTAAATGGCCTTTTAAGAGTTCTGTCAACATATACCCCCATTGTGTCATATGTAGGCAGAATTAAGAAGAAATCTGTGAGAGAAAAGATCTTCAGAGAAAATACTACGATGGGCAAGACAGATATTAGCTGACAACGGATGTTTAACTACTTAAACCAACAGAATTTCTATAAGTTTCACTAAAAATTCAAATGGCACTGTGATCATTTTGACTTAGACTGCTAAAGGAGATGAAAAGCAGAAATCAGATCATAAGGAAAATGATAGAAGTATTACATGTCTGAAGAATTTCAGGCTACAGATCAATGACAATTGAAAGCAAGCTAAATTAATAAGCCCTAAACTAGGTGGAAGAAAAGCCATCTGCGCTAGTGAGCCTATATTAAGTCCTGGATCCTGGCAGAAGCATGTCAAGAAGGTTGCAAAGCAAAGTGACAAGAATAACTGAACAACAGCTGAACGTTTGTGATCTTAAGAGAAGCAGACCTCTAAGATTTAAATAGCTATGGATAGAGTTATAACAGTTTATTATTCTAAACAAATGTCCTCCTGGGTAGATTTGCAGATGAGACTGCCAGAGTGCTATCTAGAGCATCGTGGAATGTGAAGGACCTGGGACAACTGGACAGGTACCAAAAAGCAGCAACTGAAGACAAATAGAACTTCATATTTTCCAGGAGGAGAGACTGGCAAGATTTATGCCACTGACAGACAAGACTGAAGATGAATTATTAAAGAGTAAAGGAAAGAGTAATTATAAGAAGCCAAAGTGGGTCCTTGAAGAAGACACTGTATTGCACTAATTCTATGTCTTTTGTTAAGTTTTAAAGTGATAATTCTGTGAAACATGAATGATTTTTTATCTGGACATTTGCAAAGCACTCAAAATAATCAGCACTTGAGGAATGAGAGGGATGGATACTTTAAATATGGGAAAGCGATGGCTCAGTGGACATCTTCTTTCAGGTCCCTCACCAATCTTCATCAGTCTTTTCTTAAATTGTTTCAATAAGCTGTGAT
This sequence comes from Monodon monoceros, assembly GCF_005190385.1. Lineage (NCBI taxonomy): Eukaryota > Metazoa > Chordata > Mammalia > Artiodactyla > Monodontidae > Monodon > Monodon monoceros. The sequence goes on along the minus strand of NW_021703785.1, from coordinate 42,917,307 downwards.
TCTTATACCAAATCACAATTTCCTCAACACTTTTTAGAATATACAACCACTGAGTACCTGAGTATTGACAGACTTAAACACCATGGCCTTCTGAATTAAAGAAGGATCAGGAAAGGGTCCAACGTAGGTGTGGTACCAGGAGAAAAGTGAATTACTGTGACAAGTCTACAAGTTAGGTGGCAGAATCATATAGGGTGATTATATTCTGTTTTGAAAAAAAGTGTGAAATTATACTTTTATGCCCAAAAGTGTTGGGTACTTGGTCTACTTTTGAATTAACCTATTCTTACCCAGAGAAATAATTGTCTGGAGACCCATTTTAACAAAAATTAAAATAACTATCTCAGGGCTTCCCTGGTGGCGCAGTGGTTGAGAGTCTGCCTGCCGATGCAGGGGACGCAGGTTCGTGCCCCGGTCCGGGAAGATCCCACATGCTGCGGAGTGGCTGGGCCCGTGAGCCATGGCCGCTGAGCCTGCGTGTCCGGAACCTGTGCTCCGCAACAGGAGAGGCCTGCGTACCACAAAAAACAAAAACAAAAACAAACAAAAACAAAAAAACTATCTCAAAAGTATCTAACATTTTCATTTCAAAATGTGATTTAAAAAAAATACTCTGTATTATACCATAATGATGGATACATGTCATTATATATTTGTCCAAATCCACAGAATGCACAACACCAAGAGTGAACCCTATAGTGAGGGTGGAAGGGAGACACAAGAGGGAGGAGATATGGAGATATATGTATATATATAGCTGATTCAATTTGTTATAAAGCAGAAACTAACACACCATTGTAAACCAATTATACTCCAATAAAGATGTTTAGAAAAAAAAAAAGAGTGAACCCTAAGGTAATCTATGGACTTTGGACAATTATGATGTGTCTGTGTAGTATACCATGTCAAAAAGTTCCAAGCATACATGAATGCTATGACTATATTCCAGGGTAATAAGAACCATTTAGATATATACACTGGGCATTATGGTAGCAAAGAGGCAGGATCCTGAATTCTACAGGGAATAACAGAAATGCTAGGGAAAGAATTCCAGAAAGGGCTTCCTCAAAGCAAAAAGAAAGGAAAAGCAGCCTATTGACAGCCCTGAGTGTGGTGCCTTGAGAGCACAGCAAGTTGTGGAGGAAAGACGAAGCACAAGCAGAAAGTAAGACAGTGGACGGGGCAGGGACTGTCTCCTTAAAGATCTAATGCTGGGTGACTGGGTGGCTAGGAAGGAGGGGATTATGGAGAAGTCTGAGGAAACACTTGGGGGTGATCGGTATGTTCATTATCTTAATTATGGTGATGGTTTCATGAGTGTACTTATGTCAAAATTAATCAAATTCTGCAAATTTTAAATATGTGCATTTTACTGTATGTCAATTATAGCTCAATGAAGTTTTGTTGGTTTGTTTGTTTTTAAAACTTTAATGCTATTCTAAAAATTTTAGACATCCATGTAAAAGTTATGGGAAGCAACTGAAGCAGTTTAGGGAGCTAGTGAGGGATGGTCAGTGGCATTTCATTGCTTATTTTACAACTTTACAAGATGTTCCACACAATCAAACGAAAGACTTAATCAACTGCTATTTATCACGTTCCTATTATGTGCAAAGAACCAAGCTTCTCCCAAAACACAGAACGTTCCTTTAAGTAAGTAATGTGGATCTTCAATTCACTCATGTGAATTACAGATGTATTCTATTTAAATAAACACTCAAATTTGATACAATCGATAAAGTCACTAAGGTTGTTTGCATTATATAATCAACTTTAATTCCAAACAAGAATTATGTAAAATAGTAAACAAACAAAATGCAGCTTACCTGGACATCTGTGTTTGTTTACGTTATTTCTCTTTGGTAGAAAGGCAGTGTTCAAAAGTAACACATCCAAAATGCTAATAACCAATGTCAAATAAAGACCAAATAGAATATATAAAGTATAACATGTAAATGAGAAATATGTTTTACTTTTGTCATGTATTACTTACATACAACTATCCAGGGTTCTACGTCCTATACAGTATGGTATACAAATATAGTATTCAGAAATATGTGAATATCCATTAAATTGTACGTCCTTGAAGCTTTCTTTCAACTATCCTTCATTAAGGGAATAGTTACAGAAAAAGTCATAGTAGGGACCATGAAATACCACATAGGAATTTCAAAACAACACATTATAAAACTAAAAGCCTCCAAAACATATTTCACGGTGAAAACTTTCAGAACAATGTGCATATGAACATGCATACATTTGTAAATACAAAGAAATAGGATCGGAAAGTCAACAAAATGTTAAAAATGATCATTTATATGGAATGCAGTGGGTAGTGAGATACAAGGAGCTTCTACATTGTATTCAATATTTTTATATGCTATTTAAATGTTTTATAACACGAATATTTAGGTGTATTTTAAAATGAGGCATTTTTAATGCAGGGAAATTTGCATGAACTTCCTACAATATTTTTTGATTAAAAAAAAAAAAACAAAACAGGAGGTCTCTACTGCACAAAGTTTAAAAGCCCTGCCCTACAGTGACACCAAATGGTGGTAGATCAAAATACAGTACACAAACAGAACATTGTTTAATTCAATTTCCTATAAACATTATGATTCCTTTGAAGAATTTGCAGCTTAACAGAACTAAATAATGTGGAAACAAATACTCAAGAACCTAGAATTTTTAATCAAAGAAAGTCTAGTACACCAAGCTTCAAATGCAAATTGTAGGTCTCTTTCTAAACTTCAGTTAAATCTTGTGATCCCACTGAATATTTACATATCTTATTCCTCACACAGTTAACCATGCTACTGTGAGCACAGTGATTTTACCTAATGGCTTATTGATCAGAAGATCACTGCTAATATAAAAAATACAGTCACGTAACTAAAATCAGGTTCTACACAATGGGAACCAACTTTTGGTAAGTAGGCAATATTTTGGGGAAATAAAAGAAGGTTCTGGGGCTAAAGAGGGAAGGGAAGAATCCAAGAAAAGAGACAGGTAACTGATCCAATGAGTGAGAGTTTCTAGGAAGAATATTTTCATTTCTAAATCTTATTGATAGAAAATTAAGTTGAATAAAGCATGAGGCAAGGACATGCCAAATATGAACCAATTTCTCAGCAAAAAGTTGTGTCCTGGACTATCCAGGGAAAAGAATATTTCAAGTTCAGCACATCGGTTAGTACTCAGTGTCTTCTGCCCAAAACCTAAACCAACAAATAAAATTAGCATGTAAACTGTCTCATTCATTTCAAGTCACACAGAAAGATATAGAGATGAACCACCTCCCAGAACGCTCCTCTAAAATAACAAAATACCATTTGACTAGAACACTTAGTCTCTCAACATTAGATGACAGCTTGTTCAGACTTTTTGATGGGTTATTGTTTTTCTTATGCCAAAATCCCCTGGAAAACAAAGGACATATAAATACACTATCAGCCACAAAACAAGTCAATAATAGCATTACACTACTAGGTCCTGAATTCACAGCACTGGATATCAGTTCTAAAAGGTACCAGCCACCACCATGTCAACACCACTACTAGACTACAAGGCATAGACAGGGCCAGCTCTGGAACACCTGAGAACTGTCCTGCTCAAACTGGCCAATGCCCGAGTCAGAAGGGCTGCAGGAAGAATTAGTTCAGGGAGATACCTTAAGATTCTGAATTACCAGTAATAACAGAGGAGTGACTAAACCCTTAGAACCATAAAAGTACCCAGGTCTAGTACACGTGCATTAAGACTGTTTTTTAAAGAATAGAGATAATATCAGGATTAAAGAATTTTGCTTCCAATTTCAAGGGAGAAATAAATAAAAGAGGATATGAAACTCTGTATTACAGGAAACCTGGAAAGAATATAGACATAGCAAATGGTTTAGTGGTTGAAAGAAAGCTTAAAGGATGTACAACTTAATGGATATTCATATATTTCTGAATACTATATTTGTATACCATACTCTATAGAACATAGAACCCTGGATAGTTGTATGTAATACACGACAAAAGTAGAACATATTTCTAATTTATAGGTTATATTTTATACATTCTATTTGGTCTTTAATTGACATTGGTTATTAGCATTTTAGATGTGTTACTTTTGAACACTGCCTTTCTACCAAAGAGAAATAACGTAAACAAACACAGATGTCCAGGTAAGCTGCATTTTGTTTGTTTACTATTTTACATAATTCTTGTTTGGAATTAAAGTTGATTATATAATGCAAACAACCTTAGTGACTTTATCGATTGTATCAGATTTGAGTGTTTATTTAAAAAGAATACTTCTGTAATTCACATAAGTCAAATTAATGAATTTACATAACTGGATAAAAGAAAAATGTAAACTGACTGGCAAGTAACACAACTGCAGGGTTTTAACTGATTTTTGTTAAAATGAAAACAATGCTAGAAATCACAATATCAGTGTATAGAACCTGAAGATGAAACAGAGCTAACAGCAAGTCTATCTATAGTGAAAACAAATAAAAAGGCAAGCTTTGGCCCTATTTGGGTGCAAAGGCTATCCCAACCTTTGACTCTTCCTTGTTTATGGCTCTGTGATGATTTTTCATCTAGAAATGATTAGCACTTTAGGTTTAGTCAATAAGTAAAGGCTTTTCTACAAGAGAAAAGTCTTGTAGGAATCTGCAGTTTAGCTTACCTCAAGATAACAGCCCGTCTTTGACATATACACAATTACATTAAGCATATAACTTTTAAAATAAAACAGGGCTTCCCTGGTGGCGCAGTGGTTGAGGGTCTGCCTGCCGATGCAGGGGACGTGGGTTCGGTCCCCGGTCTGGGAGGATCCCGCATGCCGCGGAGCGGCTGTGCCCATGAGCCATGGCCGCTGGGCCTGTGCGTCCGGAGCCTGTGCTCCGTAATGGGAGAGGCCACGACAGTGAGACACCCGCGTACCGCAAAAATAATAATAATAATAAAAATAAAACAGCATTATGGGAATCTTTAAAAATGTACCTGGTAATTATAATCAGTTTCCTAAAACCACCAAATTTATATCATTTATACAATGTTGATAAATTGAAAACACATCACTCTTTAATGAATTAGTGAACTTATTGAGCTTTTAATCCAGAAAGGAGAACAGAAAACTTCAAGGCATTCCATGCTGTTCATCATTTTTTGGGTAACTCTCAAGTATTGTTCAGAACTCTAAGCAAATTTTCCTGTCTTTCGGGGGATGGGCGGGAGTTTAAGAAGTAGGGAGAGCCAGATTGGAAATGGTGAATAATTGATATGGAAAAAAAGGTGAAGTTGAAGAACATTACCATTTGTCACCCCCTCCCCCAAAAAAGAGTATATAGAAAGTTTTCATTTTTTCTTCAACTGTCTTTCTGCTTTCTTCACCAAGACAATTATATTTTACAATGTTAGTACAACACAAACCAGAGCTTGAAACAATATTTTTAGGAATATTCATAATCAACAGGTAATGAAGCTCTGTTCATATTTCCATAGCAGATGGTTTTCAACAGCGTCACTCCTTTCTCATTATATTCCATTTGTAGTCAGGTATGATCCAGCATGGAATGTGGAGAGTCAAGGTCAAGTTTGTGTTGACATGTCCTGAAATGGAAGTGATCCATTTCTGTCTTAAAATCAAAACTATAACCTCTAGCCCTGGTATCTGGGAATATAATTGTTTTAACTTTCTGATCCCTCTGAGCACACTGCTTGTAAATCATATCTCTTTGATGTGAACTCTCGTTTTCAAAGGCGGGCATAACCTGGCTATTTAAATAAACCTGAAATATCTGCAAGTTTGAGTTCATTCTTCTGTGACAATCACTAGAAAGAACATGGGAATAGTTTTAAATCTCTGTGATGATATGCAACATAAAAGGTTACTCATTAAATAGACATTTTCACATAAGTTTGCATGTGTTTCAGGCTTAATGTGAATGGGAATATTTCAAAATTATAATTTTACATGTTATGCTTTTCATTCAAGAGTCAAAAAAGATGGGCAAAAATCAAAACTCTAAGTATAGTCTGTGGTTAAAAATGTAATGCAAATTCTCCTGTGTCTCATATGGAAGATATTATGCCAAATAGGGATCAAGAGAACGACAGAGTGACCAGGTGAAAGAAAATAAATAAGGAAATTAAAAGAAAAGAGAAAAACAAGATGAGGAGGAAAGAGTACTCTGGAGAATTGGGTAAAAAAAAGCATTTTTCTAAAGATAATAAATTTAAAATTTCATAATAAAAATTATAAGGCTGTGAACAGGAAAAAGGTGCTTTTTTTTCTTCTGAGTTTGTGAACTTTGGGTTCAGGATGGAGGGGTGAGGGAGGAGGGGAGGTGCTGTAGGGAGGGCTGAGTAGAATGGGTTCATGAAGACACAGGAAGGAGTTTAAGAGCAAACGTCGACAACATGCCAAATATAGTATGTAGACATAGTCCTTTAGTTATTCAACCCAAATTTTCAAAATTATATCAAATACAATTCCATCATGTCCCTGGAAGTTGGTAATAATATAGCTGAAGGCTGCAGGAAAAAAATAATCTTATAGATTTTAAAAAATGAAATACTACTTTAAAATATCATCACGATGGCTGAATGTAACCAATCTCAAAATGATAATTTAATGGTAGAAGGAAAGAGCAGGAGAAAAGAAAGCTTGATAAAAAATCTTAAAGTTACAATACCACTAATATATAACACTGGAAAGTCTTTTTTCACCTCTTTAGACCCCAACTTCTATAAAGTAGGAAGCCGGAACAAGGTGATTATCAAGGTGTCTTGAAGATTTTCTAAAATGTATTCATTTTTCACCCTCATTGCCAAGAAAGAGACTATATTTCTAATTTCAGAGTCTAAAATATGAGATGAACTGACGTGAATGATTAGAATGAAAAACTGAAGCTACTCTTGCAATATGTTGGAATACACAGCTCTAGAATAAATCACAAATATACTCTCTAGTCTTAGGAGTACAGGTTTCATTTTACATTTTGACATTAAAAGGAGAACTTAAAAAAAAATCATGTTTATGCTTTTGAAAAAAATCCTTGGACTTCATTTATGGCTAGAATTTCAATATACATTTTAAAATCAAGATAATTTCCCATAAATATCCTCAGGTTTAAAAAAAAATGCAAGATGGACATTAAATGTTTTTGAGCAATGATGATGTGAAATGAAAAGCCTTACATTTCCTTTTCTCTGTTTTTGCACAGTATAAAAATCCCCTCCAAAGAGAGCTGACACTGAGAGACGGTACTTACCACAACAGCAAACTGCTCGGGTTCACATAAGTTGTTATAGTCACTCTTGAACTGAGACAGTGAATTTAACTGTTCTTGATCAGGAAGATGCTTCATTAAGTTCTAAAAATTAAAACCAAAAGAAAATATCTTCACTAAATGTGCTTCTTAAATTCTAGGAAAAATTTTTAATAAACTATGGGAAGGAAATCATTGAAGAAGTTAATCTTTAGTTTTATTTCTAGGTAACCTCCCTAATACTAAAACTTAAGCTACATTCTCTGCATCTTGAAAGCAACCAATTTTCCTCTTCTCTATCCAGGGTTATTATATATTCAAATCAAGTACTACTGAATGTTTATTTGATTAGCTATATATTGGAGAAAGAAGAATTCAACCTATACCAAAGGAACAGCTTTCTCACCTGGATAAATGTGATCAATTACATTTCAGCTTTAGGGAATTAAATGTCATAAATTTCAGGCAAAGCCAAACATATTTTAGCACTCCACTCAAAGGGATAAAAGAAATCATCATATTGCTATTAATAGGCAAGGTAAAGAATGGAAAAGAAATCAAGGGAATTGTAATGACAGCATTTGCAAGATTTAACCAATATGATTACAGTTTTAATAATAAAAATGAAGACATCTCTAAAACAAAGTAACTTTTTTGATGTAAAAGAAAATTTGAAAAGGCACTGAAGACACAGGATGATACACCTTGCAGATGAAAGCATATAGAGAGAACTTAAGTGCCATGGCCGTAACAGCCCTTTGCCTATATCATCTGCAGCCCAGAAACCACACGTTCATTTGGTTGTTCTGGCTCCTTTGTCCATGCACAGCCACAGATATGGATCACTTCCATTTCAGGACATGTCAACATGTCACAAGCCACACACTTAGACAACAGAAACACTCCCAATGGAGAAAGACCAAGGGAATACATATAATTACACTTCTCTGTTAAACCATCCCTTAGACAAAGTCTATATAGATCCTCTGTATCAAAATATAATCAAAATATAATCGACTATAATAGTATTATAGCGAGTTAGTATACGGATATTAAAATTAAGAAAGAAAAGAGTGGTTGGTGCTCACAATTCCAAATTACACCATTTATAAACTCTGTACAAGCCCAAAGTCAAGTACAAATTATAATTAACCCTACATCATGCTGAATATATTTAAGGAGGAAAAAAAAACCCAAGGGTGTTATTAGTTAAAAAATAATGTTAGAGAATGTTACATATCAAAGAGTTAGATCAAAGAACAAGTTTTTGACTCACTGTGTACCTTTGGACATAAACTTGATTGACTGGCCAAAAACAAACAAAAAAGTGGCAATTTAAGATCATCCCTAAAAAAAGTATTCACCATTAATACTATCAAACTGAATAAAAACAATAAAGGTATATGATTTTCCCATATAAACAGAAGCTTCCCTTAGTAGAATTGCCTGAGATCAAAGCACCTGGTTATTAATATTTTCTTTTAATCATTCTAGTTGACATCTGATCTATTTATTACATTGGGCTTCTGAATTTCTTCAGCATCCTTTCAGATAATCATCATATCCCCTTAAGTATTTTTAGTTAATATATACTTAAGTTTTCATCTTTCATCACAAATTCATTAATTTTTCACTTCATTATTTTTGCTTTCTAAAGTAATGAAACTATTGTGATTTGTAAGAGTACAGGCCCGACCTTCCTTTGTCTCTCCCTTTATCATATTTCCCATCCTAAGCTCCTATCGAACTAAATTCTTCAGTTGCCCCCACACACCCAGCTTTTCCCTCACATGATCCCTCTGCTCTTTTCTACATACATGCCATATTCAACCTTTAAGGACACTTACACACAGATACGCACACTTAGCACATTCCCTAGTTCTAAAACAACCTCAACACAGCCATGTTTATCCTGTATTATAGTTATATATAAATGCCATCTCCCTTGCCACTCCAGAAAGGTAAAGTCTATGTCCGATTGAGCCTAACACCATGCCCTGCACATGGTGAGCACCATGAAATACGTGCTAAATTAATTAATTAATTAAAGACTGATGGGACAAAGGTAAATGGGTAACAATGAGGTGGAAAAATAACATGCAAAGATGACATCAATACTGACATCTTGTTATATATGAATAAATAACTAGATATGCCATAATAAGATCATGACAATGAACAAAGCCTACCAAAATAATGATTATTACAAAGTAATGCTTTTTCCATGCCCTGTTCAAAACAGGCAAGTTCTTCACTTTACAATTAGAAAGTATTTTTAAAATTAAAAACAAGACTTCAAATAGCATAAAATTCTTATTGTTAATGAATATTTGAAGACTTTGCATATGTCCAAACTAAATTTTTAAATTTTAAATTCATAAGATTGGTTTTATATTTAGCAAGTGTGATAACCAGAATAATGCCCCAATCCCACTAAAATGTTCACACCTAATCCCCAGAACCTGTGAAATATTAGGTTACATGACAAAGGGAATTAGGGTTTGGGATGGAATTAAAGTTGCTATCAGCTGACCCTAAACTAGAGAGATTATCCTGGATTATCCAATGTGCCCAATGTAATCACAAAGGTCATTAAAAGTGGAAGAGGGAGAGAATAACAGAGTAAGAGGAAGATGTGACTATATAAGACAGGAACAGAGAGCTGCAACATTGCTGGCTTGGAAATTAAAGGGAGGCATCGACCAGCCAAGGAATGCGGGCAACCATGAGGAGCTGGAAAAGACAAAGAAATGAACTCTCCTCTGAAGCCTTCGGAAAGGAATGCAAGTCTGCTGACACCTGGACTTTGGCACGGTAAGGCCCACACCAGACTTCTGTTCTACAAAAATGTAATACATTTGTTTTATAGTAAGCCACTAGATTTGTGGTAAATTGTTAAAGCAGTAATAGAAAACTAATATATTAATAAATTATATGGAACTGAATGTTCTTAGGACATGAATTTTAAAATGCAAACTTTTTTCCATCTCAAACAACAAAAGCCACATGATCATCCAAAATATTCATATAATCAACTTAAAAGCTACTCTGTAAATATTTAACAAATACATTGTAAAAAATACATATGCATTAAGTAGAAATATTCTATTGAAGGACTTACAAATCTGCTCTCAAGAACAAAGCACATTCACGATCAACAGGAATAAAGACAAAATGTAGTAAAGAGAAACTACTAGAGGGAAAAAAAAAATGCTTGAAAAAGGTTTGTTGAATTAGGTAGTTTATGAGTCTGAGACTCAGCACAAATCACTGATGGGATTATATATTACCACCACACTTAGAAGATGGGACAGACAAAACCAAGAACTTCCAAGGATACCACTTACTGATGGATTAAAACATCTAGAATATTTTTAATCAGTTGTTAACATAACTAATAAGAATAAAAGATAGCAAACTGAAGATATTATTCTCTCACTGTATGATTTGTGGTCTGCTTCTCCAAAGACATGCATTACTGTACCTTATGTATAGAATTCAGCAAGTAATTCTGAAACCATACTAGCATTCATTAAATAATCCTGTGAGTAGAAAATATTTTAAAAGTCTTCCAGCCTTCTGAATGATTCAGAATACCATGCAAACAAATTTCTAGAATTCATGGGAACACAAATGACTCAAGTAAGGGTCGTTAATCAAGATAACTCTAAATAAAGAGAAAATTCCCTCAGTATTCTATACCAAACAATAATATACCTTTATAAGACATATAAGCCCAAGAAAAATACATTCTATAAGGATTATACAAATAAATTTAAATTAGCATATTACTAGGCTTAACTGTAACAAAAACATAAACATACATGTAAAAGTAAACAATTTGCCTTTCAAAAACAGTCATTTGAAATAATTGAAATGTAATCATTTGATAGCATTATATTTAGTTTGCAGTTAAGAGAAGATGCAGAGCTTTATCTCCTGGCAATGCAGAAGTTATGCTCAAAATAATTATGCAGCAATGATTTTCCAGTTGAATGATTTAGTTTAAGAATTTTGCTTCACTTACAGATTTCTATTTAATGAGAAGCTTGCAATGAAATATTGGAATTTAAGCTCTCTGCCTGTTTGTTTACCTGAATCATAGACTCTCCCAACTGTGTTTCATCCACTTCCAATATCATCATTTTGATTTCCTCATATGGCACCCGAAAAGAACTCAGGAAGATTGCTAAGAGGAAGAGGAAAAAAAAGGTTCATAATGAAGAAGGTAAGAAAACAATTTGAGATGTAGTTCTATATATAAAATCAAAAATAATTCATAAAGTGAGAGATTTTAATTATTTAATATAATTACTGTGGGGGAAACTTTCATTAGCACATTTTATACCCTTCTCCAGTTTTAGAACTAGTGTTTAAACAACAGTCCTATATTATTATGCTGGTTCTGAGGTTGATTTTTAATGCTTAGTTATTAGCCTAACATAGGAATGGTGCCAATTTTGATGTGATTTTAGAAAACTGAAATATGTTTAGAACACTATAGAGATAGCACACTGTAATGAAAAGAACCATAAAACCTCAATATGTACATGTAATATTTATCTACACATGTGTGTTATTAGCCTGCATAATATCTTCTGGCCTTACTAAATAGTTCAGAAAAAAAATTTTTTTAAGAAAACTGCTAAGCAGTGCATTAACACTTTTCCAAGTTATAATAGCACTTCACTGTTCAGAAATATTGTAGACAATATGCCAGAGAAATACCTTTTTTATGTAACTAAAGCTTAAATATGCAATATTAGCACACAAATTTCAATGGAAAACTGTCCAAATGGACTAGATGGGATAATATGTTATTACTGAGAATTTCAACATTATTTCCATTTTTATACCTCATACATCTTATGTTAAAACACAATGATTTCAAAAGTATATAAGAATATTTTCATAGCATTAGATTTAATGCTTTTACTGTTTCCCCCCTTATTTGACTAGTATTATTGTTTCTTCTGTCCAGTGACAGATGTCACTTCTTGAACACACACAGACCTTGCTACCACTACCTACTACTTTGTTTTATATGCCAAACATATCATTTCACTTGTAGGTATTTTCATATAAAAACACTATTTTACATAAGACAGAGAAAACATGATCTTTCTTGGAGTAAGGCTGTATTCCTGAGGATACCATGGATCAATTACAGACGAACAACGAGAGCACCATCTGTGTTCTTATCATCAGCTTCATTCACACATTTTGAACTCACACAGTCATAAATGTGGGATAATAGTGCTAGAAATTATAAATGTGTATAATCCTCAATATCCCAAGCATAAGATGGAACAAAGGAGCTAAATGATATTGTAAAAGATAGAGATTAGTGGAATTATAAAAGGATAACCCCATTGTAGACATTAGAAAGCACAAAAATATAATAACTATATGATCTCAAAGAGAAAATCAATGAATAATTGATAGAGAGGGAATAAAATCTAAATCTGTACATCATGTATAAAACAAGTTGCATATGATTGTAGGATTAAGTATAAATATTAACAAATAGGAATACTAAAAGAAATTTAGCATGGCAAATTAGCTCATTTATGGTTAGAGAAGAACTTCTTAATCATAAAAATCAGTGAAAAACATATGAAAAGATTGATATCTGACAAAAGAAAACACTAAAACAATTAAAAGCACTTAAAACAATTAGAAAGCAAGGAAATTGGGGGGGATGAACCTGCCTCAAATTCAGAGGGCTTTCTCCCACTTCATTTAGAGAACAATGAGGTCCAAATAGGAAAATGAGAAAAATGTATGAAAACGCAAAGGAATAAGAAAAAAGTTACAAAAAAATAATAAATAATATGTTAAACATCAGAAGTAAGCAAACTGAGAAGGCAAATTGTTAAGATAGTACCTGTATTGCAAACTTAGAAAGATAGTAAGATTAATCAGAATCCTTAAAATTCCCTTTGAGAGACAGTAAATTCTACTCAAGAAACCTAACCATGGACACAATAACAAAACATAGAAAAGGTTATTATGTTAAATAGCAAGATTAAAAGGAAAGAATTATACCAAGGCATAATATAGTAATTGAGAGAAAGAAATTATAGTTTTGTATTTCAGGCAGCATGGCAAAGTAGACAGAGAACCTTGAAATATTTTTTAAAAGTTATTTTTTATCTTAATCTTAAATCTATTTCTGAGCTGTAGTGAAAGAAAGGAAAATAGAAATCCTGAAGAAAATGAAATAATTACTTAAAGAAATGAAAGAAAAGTTTGAAACACTGGACAGGAAAGAAAAGAACATTATTAAAGAGAAACAAAGATTTGAGGGAGAAAAGAACTTTAAAAATAAAAATATATATATTTAGCTACTGAAATGGAAAACTCACATGGATTAGACATGAGATAAAGAGAAAATTGGTGACATAGGCAGAGAACCTACCCAAAACACAAAGACAAAGAGATGGAAAAGTACTAGGTTAAGAGACATAGAAGATGAGTAAGGACACCTAAAAATGTCTTCTTGGAGTTCCAAACGGAACACATGCACATACACAGACGCACACGCACACGCACGCACACACACACACACACACACACCAGGGAAGAAGGATATTTAAAGAGAAAATGTCATTTTCCAGAATTTTAGAGAGAGACAAATCATCAGAACAAGGAAGCTCAACAAGTCCTAAACATAATTTTTTCTTTAAAGCTACATTAGCTTCTTGTAAAACACCAAGCATGGGAGAGTTTGTACAGTGGGAACACTCAAGCTTTGATACTGGAAGAGAAAATTGGTACGAATGCAGAACAGGTATATATACTTAGGGTAGAGGTATACTTAGAGAAAAGCCAAACTTTTTCTGTAAACGGCTACATGGTAAATATTTTAGGTTTTGTGAGCTATACAGTCTGTCACAACTACTCAACTCTGCTATTGCAGCCCCCAAAGCAGCCATAGATAATATGTAAAAGACGGCCCTGGCTAAGTTCCAATAAAACCTGTTTAAAAAAGCAGGCAATGGACGACATTTAGCCTGAGAACTACAGTAAGCCACACCCTTAGTATCACCAAAAGTAGGAAACAACCCAGAGGTCGAATGAAATAAACTATAATATTCAAAGAATGTTATACACATTAAACTGCAATGAAAATGAATACACTACAGCTAGATGCATTAACATGGTATGATTTTATACATGTAATATTCAATATTAGTCAAAACCAACAACTTATTGTTTAGGAACATGTATGTGGTTGGTAAAACTGTAGAGAAAAAAGGAAGGGAATATTTAACTCAAGATTCAGGATAAGGTTACTTCTCACAGGAAGGGGGATAAGATTAGAGAGGGTCATATATAAGTCCCTAAGTATTAGTAATGTTCCATTTCTTTAGGTGTGAATGTTTGATTTATATATCATGCATTTCATATATTCTCTTGTATGTATAATATGTCATAACAATATATTTAAAACAAATTTAAATGAATAATATGAAAACAAAATGCATCTGGTGGAAAATGGTGACATACTGTGTGGTAAAGGATTAAGTTTTGGAAAAAGGTGACATACTGTGTGGTAAAGGATTAAGTTTACCCAAGTAAGGTCTGGCTCCTATGAGGTATTCTGTAAGCCCTAATGCCCTGTGTGAAAAAAGTGTCTTTGTTTACTGGGGGCATTCACTGGACCACACCAGACAGTTTATGCTAATAATGTGATTTATGGTGGGTGCTTTGGGTCACACAATATTAGCTTGAACTGTGGAGGGGCTGGGAACTAAGGCCATCATATAGGGGTTCAGCTATAATCAAGACCCAGTAAAAACTCTGAACACCAAGGCTAGGGTGAGCATCTCTATTGGCAATAATCTGTGAGAACTGTCACACATCATTACTGGGAGAAGCTACTACTGTCCATGGCTCCACTGGGAGAGGACAACTACAAACTTTACGCTTACAACTCTCCTGGACTCTGCCCCACATGCCTCTTCCCTTTGCCAATTTTAATCTGTACCATTTTGCTGTAATAAACTATAACCATGAGTAAAACAGCTTTCAGTCAATTCTGTGAGTCCTAACAAATTATCAAACTTAAGAGTGGTCTTGGGGACCCCCAAATTTGCAACTGGTGTCAGAAGTGAAGGTGGTCTTGGGGACCCCCTAACTTTGCAAATAAAACAACTATATGATCTCACTTATACAATTACGTAACTATATAAACATAAATAACATAATGCACAATTAATAATACATGTTTAACAACATACAATAATACATGAAAGAAAAAATTAAATGTGAATAGAAAAACCTACTTTGCAGACAGACGTAACTTATTCCTTAACTTTCTTCTATATTTGTAATTCATCCACTACTTTCAGGCATTATTCCATAATTAACATATATATTAAACAGATATATTTATAAAGATTGAACTATGTTTTTTTTATAGTTTATGAATAAGTTTTGGGGAAAACATTTGCTATAACTAAGGGCAAATAAACTACAGAAGAGTTGAAAATGCCTAATGCATAACACAAATCAGAAAATAAGCATAGACCTTTAAAAATTTTTAAGTTATTGAGAATAATAAGATACTCATTTAAAGCTTAAAAAATATCCATTAAACTGAATCTTTGTACTAGCATGCATTTTATCCTTCAAAATGTGATTATATTGACCCCAGTGGGAAGCTTTGAATGCAGTGAAGGAGTGTAAAATGTGCAGATTTTGGAACCAGTCACACATGTTTTTTGCAAGGGAACTTATAAATATTTAAACCTTTACATTAATTCCTAGGTTTCAGAGTTCCTCCCTGTATACCCACTCCAAAAAATCTGGTAAAGCATATGAACCTTGTAAAACTCCTGAGCCATCTCTTGATCCTAGAATGGCTAGAATTCTATCTTTTAAACTGAGCCCAGAGTCTGCCAAAACCTTTACAAACTCAAAATATAGGGATCCCAACCCACCTTTAAATAAATAGGTAAATAAATCTGTGGATTTTAGATCCTTTCTGCAAAACTCTGTGAAATATTTCAGTTAAGGGAAATCTAAGAGAAAGTATCTTAGATTTCTAAGTGATATGATAGAGTCTTGTCACCATCACAAGACTCTTCTCAGAATTCAGTATCTCAGAAGACTCTGAATTTCCTAGACAAAAACCAGCTGTGAATCAGACTATAATTACAGTAAAGATTATAGGCTGCTAAAGCTTCTTAAAGCTTAAATCATAACACTTGCTACAATCAGAGAGGGTAAGAATAATCTGAGATGGATTACCTCATAATATGATGACCTGGTATGAATTCTGACCTTTTGATCTTATACATTAAAACATGTATAACAATTAAATGAATGAATACATATGCCCTAGCTACAGCAACCCAGACAACAATATCCTTCTTTATGATAGTATAATTTTGTTATCTCTAAAGAGGAATAAATATGCCCTATACCCACTGGCCATTTTCAAAAACAGCAATCTTTTTCAAGTCACTGAACTGCTACACCCACCAGATACCCTACTTACAATGTCAATACTACTACCTACATGATGAGACTGTAGTAAAGGTTAAAGAGCTAAATACAGAACTAGCACACCAGCTATTACAATTAAATTTGAAATCCCATTTAGCACATGTGTGTAATATGTAAGTAGAATCCTATTCAACAAGTCAAGTATTCAACTTTGAGATGGCTATTTAGGCTATCTTATCATGGCTAACCCATCTAAAAAGAATTATACTCAAAATGATATTTCTTTAGGACACCTACCTAACAAGACAATTTGTAACGCAGGTCATAAACGTTTTTCAAGACAGAAATCATCTTTCAAATCACAGAGTATAGAACTTTTGGACATTATCTAAGTTACCAATGCTTTTAACAGAGACAATGTTCCTTTAAGAGGGAAATGCCCTGAAATATCTGTATCACATAACAAACCCCAAAATTTCACTGGTCTAACCTCCCCTGCAAAACATATTTCTAATTCAGACTACATGTCCATCCTACACCAGGAAGACAGGCTCTTTTACTTATCATCCTCATATCAGGATGATGATCACCACTCTGGGTGCGGGGCAGAGAGCACTGCTCCCATCAGCAATTAACGCTTCCACACATAAGTTACCTCATCCCCATTGATGTTTTCATAGGCCCAAGCAGGTCACATGGTACCACCTAACTTGAAAGGGGCAGGTATGTGCCCAGAAATAGAAAACTGTGTATTGGCCAATAGCACTAATGTCTGCACACTGCCCGTGGGGATTCTGTCAGGCTTACACTGCAGAAAAGAGATGGCCCTCTGTCATAATGAGTTGCAAAGCAAGAGGGTTCCAAACCTTTCACAAAAGGAATGTCAACTCTGCCTTCTCTGTACACTAACTTAATTCCCTCTTTAATCAATAGCATGGATCTTTATCCTCTGATCAAGAATTGTTTTGTCCCAATACTTGCAAAATCTCACTTGAGGAATGTAATAATTGAAAAGCAGACTAAAAGCCATGTTAGCTCTTCATGCCTCTAGACTCTCCATATTTTATCCCTCTTATAGCATCAGAAAAGTAATATATCCAGATCATACTATCTCAGTTCCAAATAGAACTATCTTTGATGCATTTAAGATGCAGTTAGAAATCAGTCAGAAGCAAAACTGTTTGCCCTCTTCTCCCACAATAATTCAGTCAGGAAAACAATTCAATACTAAGAATTTAGCTCCTGTAACAATAATTAAATCTAAAATATTTCCAGTCAGTACTTTTGAGGAAAGGCTTTGAACTGCTCAGATGGGATAACAGAATTCATTTTAATCATCATCCTTATTTCCATTAACATTCCAACCTCCTTTGTGTGTGATCAAGTATCACAAATAATAGAGATTCAGCGGTATAGAAGAAATAATCCACTACCGATATTTTTCAAAATATTATGTCATCACCTAAATTCCATAATTCTTTACTGTTATACTTAAAAGAAAGACTTTAAAGGGTAGGTCTCTTTTCAGTTACGGGAAATATATTTCCCTTTCTTAGTTTTATCTTCTAATATGCATTAATCTTTTGAAGAATTTAACTCATAATTTACCTAAAGGAAAGGAAAATTATCTTTGAATTTATTATAAATGATAATAATAAAATTAACATAAAATGAAAAGCAAGTCAAAAAGAAAATGAAATAATTTAAAGGAACCAGTGTGTTCAGTGGTGTGTTTCACTAATTTAATTGTATTGAAATCTGATACTTACAAAGGTTCTGGGCAACTTTAGAATCTAGAAATTTAAGTTCTTTAATTCTTTTCTTAATAGCTTTCTTCTCTTCAAAATCTTCTTCTCTTCTCTCTGTAAAACCAAGGATAGATCCATGTTAAGGGCGGTAGGCACTCAATTGCCAAAAGACAGGATATGAACTTTGTCATAAAAGAATCTAAAAAAATATATAAATCATTTAAATCAGTTATAAAAATAATAGAATAATAGATATCCCAAGACCTAAACTATTTCAGATAGGGAGTGGCAGCTCTTTCCCTAGAAAAACTACTAAGAGTAAATATTTAGAGGTCTAAACAGCAAAAACAAAAACAAAGCTGATGTGCACCATGGAAACCAATGCTATCAGGTGAAGAATAAGTACAGTTAGCTCCTTTGAACAATGTACAGTACACAATTATAAAAGTAAATGTATTACACTTAGGATAGGTTAAGGAGTTAGCTCTAAGAGTGCTAAACAAAGACAAACACCCAGCTGTTTTACGTTTGATATACCTTGTTCATTTAAAAAGACAGCTCATATAAAACTTGAAGAGTAGAATGTTTACAATTCGTTTTCCAAATCTTTGAAAAATATTCAAATTTTGATAATCAACCTACTTTATCTGAGCTTTTAAAACTCAGCAAATGCATTTAACCTCTCTGTCTTTGCTAAAAAATAAGTAAGAGAATAAACACATCATGCTAAACAACAATATATGAACTGTGATTATAGCACAGCACATGACAGTCAAGGTTAACAGCTGTAACCAATAAAGCGATCCTGTCATCTTTCCTCTCTCTTTTGCATACGTTGACAGCACTTCTGATGAACGTAAGTCATCTTTACAAAATTAGGATCTTGATGACAAAGAACAACGGATCAAATTGCTTAGATACATACAAATAAATCACTAATGTTGAGGAAGAATAACTTCGAAAACAATCTTCATATACAAGATAGCACATTATAATTAAATTCTTTGTATATCAGAAAAGCATTATAATTACATGTTTAGGTACATAGTGTGAAATAGGGATCAAAATTTATACTTTTCAAAATGTTTATTAACTAATTATCTCTATCATTTTATGAATAATCAACCATCTTCCTCAACTGATTTTATATTACACTTTTATTCTATGTGTTTTCCTGGACTTCTAATTCTGCTCCACTGTTCCATGTACTACTCTTGTGCTATTATCATTCTGTCTTAAGCACTATAGGATTTATGATATATCCTACTATATAATTGGCTGTTCAAATTACTTTTCTTCCTTTTCTAAACTTGCTTCACTTTTCTCATTTATTTTTCCACAGGAACCTTAGAGTAATTCCGAAGTTCCAAAAATAAAATCCACTTGAATTGTATTTGAATTGCAAGGCATTTGTAAACAGATTCAGGCAAATTTGATATGTTGACAATTTCTAAACTTCCTAATCATGAACATGACATGTGTCTATAACTTTTCAATTTAACACAGCACTCTGTGTAGGCATCCTGTGTATTTATTGTTAGTGTTAGGTATGTCTAAGTATGTCTAAGGTATGTTGTTAGTGTTAGGTATGTCTAAGTATGTCTATTACACTCCTATTATACTCCTGGGGGTACTGATTAATTCTACATTTCCCCACTATACTTTGCAACTAGTTACTGCTGGAATACAGAAACTGTTGAATTTTACATATATGTTTTATAATCATTCACTTTACTTATTTATTCTTTCATTCAAGTAAGAAGTATTTATTAAGCAACAATTAAAAAAGACCATGCTAGACAAAATGGAGATGTCTTGACCTCAAAGAATTTAAGGACCAATAGAGAGGACTGCAAAGTAAATGGCAATTACAGTACATAGATATATCTTCAGTGTTTGGGTAAGAACCACAGGATATTAAAGAAAATTAATCTATACTTGCCAGAGACAGTCTTCATGATATCTGAGCAAAAGCTAGAAAGCGAAAAGAAGTTAGCCAGGTGAGAAAGTTTTAGGGTGAGGGAAGGAAGGACACAGACAGATAACAGAAGGATAGTGTTTCAGGCTCTGCAAGAACTTGAAGGGCACAGAAAGAATTAAGTATAATAAGAGCTGGGGTCTTCCCTGGGGGCGCAGTGGTTGAGAGTCCGCCTGCCGATGCAGGGGACACGGGTTCATGCCCCAGTCCGGGAAGACCCCACATGCCGCGGAGCGGCTGGGCCTGTGAGCCATGGCCACTGGGCCTGCGCGTCCGGAGCCTGTGCTCCGCAACGGGAGAGGCCACAACAGTGAGAAAAAAAAAAAAAAAAAAGAATAACAAGAGCTGGACTTCCTTGGCAGTGCAGTGGTTAAGAATCTGCCTACCAATGCAGGGGACACGGGTTCGATCCCTGGTCCAGGAAGATCCCACATGCCATGGAGCAACTAAGTGCATGTGCCACAGCTACTGAGCCTGTGCTCTAGAGACCGCAAGCCACAACTACTGAGCCTGCGTGCCACAACTACTGAAGCCCACGTGCCTATAGCCCATGCTCCACAATAAGAGAAGCCACCGCAATGAGAAGCCCGCACGCCGCAACAAAGAGTAACACCAGTTCACAGCAACTAGAGAAAGCCCGTGCGCGCAACGAAGACCCAACGCAGCCAAAAATAAATAAATAAATAAATAATTTTTTAACAAAGAAGAAGAGCAAAGAATATTGGGTGTAAATAAATGACACCAGAAATTAATCAGACATCAGATCATGCAAGACCTTTTAAGCCATGATAAGAATTCTGGCTTTTATCCACCGAGCAATGTGGAGCCAGTGAAGGCTTAAGCATGAGAGAGACATCAAAAGAACTGAATTTTAGAAAAAACTCAGCTTACTGAAGGTGTATTGAAAGAGTGGCAAAAATAATTGTAGAAGGGCAAGACAGAAGGGAGTTGTAGTAATCCAAATGAGAAAAAAATGGGACCTCACCCAGACCACCAGGATGGAGAGAATAGATGAGCCTTCAAAGCAGAATCCAGTCCAGACCCATCTCTTGAGTTCCAACTTGACTATCCAACTGCCTACTCTCACACCTCTACTTGGATGTCTAATGGGCACCTTCAACTTCACGTGTCCAAAACCCACATTCACACACCTCCATGCTGCTCTTCCTGGAATTTTCCTCATCTTAGAAATGGGAATGCTCTTATTGCAATTGCTCAAGTCACAAAGCTTGAAGTCATCCTCTTTCCATTAACCCAAAACTACATTTAGTCCATCAGTGAACCCCATCAATTCTAACTCTAAAATATTCACTAAAATTTAATATTCACTAAAATAAGCAGGGGCTACTATACTCCCCCGCTTGTGGCTACCATCCTTTCTCACCTGGATCACAATTGCTTTCTAACTAGTCTCCCCATTTCCAAGCTTGACCAACTGCAGTCTCTTCACCACAACGCAGCAAAAGACTCCTGTTAAACCTTAACAGAAAAGGTTTACTTCTCTCACTTCCTTATACAGAATAGCACCCCAACCCCCGCCCAGTATTTTCTATCAACATCACTCTGCCTTTTTTCTCCTCCAAAGCACTTACTCCTCACATATCATAAATCTGCTACTGTCTCTCTTCCCCCATTAGAAAGCAAGTTGCTAGAGGCAGGAACTTTGTTCACCGTTGTATACTGAGCATCAAGCCTGGAACGTAACAGAAGCTCAGGAAATATCTGTAGGTGTGTATGTACCTGCAGACTAAAGGAGAAAGAAGGGTTTAAGTAACCAGGCAGATGACGATGGTGCTGTTTATTTAATTCAGCAACAAATGAGGAACAGTTTTGACCTAGTCCAGTTTTAAACATGTGTAGTTTGAGGAGCTCTTTTATCTCCACATAGTCATGTACAAGAGGCAGCTGAATGTACAGAAGAGAAACCTGAAACAGTGATACAGGTATCAGTCCTAATAATTATTCTACTGACTGTCACAGGTTCTCCAAGTATCAGCAAATAATGACACATTTGTCTCCTTATTCCTAGTATCGAAATCTTTTCCTTGTCTTGTTATACTGGTTAAAATTTTCAGATGAAGGTGAGTAAAAATTTTATTAGTGAACTTCCTTTCCTCAACCTGACCAAATGGCAATCCTTTACTCGTTAGAAAATGTATACATTTTATTTTCCTATCTTTATCCTCAAGAAAAAGGCTGATTCTAAGTTTTTAAAAATCAGTTTATGTCTCAACAGCAGTAACCTGCCACATTCTGAAACATTTTCTGGTCTACATAAAGAAAAAAGTCAAAGAAATGAATAACCTTAAATTTTAAATAATATTGACTGAACATCTGCTAGGCATTGCACTGAACACTTTCTGTTGCACTTGCTTATATACTTCTCATAAGAGTAATACCATTTCTGTGACTACTATCATCATCATCATAATCATGATGAGAAAGATAATGCTCAAGGTGAGTAGCTTTAAAAGCAACAGATCTGATAAAAGAATAAGGGTCACTACACTTTGACTCTAATATTCTTTCCACTAGTTGTAAAATGTTAGGTGTCACATTAAAAAAAGAAAAAAGTTTATCTAGCAATCTTGACCACTTTAACCTGCAAATCAGAAACTGAAGCAATTTTAACCAATTCGGCTTTTTTATAAAAATGACAAATTAGACTCTTATTGAGTTTAATGTATCAGCATGCCCATAATGCAATGAAATCATGGCTTTCTCCTCTCTTATCTGCTCCATATAGTCAAAGGATGGCTGGGGAAAGATGGAATGGAAATAGGGTAAAGGGGGGAAGAAGCAGAGTTTTCTAAGACAGAAAACAAGATTCAAAAAAAAAAGGTAGAAATATGCTTATGTAGATATGAAACCAGATAATCAGTTTATTACCCAAACAGACTGATTTGGTTAAAATCTTTCATACTGAGAAATAATGAAAAGTACTGCTGGGGAAAAAAACACAGCCAGATAATGGACTGCCTCAAATCAGAGTAAAACCAGTGAAAATGTTTATGCAAATGTCACTGATAAAGCAGGATATACATGTTGACAACAACAGGGATGCATTAAAGAGGAATAAGAATAAAGGAGGCTGTTTAGCGGGAATGAAATTTTTTCACAAAATCCTGTTTCAGTTTCCCATGCTGACAGTATCTCTGTGGAATACTAGCCAGGAGAGTGCAGGGTCCTGCAGGGAACTCAGGCTTGGAATCTCAATGCCACGTTCTGCCATCCTGGCCCCACAGGGTACCAGACACAGTCCACTGCGGCTTACATCCCTCACCTGGAGACACTGGCCCTCTAAGGACTTGTGAGAATGAAGTGAAATGATCATTACCTTCCTGAAACCATCCCCTACCTCTGCAGTGACAGAGAAAAAAGGGATAAGAAACAGAGTGCCTGACCACAGCTCAGGAGCCCAGAGGCGAGCACATTTTAGATTCATCCCATCCACTGGTGGAGCTCCTATTCTAAACCCAGTACCAACACATTTTCACTAAAAGACTAGCTCTCCTCAAGTATGAGTCATAAAGTCAGATTATTAGTGCCATCTGTACTTGTGATCTAGCTTTTCTGCCATTAGAAGTCCATGTTTAACCTTACTTCCTAGAGATGTTGAGTAAGGCTACATTTTTCCGAGAGAAGATTAATCCTGTTCAAGAATGGTTCTGATCACTAACACAGCATATGCCGCATTTCATGAGGGTTTTATGTCAGAAAGAAGTCAAAGATGACCAAACTCTTTGTTGCCGAGAGCTATGAACTGAAAAAGTCTTTTTTAATTACATTTTCTCTTTATTCTTTTCCTATTTTCAAAGTTTCAAAAATAGCAGCAAAATTATATAAAGAATCTCCTTTCAAAATCTTTTCTTTCATACTAAATTTTCCATTAAATATCACAGTTCCATGGTACATGGTTATACATCTTACTCTAGTTCATTTTCCATTATTTTCTAATCAGATTTATTAAAATGTGACCTTTTTCTAGGAATAGGATTCCACATAAATTTTACAGTACATTATTTAACCACTGCAAACAATTCTAGAATGTGCACAATTCTAGAATATGCACAATTCTTACAATTCTAAACGTGTGAGTACCTAGTAGAAGCACAAAATGTAATAAATACTATAGTTTCTCTTTCCACAGTTGAGTATTTTAAATCAGTAAATGTGAATAATAATTTTTTATTCTATTTTTGTCAGAGCTTCCTGGGTAACTATCTTATGACAACGTTTTTAAAATACTAAGCATTTTAATTTTTTCTGGTTTTCATTTAGTACAAGTGCTATTAAATTTTACATGTTGTATGTTTAAAATAAATTACCTTTTTTTTGTTCATTAGATTATTATAGCACTAGCCTTCAGAGGATAAAAGGAAGTGACTGAATGATTAAATAACCATTCTCTATGACACTGAAAGAAGCCAATAAAAATCATCTCAACTACAGAAATAAAGCGAACATAAATCATATGATTAGGAAATGAAAACTGAGGCCCACCACAACCTTCAAATAGGGTGAAAGGTGGGGGCAGGGAGAGAGCTATAAACTAGAGATTATTTGCACAATTGTGGTTGTTTTTCTTCCTGACTTTTCTAACTACTGAGGTTCTAAGAGGCCAATAAAGAGTATCAAAAATTTATTGGGCCGAAATTTAGAAGCAAACAGCCCTTGAATATGAAGTTTAACTACCTCATCTATCAGTGAGGAAACCTAAGTAGAGAAAATATGAGTTACTTGCACGAGGTCACACAAAGGCCTCGGCTGTCACCAGATCCTAGACAAGAACACTGACCACTGCATCACAGGCCCAGAGCAGCTCTGGGACAGGGAATCTGCAGCAGGAAAACAGTCTGCAACCAAGCTCATAAGAGGAAGTTAACTCCCCAAGCGTTGCTTTTTCAGGTAATGGAATTTTCCCTTGCTGCACATGTTTACTGGGAGAGTAGGTGAGGCAGTGAGTGGACCCGGGGAAGGAAGAGAAATGCTTGGTCTCCTGAACACAATGAGCAGAATTTAAAGTTATGGGAAAAAACTATACTTCCAAAGGGAAAGTCGAGAATTCAGCCATCACTACTCTCACATGGTGGCTCCCTTTGGACGAGGCGCAGTTATTCAGCTACATGGGGTGAACGGAATGGAAGTCTTGGGGTGGTATTGAGAGCAGGTGAACGGTTGAGAAAAGAAAGCAGATTTCTGAGAGTTAGTGCTGCTGGAGTTGTGATAGGACGATATGGTTTCAAGGAAGATTTAGGCAGCTCGAAGACAGAAGATACATACAAAATCCATAGAAAAAAGTGAAAACCCGGAATAAATTAGCATTTTTTAAGTTGGCACTATCCCCTTCGCAAAATATCAAAGTAAACACTTTGGTACTGAAAACTATAATTGTATAAATAGCTTTAGTCATATCTGACCTGTCAAACCCAGTTTTAATATTTCTAGGCACAAAAATAAATGGCTATGTGCCTAACTGCAAAGAAAATAAATAGGGCAGAAACAGATTATTTTTTTACTCAAATATTAATATATGACTGCCATAACTAATCAGAGCATTTTACTAGCAAAAAGATGTCTGTTTGGCAACCCAAGGCTAAGAATTATATAGTATATAAGAACACTAGTTGAACCACTAAATAAAATCTTATGGAATAGATGATTTCAACATCAGTAACGATCAAAAGTATAGCAAATAAATGCACATTTCTCTATACAATTAGAAGACAAGGGTATAAAACAACTTTTCTTGAAGGACTTTTTCTCTATAACTCAAGTCCTATATGGATAAGGCAGAAGGATTTCACTACTTAACAAGCCTTGAACTAGAGGTGTAGCTAGATTTTTTTTTAAATGATGTACAAAAGGATTATTAAGGCATTGAGAATACACTTTATAAAAAACTTAAAACATATACTTCAAAGTGATCACATGATTTCTACATACTTAACTAAAAGCAATTTGTTTTCTGCATCTCTTTTTCCTGTATGAAAAGACAAGCTGATAAAAACAAACTGTTATAGAAACTACTTCATCTCTAAGGACCTTTGCAACCACAGAAATAAGCAATATTGCTCATCTCAAAAGTATTACCACTACAAACTAAAAGAACCACTTTCTTCAGGTTCCCTTGTGTGTAAACACTCCTTAATGACCAAAGACTTAAATAGCAGAAAAACAGGAGTTCAAACCAAATAAAATTATCAACACCCTTCAAAATCAAATATTCAACAACTTTTTTTAACTCAACAAGCTTTGCTGGGGTGAAAAATAACCCTAGGACAGTTAAGCCTATTTATCATGTATAACTTAGTGTTAATTGTTTTAATTAAATTAGTTACAAATTGAGATGAGTTTTGATTGAATAAACCATAGGTATGAGGGAAGAAAGTAAAAGGAATCACTCAGCTACCAGAGAATGAAGCCCATTCTCACATGATCTTTCTTGGCTCATCACTTCTTATAAAAACATCCCTAAATTGTATCCTCAAAATCTCCCCACTATAAGGAATGTTTCTAGAACCGACCCCTATGAATTATTTCTGAATGTTGCTGTTTCCCATTCATAGAATAATATGTGTATTCATAAAAAATATTTTTTCTAACTATGGTTTTTGCCAGTACAAGCTACTCCCATATATCCTCTGATGATATTAGAAAGTAGAAATATACCTCTGCTAAAGAAATTACAAAGCAAAGAATAAAAGTTAATGTATGACATGCTAATGCATACACAAGAGAATCAACTGAAGGGGAAAAGAACCTTATTATGAAAAGAATGAGAACTCAGTGTACATTCCTAATTTAAAAGAAGGATTAAGTCCAAATGAGGACACAGGTAATTCAGGATATCTAGCATGCTGTAGAATGGAAAGACTTAATAAGCCAACTTATTAGTATTTGTACACACAGTGCTAAGTAACCTGGGAATAGAAAAAGTAACAATAAATTATATTAACTGACAGATATAAAGCAATGCCATATTAAATAGGGAGAAGGTCGATGCTCTCACTCCCTCTTTCGAGAACACCGGAATCACAACTAACTGCTGAACAATCATCGACAGGAAGACACTGGAACTCACCAAAAAACATACCCCACATGGAAAGACAAAGGAGGAGCCACAATGAGATTGTAGGAAGGGCACTTTCAAAATAAAATCAAATCCCATAACTGCTGGGTGGGTGACTCACAAACTGGAGAAAACTTATACCACAGAAGCCCACCCACTGGAGTGAAGGTTCTGAGCCCTACATCAGGCTTCCCAACCTGGGGATCTGGAAATGGGAGGAGGAATTCCTAGAGAATAAGACTTTGAAGGCTAGCGAGATTTAATTGCAGGATTTCGGCACAACTAGGGGAAAGAGAGACTCCACCCAGGACACACAAAATGTAGTGTGCGCATCAGAACCCAGAGGAAGGAGCAGTGACCGCATAGGAGACTGCACCAGACCTACCTGCTAGTGTTGGAGGGTCTCCTGCATAGGCGGGCTGTGGATGTGGCTCACCAAGGGACAAGAACACTGGCAGAAGTTCTGGGAAATACTCCTTGGCGTGAGCCCTCCCAGGGTCCACCATTAGCCACAACAAAGAGCCCGGGTAGGCTACAGTGATGGGTAGCTTCAGGCCAAACAATCAACAGGGAAGGAACCCTGCCCCACCCATCAGCACACAAGCAGATTACAGTTTTACTGAGCTCTGCCCACCAGAGCAACAGATAGCTCTACCCACCACCAGTCCCTCCCATCAGGAAACTTCCAAAAGCCTCTTAGAGAGCCTCATCCACCAGAGGGCAGACAGCAGAAGCAAGAAGAACTACAGTCCTGCAGCCTCTGGAACAAAAACCACATTCACAGAAAGACAAGATGAAGAGGCAGAGGGCTATGTACCAGATGAAGGAACAAGATAAAACCCCAGAAAAACAACTAAATGAAATGGAGATAGGCAATCTTCCAGAAAAAGAATTCAGAATAATGATAGTGAAGATGATCAAGACACTCGGAAAAAGAATGGCAGCAAAGATCAAAAAGATGCAAGAATGGTTTAACAAAGATCTAGAAGAATTAAAGAACAAACAAACAAAGATGAATACAATAACTGAAATGAAAAATACCCTAGAAGAAACTGATAGCAGAATAACTGAGGCAGAAGAACGGATAAGTGACCCGGAAGACAGAATGGTGGAATTCACTGCTGTGGAACAGAATACAGAAAAAGGAAAGAAAAGACATGAAGACAGCCTAAGAGACCTCTGGGACAACATTAAACACAACAACATTAACATTATAGGGCTCCCAGAAGGAGAAGACAGAGAGAAAGGACCCAAGAAAATATTTGAAGAGATTATAGTCAAAAACTTCCCTAACATGGAAAAGGAAATAGCCACCCAACTCCAGGGAGTGCAGAGAGTCCCATACAGGATAAATCCAAGGAGAAACACGCCAAGACACATATTAATCAAACTGTCAAAAATTAAATACAAAGAAAACATATTAAAAGCAGCAAGGGAAAAACAACAAATAACACACAAGGGAATCCCCATAAAGTTAAGAGCTGATCTTTCAGCAGAAACTCTGCAAGCCAGAAGGGACTGGCAGGACATATTTAAAGTGATGAAGGAGAAAAACCTACAACCAAGATTATTCTACCCAGCAAGGATCTCATTCAGATTTGATGGAGAAACTAAACCCTTAACAGACAAGCAAAAGATGAGAGAGTTCACCACCACCAGCTTTACAAAAAATGCTAAATAAAGGATCTTCTCTAGGCAAGAAACACAAGATAAGGAAAAGACCTACAATAATAAACACAAAAAAATTAAGAAAATGGGAATAGGAACACACATATCGATAATTACCTTAAATGTAAATGGATTAAATGCTGCCACCAAAAGACACAGATCGGCTGAATGGATACAAAAACAAGACCCATATATATGCTGTCTACAAAAGACCCACTTCAGACCTAGAGACACATACAGACTGAAAGTGAGGGGCTGGAAAAAGATATTCCATGTAAATGGAAACCAAAAGAATGCTCGGGGGGTTCCCTGGTGGCGCAGTGGTTGAGAGTCCGCCTGCCGATGCAGGGGACACAAGTTCGTGCCCCAGTCCGGGAGGATCCCAAATGCCGCAGAGGGGCTGGGCCCGTGAGCCATGGCAGTTGAGCCTGCGCGTCCGGAGCCTGTGCTCCGCAGCGGGAGAGGCCACAATAGTGAGAGGCCCGTGAAACGCAAAAAAAAAAACAAAAGAAAGCTGGAGTAGCAATTCTCATATCAGACAAAATAGACCTTAAAATAAAGACTATTACAAGAGACAAAGAAGGACACTACATAATGATCAAGGGATCGATCCAAGAAGAAGATATAACAATTGTAAATATTTATGCACCCAACATAGGAGCACCTCAATACATAAGGCAAATACTAACAGCCATAAAAGTGGAAATCGACAGTAACACATTCATAGTAGGGGACTTTAACACCCCACTTTCACCAATGAACAGATCATCCAAAATGAAAATAAATAAGGAAACACAAGCTTTAAATGATACATTAAACAAGATGGACTTAATTGATATTTATAGGACATTCCATTCAAAACCAACAGAATACACATTTTTCTCAAGTGCTCATGGAACATTCTCCAGGATAGATCATATATTAGGTCACAAATCAAGCCTTGGTAAATTTAAGAAAACTGAAATTGTATCCAGTATCCTTTCCGACCACAACGCTATGAGACTAGATATCAATTACAGGAAAAGATCTGTAAAAAATACAAACACATGGAGGCTAAACAATACACTACTTAATAATGAAGTGATCACTGAAGAAATCAAAGAGGAAATCAAAAATTACTTAGAAACAAATGACAATGGAGACAAGACGAACCAAAACCTATGGGATGCAGCAAAAGCACTTCTATGAGGGAAGTTTATAGCAATACAATCCTACCTTAAAAACAGGAAACATCTCGAATAAACAACCTAACTTTGCACCTAAGCAATTAGAGAAAGAAGAACAAAAAAAACTCCAAAGTTCGCAGAAGGAAAGAAATCATAAAGATAAGATCAGAAATAACTAAAAAAGAAATGAAGGAAACGATAGCAAAGATCAATGAAACTAAAAGCTGGTTCCTTGAGAAGATAAACAAAATTGATAAACCATTAGCCAGACTCATCAAGAAAAAAAGGGAGAAGACTCAAATCAATAGAATTAGAAATGAAAGAGGAGAAGTAAAAACTGAAACTGCAGAAATACAAAAGATCATGACAGATTACTACAAGCAACCCTATGCCAATAAAATGGACAACCTGGAAGAAACAGACAAATTCTTAGAAATGCACAACCTACCAAGACTGAATCAGGAAGAAATAGAAAATATGAACAGACCAATCACAAGCACTGAAATTGAAGCTGTGATTAAAAGTCTTCCAACAAACAAAAGCCCAGGACCAGACGGCTTCACAGGCGAATTCTATCAAACATTTAGAGAACAGCTAACACCTATCCTTCTCACACTCTTCCAAAATATAGCAGAGGGAGGAACACTCCCAAACTCATTCTACGAGGCTACCATCACCCTGATACCAAAACCAGACAAGGATGTCACAAAGAAAGAAAACTACAGGCCAATATCACTGATGAACATACACGCAAAAATCCTCAACAAAATACTAGCAAACAGAATCCAACAGCACATTAAAAGGAACACAAACCATGATCAAGTCAGGTTTATTCCAGGAATGCAATTTCTTCAATATACACAAATCAATCAATGTGATACACAATATTAACAAACTGAAGGAGAAAAAACATATGGTCATCTCAATAGATGCAGAGAAAGCTTTTGACAAAATTCAACACCCATTTATGATAAAAACCCTGCAGAAAGTAGGCATAGAGGGAACTTTCCTCAACATAATAAAGGCCATATAGGACAAACCCACAGCCAACATCGTCCTCAATGGTGAAAAACTGAAAGCATTTTCACTAAGGTCAGGAACAAGACAAGGTTACCCACTCTCAACACTCTTATTCAACATCATTTTGGAAGCTTTAGCCACAGCAATCAGAGAAGAAAAGGAAATAAAAGGAATCCAAATCGGAAAAGAAGAAGTAAAGCTGTCACTGTTTGCAGATGACATGATACTATACATAGAGAATCCTAAAGATGCTACCAGAAAACTACTAGAGCTAATCAATGAATTTGGGAAAGTAGCAGGATACAAAATTAATGCACAGAAATCTCTGGCATTCCTATATTCTAAGGATGAAAAATCTGAAAGTGAAATCAAGAAAGCATTCCCATTTACCACTGCAACAACAAAAACTAAAATATCTAGGAATAAACCTACCTAAGGAGACAAAAGACCTGTATGCAGAAAATTATAAGACACTGATGAAAGAAATTAAAGATGATACAAATAGATGGAGAGATATACCATGGTCTTGGATTGGAAAAATCAACATTGTGAAAATGACTCTACTACCCAAAGCAATTTACAGATTCAATGCAATCCCTATCAAACTACCAATGGCATTTTTCACAGAACTAGAATAAAATATTTCACAATTTGTATGGAAACACAGAAGACCCCGAATAGCCAAAGCAATCTTGAGAACGAAAAACAAAGCTGGAGGAATCAGGCTCCCTGACTTCAGACTATACTACAAAGCTACAGTAATCAAGACAGTATGGTACTGACACAAAAACAGAAAGATAGATCAATGGAACAGGATAGAAAGCCCAGAGATAAACCCACACACATAAGGTCACCTCACCTTTGATAAAGGAGGCAGAAATGGACAGTGGAGAAAGGACAGTCTCTTCAATAAGTGGTGATGGGAAAACTGGACAGGTATAAGTAAAAGTATGAGGTTAGATCACTCCCTAACACCATACACAAAAATAAGCTCAAAATGGGTTAAAGAGCTAAATGTAAGGTCAGAAACTATCAAACTCTTAGAGGAAAACATAGGCAGAACACTCTATTACATAAATCACAGCAAGATCCTTTCTGACCCACCTCCTAGAGAAATGGAAATAAAAACAAAAGTAAACAAATGGGACCTAATGAAACTTCAAAGCTTTTGCACAGCAAAGGAAACCATAAAGAAGACCAAAAGACAACCCTCATAATGGGAGAAAATATTTGCAAATGAAGCCACTGACGAAGGATTAATCTCCAAAATTTACAAGCAGCTCATGCAGCTCAGTAACAAGAAAACAAACAACCCAATCCAAAAATGGGCAGAAGACCTAAATAGATATTTCTCCAAAGAAGATATACAGACTGCCAACAAACACATGAAAGAATGCTCAACATCATTAATCATTAGAGAAATACAAATCAAAACTACAATGAGATATCATCTCACACCAGTCAGAATGGCCATCATCAAAAAATCTAGAAACAGTAAATGCTGGAAATGGTGTGCAGAAAAGGGAACACTCTTGCACTGCTGGTGGAAATGTGAATTGGTACAGCCACTATGGAGAACAGTACGGAGGTTCCTAAAAAATTACAAATAGAACTACCATATGACCCAGCAATCCCACTACTGGGCATATACCCTGAGAAAACCATAATTCAAACAGGGTCACATACCAAAATATTCATTGCAGCCCTATTTACAATAGCCCGGAGATGGAAACAACCTAAGTGTCTATCATCAGACGAATGGATAAAGAAGATGTGGCACATATATACAATGGAATATCACTCAGCCATAAAAAGGAACGAAATTGAGCTATTTGTAATGAGGTGGATGGACCTAGAGTCTATCATACAGAGTGAAGTATATCAGAAATAGAAAGACAAATACCGTATGCTAACACATATATATGGAATTTAAGAAAAAAAAATGTCATGAAGAACCTAGGGGCAAGACAGGAATAAAGACACAAACCTACTAGAGAATGGACTTGAGGACACGGGGAGGGGGAAGGGTAAGCTGTGACGAAGTGAGAGAGTGGCATGGACATATATACACTACCAAACGTAAAACAGATAGCTAGTGGGAAGCAGCCACATAACAAAGGGGGATCAGTTCGGTGCTTTGTGACCACCTAGAGGGGTGGGATAGGGAGGGTGGGAGGGAGGGAGATGCAAGAGGGAAGAGATATGGGAACCTATGTATATGTATAACTGATTCACTTTTTTATAAAGCAGAAACTAACACACCATTGTAAAGCATTTATACTCTAATAAAGATGTAAAAAAAAAAAAAGACACTGATAAAAGAAATTAAGGATGATAGCAACAGATGAGAGATATACCATGTTCTTGGATTGGAAGAATCAATATTGTGAAAATGACTACACTACCCAAAGCAATCTTCAGATTCAATGCAATCCCTATGAAATTACCAATGGCATTTTTTACAGAACTAGAACGAAAAGTCTTAAAATTTGTATGGAGACACAAAAGACCTCAAATAGCCAAAGCAGTCTTGAGGGAAAAAAGCGGAGCTTGAGGAATCAGACTCCCTGACTTCAGACTATACTACAAAGCTACAGTAATCAAGACAGTATGGTAATGGCACAAAAACAGAAATATAGATCAATGGAACAGGATAGAAAGCCCAGAGATAAATCCATGCACCTATGGTCAACTAATCTATGACAAAGGAGGCAAGGATATACAATGGAGAAAAGACAGTCTCTTCATAACTGGTGCTGGGAAAACTGGACAGCTACATGTAAAAGAATGAAATTACAACACCTCCTAACACCATACACAAAAATAAACTCAAAATGGATTAGAGACGTAAATGTAAGTCCGGGAACTATAAACCTCTTAGAGGTAAACATAAGAAAAACACTCTTTGACATAAATCACAGCAAGATATTTTTTCATCCACCTCTTAGAATAATGTAAATAAAAACAAAAAGAAACAAACGGGACCTAACACAACTTAAAATCTTTTGCACAGCCAAGGAAACCATAAACAAGACTAAAAGACAACCCTCAGAATGGGAGGAAATATTTGCAAATGAATCATCGGACAAAGGATTAATCTCCAAAATATATAAACAGCTCATCTGGCTCAATATTAAAAAAAACAAGCACCCAATCCAGAAATGGGCAGAAGACCTAAATAGATACTTCTCCAAAGAACACATACAGATGGCCAAGAAGCACATGAAAAGTTGCTCAACATCACTAATTATTAGAGAAATGCAAATCAAAACTACAATGAGGTATCACCTCACACCAGTTAGAATGGGAATCATCAGAAAATCTACAAACAACAAATGCTGGAGAGGGTGTGGAGAAAAGGGAACCCTCTTGCACTGTTGTTGGGAATGTAAACTGATACAGCCACTATGGAGAACAGTATGGAGGTTCCTTAAAAAACTAAAAATAAAATTACCATATGACCCAGCAATCCCAGTACTGGGCATATACCCAGAGAAAACCATACTTCAAAAAGACACATGCACGCCAATGTTCATTGCAGCACTATTTACAATAGCCAGGTCATGGAAGCAACCTAAATGCCCATCGACAGATGAATGGATAAAGATGTGGTGCATATATACAATGGAATATTACTCAGCCATAAAAAGGAACTAAATTGGGTCATTTGTAGAGATGTGGATGGACCTAGAGACTGTCATACAGAGGAAGTAAGCCAGAAAGAGAAAAACAAGTATCGTATATTAATGCATATATGTGGAACCTAGAAAATGGAACAAATGAACCGGTCTGCCGAGCAGAAATTGAGACACAGATGTAGAGAACAAACATATGGACACCAAGCGGGGAAAGCTGAAGGGGCTGGGGGTGGGGGTGTGATGAATTCGGAGATTGGGATTGACATGTATACACTGATGTGTATAAAATACATGAGTAATAAGAAAAAAAATTAGAAGTAAACATAAAAAAAAAAGTAGTAATATAAATAAATAAATAAATAGGGAGCAGGTCAGCCCTGATGTATCAGTGTGCAGGGAAAACAATACAGAGTTTCATCAGAGTGGCCTGCAAGACTATCTAAAACTTGGTAGGAGAAATGTGATCAGACATTAAAATGACCATTATTCCAAAATACTGAGAAAGAATTTCAGGTTTAAGAAGCAGAGGGCTTCCCTGGTGGCACAGTGGTTGAGAGTCCGCCTGCCGATGCAGGGGACACGGGTTCTTGCCCCGTTCCGGGAAGATCCCACATGCCGCGTAGCGGCTGCACCCGTCAGCCATGGCCGCTGAGCCTGCGCGTCTGGAGCCTGTTGCTCCGCAACGGGAGAGGCCACAACAGTGAGAGGCCCACGTACCGCAAAGAAAAAAAAAAAAAAAAAGAAGCAGAATTTTACAATGAACATAATTCTATTCAATGACAGCATGCTTACATTCTTTAGGATCTTGTATTTTTGCAAAAAACTAATCAGAGTGTGGAGGATACACACAAATTTCACATTTAGTGTTAGGAAAAGAAAAATGAAGCTCTGGTACTCTATCATAAAAACCTTGGACTTTTCTACAACTATGGGCTTGGCATTGCCCTGGGAAAGGGGTATATATGTTGTCTCTGATCAAAAAGATGCCGTAGTGTGTGTGTGTGTGTGTGTGTGTGTGTGTGTGTGTGTGTGTTGTGTGCATGGGAGCCAGTATAGGGAAGAAGAGATGGAGACAATGCCTAGATGTTTATTCAATTCAATTCAACCTTAATTATACAGTCTTTCTGATAAGTAGTTATCCTGTCCCTCTGATTTTATATTCCTGTCTCCGATAGCTCAGTTAAAAATTCAAGTTATTTGCCTGATTTCTCAGTTATTGAATCTTTATTCCTCTGTGTTCCACGATACTGCCCATGTTCTAGATCATTCTGGTCTCCAGGTGTTCTACCTAAAATGGAGCTCCATTATTTGTCTGGGCTATTTTCTAGAATCAACTATTATGTGCTAATTTCCTTCCCATAACCACCTGAACTTTGGCTCATGTACACACCTCTTTTCCGTGCATCACCTTCCTTTGATGCAACCCAAATGTTCCATATATACCTTTCCACTATAGGGAAGTGGTTAAGGGAGCACTAGGAGGGTACATGTTATACTGTGACTGGGAAACTGTTCTAAAAATGATCAGACAAGAAATTGGGGAGTTAGTGCTTGATGGTTACAGAGTGTCAGTTGGAGAAGATGAAAAAGTTCTAGTGATGGATGGTGGTAATGGCTGTGCAACAATGTGAATGTATTTAATGCCATAGAACTGTGCTTCAAAAT
Source organism: Monodon monoceros (assembly GCF_005190385.1). NCBI lineage: Eukaryota > Metazoa > Chordata > Mammalia > Artiodactyla > Monodontidae > Monodon > Monodon monoceros. The sequence continues at coordinate 42,880,626 of NW_021703785.1, read as the reverse complement.
AATTTAAATTGTAAAATTCTGTTATGTAAATTAACCACAATTTTCAAAAGTAGGAAAACTATTTATTAAGGCTGGATTTCAAACCATTTTTTTAATAATATTAATTTGACCTCTTCTTGATTTGGAAATATATGTAGGAATGAGTACAAACTTTTTTTTTTAAATAGAAGAAACAGAAATCTAAGTGATTCCAAAATTCTTGAACCAGACCAAGCTGGGATCTCTTAAAATGCGTATGGTTTTTCCCAAGAAGTGGTGAGGCCAAGATGGTATTTACTCTGCACAATACCCCCACACATATACAGTGGTTTGACTACTTCTCTGATGACACAGAAAATACTGCTACAAAAGAATCCTTCCTCTCTTACCCCTCACCCTGGATTATCTCTTCAAATTGTACAAGGAATTTAATTCTTGGGCGATTCAGTGTTTTAAGTACCTAATCATATTTCCATTTTCTTGAATGTCACAACCCAGCTCTCAGATTTCTAAGAATATGGTAGCCTATGTCAACTACTCTGCAATTAGAGATGACAAGGGAGAAAACAAGGGTGGATTTTTATACAAAAGGAGATCTAATTCCTCTTCTCACTTCTTCTTATCCCTCCACTTTAAGAGGTTAGGCACAGAGTGTAGTCCTCCCACCTTTTAATTCCTTCCTTGCTTAAGAGTTGGCACAGGTAAGAGAGCCTGACATTTTCCAGCACTGGAATTGACCCTCTCATCTCCTTGGTTGCTGCTCCATCTAGGCAGCTGCTACATGGGTTCTTGGCCTCAAACCACTTACCTGAGGCCAGAGAGTCCTATTTAGCATATTCAGACAAAAGCCACTGTAATAAAATGGTTTTATCTTCCTGTGCTGTGGATCCCTATGGGTATATCTTACTATATAAAAACGAGAAAGGAGAGCTGATCCAAGACTGGATTCAGAAACCCCTGATGCTTTATAATCTCCAAGCCCAACAAAAATTCCTCAGAATTTAAGAGGAACATAATTTCCACCTCCTTCCAAATGTCTATATTTAGAGTTACTGGTTTTTAAATCATAATTTCCCAATGTCCTCCAGCCTGCCTCCTGAAAACCATCTTACCTTTAGTAGACTAACCAAATGTGCTATTAAAAGGAAAAAAGAAACTACTTAACAGACCATTCTGTGAAAGGGGAAGGGAAGAAACCTTTCATTAATGGGAATGCAGTGGCTTAAATTTTATTAGAGAATCTCACTTTAAACTAATTACTTCACAATTATGTTGGGCCACCTGACACTTGAGCAAAGCAGCATTAACATCTTAGTGGAGAAGAATCTACAGGAACTGAAACATCACTCACTTACTGTAAACTATCGAAACTTACTAATTAAAAACTATCTCTAGTTTAAATGCTGTATGAAAATCTCAGACATTAAAAGTTAATGAACAAAAGACATATACCAACAAGCCAATGCAGAACAGGGAATGAAATATTAAACAAAACAACAATTCTGACATCTAGGAACACCTATTAATTGGGACTCTCTGGTGCATGTCAAAATTCCTAATCTTGAAAGTGTTTTAATATATTGTATTTCTATTCTTAAGACTATTCTACTTCATGCAGAAACATCAACTCCATATATCAAATGATTACTTGAATTTCTGAAAGCTTCAAATCCTTTTTTCCCCCAATTAAAATGGATAGTAAAAAAATCATCTAATAAAAATCTCAATTTACAACAAGAAAACCAAAGCAGAGTGAGGCTAAGAGTCTGACAAATGCACATCAGGATTCCGGACTCCTGTTCTTGCGCTTATTCCACTGGAAATTTTACCATCCTGGCCACCTGAAACCTATCTAGTCTACCTATCAGTAGAAACTGCAAATGTGATGATGTGAGAAGTGAACAGAATTAAAGGCGGGGAGTCATTCTACCCTGCAGAGAAAGTAGAGCCAGATAATAATCGGAGATGATAACTGAAGATTAATTTTTTTTTCTTTGCTGAGATTTTTCCCACAGCCTTGCCATTTCAGGATCAATGGCATTTATTTCCTCTGGGGTAAAGATAACACTTAGAATAAGAGGTCATCCCTCAACACTGAGTATAAAATTAGATTACTGTTAATATCCACAGTGACACAAAAGTCTTGAAAGCCATGTGGTTCAATTGCAAGAACTGAGTACTTAGAGGGAAAAAAATTTTAATGCATTTGCAGAATTTTCCTTTAATTACATAAAACTGAGGACAGGATCCCACGAGCGGTGGAAAGAAAAGATGCAGAATGTAAGGGAAGCACGAAGTCTTAGACACAGGGAAGACAAAAAAACCCTTCTTGGGCCAATGGAGAATTTGTAGGGGATCAGATTTTAGACCTAACTGTGGAGGGTGTGTTCCCCTCCTCCTGCCACAGATGGAAGTGGGCTGGGGGAGACGCCTGGGGAGTAAGGAGACACCAAAGAGGGTTTGGAAACCTCAGAGCAGACTGTCTCTCAGTGGCCTTTTACCAACACAGGGCAAGCTCTGGAGAAGAATGGCGCCCACACATTTAGACAATGAGGGCACCTGTAAGAGTATCTTGCTCTGTAAACAGGGGCGTGCAAGTGCTAAAGCATCAGTAGACATATTTTCAGAAATATGTGCTCTACTACATTAGACTTCTCAAATAATGATTGAGAAATTCACACTGGATGTAAATTCCCCTGCGATTCTAATACGAAAACTATTTATACTAGCAGTAAATATTATATTCTAAACTTTAAAGACTAAGTTGGTGAGAGGAACTGCAAAAAAATATTTCTTCCCAATATGTACATACAAATGCCCCAAAGGAAAGTAACATGTAAAATATACTTTTCTATTGACACATAAAACTTGACCTCAAATTATCAAATTTAAAATCTTATCCCAATACTTAGTCCTCCTAGGTTACTTGAATACTCACAATGCTTTCTCAGCTTTTCACAAACTGCTCCTTCTAAGCCTGAGGAAGATATATGCAACTTTTCACTTCATCAATTACTTCTGTCCTCACAGGTGAGCAAACATTCTTCACGAATAACCATTACACAGATTCCCTGTATTACAAATGGGTGTCTCTTTTGATCACTGGCACCATTTGGAATAATTAACTATCAAATATATTGCCTTCTGAATGCAGTTTACTGAATTAATGGAACCTTGTGTATGTAATATACTTGACAAAAATTTCTTCCACTTCAGAAACCTAAGGTCATTCCTAAACTGTGACTGTTTAAAAATAAAACAAATGACTTACATATCTTGGTACAAGTCTGGGGATTCATTTACATTGACTAAGGCAAAGTCACCCTTTTACCTTCTGGTTAAACAATACACATATAAAATATATAAGAATTTTTTTAAAAAAAAGACTGAACATACTATTCCAGCTAATTGCCAAATTATTCTGGAATTGTTCTCTAGGAAAAAGAAATTAATTTTAAAATTCATTATAAAACAGTTCAAACAGTATAAAAGTACATAAAGTGAAGGTTCCTTTACACGTTACTATAAATATTCCCCAAAGATAATGAGTACTGGTAATGATAGATACTGGTAACAAAAACTGCTACTGGTAGTCTTCTAAAAGGCTACACATAAAATGGGTATGAGTATAAACACAAACAGATGTATATTACGTGCATACGAAACTACATTTTAGGTTTTTTTTTTTCTTTTTAACCAAATTAGCTTTTACCATATATTATATTTTACTTTTTTCACAAAGCAATAAACCCTTAATATTTTTCTATATTCATATTTATGGATTGACCACATTCTTTTTAACAGCTTCATAGTATATCTCCTAGGTACCGTAATTCAACAATATCATAATTTAACTATTTTCCTTATTGGTGAGTATTTAAGTTGTTTCTAAACTTTTGGTATCAAAAATGTCATTACAGTGAACATCCTTATACATATATTTTTTCCTATGTGTATAAGCTTTTTTGTGTCTACTTTTAACTGTGCCTAAGTGATAATCTCATTCCCTTATATGAAAAAAAGAAGTATGGTCAATTTATCACTATTAGCACAGTTCTTCTACTACCCGGATAAAACAGATTTTTTAAAGTTTACTTTGGTAGCTTATAAATATTAAACTAAAATTAACTCTGATTTTACTGATATGTAACTGAGGCCAGGAGAACTAACCTTTCTAAGGCCATACAACTACCTAGTGGTAGATTCAAGACTAGAATCCAGCTTGATTCTAGGCCATTCTCACTGTACCATACTCCACTTCCTGGAAGAGGACATCCAGGGCAGACAGCCCTGTCAGAGCAGTGATAACAACTGGACCTGTAATGGTTGTCAGTATGGAGCTCCCCAAGGATGCCTTTGCCACTATAAAGACAATCTTAAGTTTCACTCACTCACTCACTCACTCAGAAGGCACTGAGGCTATCCACAGAAGAACTGGGAAAGTAAAACAGTCCCTGTCCTTAAAGAATTTTAGTTAAAGTTGGAGCAATAAGATGGGCAGAGATAAAATTATAGAATAATACAATCACTTACATAAAGTAGAAAGTTTTAGAGAAGTCAGCATCATTTGATACATAACCGATCAAAAGCCCAGAAAAAGAGTTTATTGAAAAATTAGTAAAATTTTGAATGACTAAAAGAAATGAGGCCAATCAAGAAAAAGATGCATGGAGGTTCAGAGAAGCAAAAAGAATAACATGTGGCCAGATTGATCAGGGAAATCTTCATGGAGCAAGGGGTATCAGATGTGGGCCTTAAAAGATGAATAGACAGGACTAGAATGCATTCATTTTCTCTCACCCCCATAAATAGTCGCTTTCTGTATATAAATATATGAATTTGTATATACACACAATATAGTAAAATATAGTCCTGAATAAGTTTTCTATAGAATGTAGAAGGAAAGTTGAGTAAGAAACAAATCCAAAGGGCAAGAGCTTCGGCTGTTTCCAGTCTTATTGCACTTAAGGCAGCTGCAGAACAGGAGGGTTTAATTTAAGAATTATCATCATACATGAACTCCTCGTGAATCTCTGAGACAAAAGAGAAACCAATCCTTACAGGGAAGCAGAACTAAAGCAATGGACACCATGATTTGTATGCAATGGGATTTTTGATAGTTTATTTATTTAAATATATTTATTTATTAATGCAGAGTTGACTCAAAAACTAATTAGTTTCAACCAAACTTTTCTGTGTGTTAGAAATAAAGGGGCTATAGACCTTTTCACCTCTTTTAAGAGAGGCAAAGCTTCTAAAAAGAACTTGCCGTTAGCATCAATCTTTCTAGGTTCGTAGCAGGCCACTTCCTAGCTTTGTAGCACCACCACCACCCAACCTGGCCAGCAATGCCATCATCATCACCATCTACCTTCCTATGCCTAAGTTAGCAGGCATTTCAATAGTGTGTCAGTTCTTCCTCTGCCCCCACCATTCCTTCTGCAGGAACAGCGTTCTCCTTCCTCCCTGCTTTCAAAAATCATAGTCATCCTTCAGAACAACTCAGATTTTCCAAACAGTCCAGGCTTCAGACTTCATCTCCTGCCATTTTCCACTTCATATAATGTGCCCAAGCCATACTGAACTTTATGGATCCTAGGTTACAGATTCTTTCTTCCAACCTGAGGAACTTTGAACGTGCGATTTCCTGCATCTGGAGATCTTGTCCCTTGATCCCTTGCCTGGCAAATTCCTACTTCTTTTTGAGTCTCCATTTAAATGTCATGACCTCAGAGGCTTTCCATGACCATCCTCTCCAATCCAGCACCTATCACAACTTGCTCATTACTTTCAGAGCACATTCAAAAACTATGGTTATTTTTCTTTATCTACCTATTCATTTTCTATCTTCTCCATTTGAAAATACACTACACGAAGGCAGGATCTGTATCTGTCTTGCTCAGCACTGCATCTCAGGAGATAGCACAGTACCTTTTATAGGGGAGACATCCAATATTATTTGTTGTTTGGCTGACTGGTTGTTTGGTCAGCTGGCTGGTCGACTGAGCTGTATGATTTGCCATGATTTATTCAATAACCAAAACCAGAGCCATTGCTTGCTGATGGCAGATAACTGCAATCCTAGTCATAGAATTAAGAAGTAGCTAGCCCTGAGGGAGTATGATTTGTATATCCAATTTCACTCACTGACAGAAAAAAAGCCACAGGAGCACGAAAACTTAAGCACTTAATACAATAAGGATTACAGAGCTCTGAGGAGAAATAGTCCTTAAGCACAAAGCTGCTGGGCTAGAGATAAGAAGGACCCTCTTCTGCAGAGGAGTATCGATCCGCAGAATAGATGTGGGAACAAGTGCCAAGAGGTACGGGTGGGTATTCCTGTCCTGTTTCTTTCAGAACTCAGGGTGTGTGCATGAGTATTTTCTATAATAATCATGAATTAATTTTTATTTAAACCTATAAATTAAATTTTTAAAAGCAAGCTTTACACATTAAAAATATGCTTATATAAAAAAATTAAGAATAACCTTCTGGGTTATTATTAAAATCTCTTACATTAAGTAGGCAATGAATTATAGGGAATATAAAAAAGAAAGAAAATATTTCTCAATGATCAACAAATAACCCAAATGCATCCAATGACGGTTCTACTGGCAAAGGCTTTAAGTCTACTATGCTTAGCCATCAAATTTTTCACCTATTAAATGATAAAATGATCACTATAGATCCTATTAACTTTACCAGTTAATGTTTATTTAACAAACATTCCTACTTTTTCTGTTACAAGATGCAAAGCACTATGATCGTTATGGGTGGTCCTTTCGGCTAAAAAGGTTAAAAACAAATATCTGTATAACGTTTTACACTTTACAAAGCATAGTTTCCAGTTGGAACACCAAGTTCCAGTTTATCAGTAATGAAGAAAATGATGAGGAAACAAAAGCCCTATCAACACTACTTCATATTGTTCCTTATACTGTCATTTCTTTAAAAAAAAAAAGTACAGTTCTTGTTCAATATATAGCACATGAAATGCAATGTTCGCAAAAATCAACCCGAAAGATTCCAAAAGAATATATACACAGCTAATTTTAATTAGTATACAAATAACAAAATACAGGCAAACAGACACAAAGGAAAGGACATGTTGCTGAGGAATATTGGCCCAGGCTTATCAACATGAACAGCTACTGGATAAAATAATTTGATCATACTTAAAATTGCAGTTATTAGTCTAAAAAAACATAAGTACATAATAGACATGTTGAAAAATTTGTTAAACGACACCACCACTGCCAGGCACATCTTTAAAATAATGTGTAATATAAAATGAGAGAATGTGAAAATCTAGTACAATAGAAAAAAATGGAAATTGTAAAATAAAACTGATGGCTGAAGTGTGGTGCTGCACTGGGGGTCAACAACACTGTGTCTATTGTTCAGCTGAAACACACAATCTGCCTTTATATACCACTATAATGTTCAATCAAAAACTGTCAATCAGCACCATTTGTTTGTAATCCCTCATCAGAACCCATTGCCTCAGTCTGAACATTCACAGGAAAGAATGCAGAGAGCATATCTGCAACCACTTAACCTTCATCAACCAACATTCATGCACACTCATTAACATTTTTTTCATACCACTTTCAAGCATGACACAGCTCATACCAGAATAATAATTCGCTGATAATTGTTCAAGACAACAGCTGGACAGGCAGAGCGCAGAGGTGAACACTCTCATAGATTATGGGGTACACTAATGCATTACAATTAGTATAAAAACTCATATGCTCATGTTCAATAGTTTTCAAAAAAAGTTAAGAAAATGCCATTAGCAAAAACAGTGATCCTAACTTTAACTCTGCATGGCCCACTGTCTGGTTCTTTTAACACTTTACTGTTTTGAAATAAACCAGTGGCAGCCATCGACCCCAGTTACTGCACCATTGCATTAACAGAAGCAATAATTTTGATGCAGTACCATCTGACATAATCTAAACCTATGATCTAAGTTAAAGACTATCAAGAGGGAAGGGAGAGTTTCACATCTTTCTAATAACATTGTTTTGTAATAAATCTCATAAGATTATTATTTATTTTAAAAAGTGGGACTAAATACTATGCTTTAAAAATGTGAACCCAGGGCTTCCCTGGTGGCGCAGTGGTTGAGAGTACGCCTGCCAATGCAGGGGACACGGGTTCGTGACCCAGTCCGGGAAGATCCCACATGACGCGGAGCGGCTGGGCCCGTGAGCCATGGCCACTGAGCCTGCACATCCGGAGCCTGTGCTCCGCAACAGGAAAGGCCACAGCAGTGAGAGGCCCGCGTACGGCAAAAAAAAAAGTGAATTCAGAGAAATTAATACCACTGAAGAAACCTGGAATGATATCAATAAAAAAGAAATCCTAGATATAGAAGGGAACTTAGAGAATATCCAGTCCAATGTCCCATTAATAAAAGCTTCAACAGCTACTCTACTTCTTTGCCATGATACAATACAAATAAAATGAAATTAATATGATAATGATAAATTAGTTGCCATTTATGAAGTAATGTGAATCAGGTATCATGCTAGGTATTCAATAGACACAGTCTCTTAATAATACTTTAAGAAGCTATTAACCTTCTTTTTCAAATGAGAAAATTGAAGTTAATCTGAAAAAGAGTGAAAATGTATCCAAAGTCAAAGAAAACCCAAACAAACAGAAAAAAAAAAAACAGAGACAGGATTCCAATCAGGCAGTCTGATTCAAAACCTGAAGGTTTTCACTGTTAATTTCTGCATTAGAATCTTGTTTCTATTTCCATTATTTCATTTTAACATTCTGGCCGCAAGATTGTTAGAATTAGACCTATCTCTGCAAGGTTTTTATAGTAAGTCCCCTACGAGCTCCGTTCCGAGAGCTCATTCATAAGTCCAATTTGTTCGTAAGTCCAACAAAGCTGGCCTAGGTACCCAACTAACACAATTGGCTTCACAGTACTGTACTGTAATAGGTTTAAAATACTTTTCACACAAATAATATATAAAAAACAAACACAAAAAATGAAACATTTTTAATCTTACAGTACCTTGAAAAGTACAGTAGTACAGTACAACAGCTGGCGTACAGGAGCTGGCATTGAGCGAACAGGCAAGAAGAGTTACTGACTGGAGGAGGGGGAGGAGGTGGGAGATGGTAGAGCTGAAGGATCATCAGCAATAGGAGACAGAGGGCAAGCTGCAATTTCACTCACGCCTGACATTGATGGCACAGGTTCTGGTTCCTTGCTGGAACAAAATGCACGTTCACATCTTTGAAAGTTCACAACGTTAAGGTTTGTATGTAGGGGACTTAACTGCGTTCCAAGACACAGCACTTAATGTTCCACAGTTTTCTACTCTTCTCATGTCCAAGAAACCTGCTCTTAGCATTCACAAAATCTCTAACCCTGTAGTTCTACCTAGTTTCCCTCTGACACTCCACCAGCCTTTATTTCTTTCACCACCCACCTTAGATTTCCAGATCAAACTTCTTAAGGTAGCTCCTACTATGTCTTTTCCGTCTTGCTTATTTGACATTTAACCACAAATGTCTGGGAGGTGGATCACAAAACCTAAGTAAATACAACGTCCGTTTCTGCAGTCCTATTTCCAATTAGTGATCCTTGTTGAAGGAAATCACATAACCTACATTGGGATCCACTATGCTTTAATAATATTCAATATGATCTAAAATAAGACCTCAGTAACATAACCCAGGGGTCAGCAAACTATAGGCCCATGGGCTAAGGCCCATCTGCCACTTGTTTTGTAAACAAATTATTAACTGGAACACAGCCATGACCAACAGTTAAAATAGAGTCTGTGGCTCAACAGCACAGGGGCATAAGTATGACAGAAGCTATAAGCCCACAAAGACTAAAATAGTTACGCTTTCGCCTTTTATAGAAAAGCTTTGCCACCCTATGCTGGAGATCCATAACAGCATCTCAAGTCAACTGGATAAAAACCCATTTGCCTTCAGCCTAGAATCTATAGACACCAGCCTAATTCATGCTATCAACCTAAATTACCCCATGGTTCTACAATTCTTTCCAAAGTCCATCAGCTAATGATTATCTAAACTTGGTTGATTATACATCCACAAATCTCTCTCATATGTATGCATTCCCATGGAAGTATCCTAGATTCAGGACTTCATCACCAATCCCCTGGTAATTAAATTAGTCTCTTAACTGATATTCCAGCCCCTGGACTTTCTATGTCACAGAGCAGCTCGATACTGAATTTTCATGCCAAAGCATAGATTATATCATGTTATACATTTATTCAAAACAGTCCAACCTTTGTGATAGAATTTAATATATTTAATATTTTAAATTATTAACTTAATATATATAAATGAGTGACATGAACCTCTTTCCAGGTTCATCTTCCAGGTTCATCATTGCCCCATCCATCTCCCCATCCCCACAGAGACTGAAGTACACTCCATCAGTACTCTTAACTTCCAAGCCCACATATTTGCCAAACGTGCCCAGCAAACATGTTCACAGTTTCAGCTCCCTCTCCTTGTGTGTTCATTCACTCATCCATCCGACTGGCTTATAAAGCACAATTAACATCAGACACTGGCCTGAGTAAAGGGGACGCAGTAGGGAGAAGACATGTATCTGCACATGGAAAGATTACAATCTAATAGGAAAAGAAACATTAAATAAACAAACAGATATGAATTTTACTTGAATCACAAACCAGTGTAATGAATGAAAAACAAAGGGCAATGTGGGACTGAATTACAAAGGGATCTACCCTAATCTGGGAAGCTAGAGAAGGCATGTCTCTAAGAAAATGACACATAAGCCAAGAAATGAATTATGTATGGGGTCAGCAAGGTGAAGCTACCTCCTTCATAAGGTCTTTTCTAATTACCCCAGTGTAAATCAACAGATTTTTAAATATGTCTAATAGTTGTGATATAATGACTTGATGTAATATGGTCAGTCAAGATATGATAAAAGCTACTTAGCATAGAAAGTATGTATGAAAGTAACAAAAAATTATACTGCATATACAAATGTTGAAAGGATAAAAGGAAATACAGTCAAATCCTATAATTAATTCAAGTAAGGTAGTAGAGTTTAGGGTAGTATTTTTTCTTTCAGCCACTTCTAAATTTTCTCTAACATAATAGTTTTATAGCAGTTTAAATAGTTAAGTGAATTATCTTTACATAATTTTAATAAAAACATAAGTAATATTTTGTTGCTTGATTACTAATACACATATAATACTTTACAGTTATAATACAGAATAACCCATAAAACATTTATCTTTCATGTAAAATTGCAAGCTTCCCAGTTATAATACCTTTGAATCCTATACCACATTTCACTCAATAAACTTGTTATATTTAAATATTATTTGTATCAAAAAAAAAAAAAAAAGAAATATTAGCAAGGGTGTAGAGAAACTGGAACCCCTGTATGTTGCTGGTGGGGATATAAAGTAATTCAGCTGCTTTGGAAAACAGCTGGCAGTTCCTCAAAAAACTAAACATAGAATTACCATAGGATACAGCAATTCCACTCAAAAAAAATCAACCCAAAAGGGTTGAAATCAGGTACTCAAACAAATACACGTACAAAAATGTTCAGAGCAGCACTATTCACAATAGCCAAAAGGAGGAAACAGCACAAATCCATCAAAGAAAGAATGGATAAACAAATCATGGTATAATACATACAAGGGAATATTATGCAGCCATTAAAAGGAACGTAGTAGTGATATATGTTACAATGTGGACGATTCTCAAAACTGATAGCTGAAAGAAGCCAGATACAAAAGGCCACATATGGCATGATCCCATCTAAATCAAACACCCAGCTTAGATCAATTCAGAGACAGAAAACAGACTGGTGGTTGCCAGGGCTGGAGGGAAGAGACAATGGGGAGAAACTGGTTAATGGTACAGGGTTTTACTTTGGACTGATGCAAATCATCTGTAACTAGATAGAGGGGGTGGTGGCACATGTACTAAATGCCACTGAATTGTATACTTTGGTTAATTTTATGTGATGTGAATTGTACCTCAATTAACAACAACTATAAAAAAATCAATACTCAACAAAGGAGCAATTTTAAGGAAAAAAAAAACTAAGAACAATAAAATGTGTTACAATCTGTTTGCTAACAGTTATTCCTGGGGTTTGTAGACATCAAATCAAGGTCCATCCAACAATAACAGAATTTACCTAAACTTTTTCCTCCTTCTTATACAGATTCTTGCTGCTAAAACAGGAAAAAAGGGTGAAGCATTTTAGCATCTAGATTCTGAACTTACCCCACTCTCAACCACCTTCATTATTCTCTGAATTTTTTACCTAATTTAGCCTGTTATTCACTTAGAGCTAAAGTCATCAGTGGTAGAGTTAATTGGAATCTAGATCATTTAAATAATTCTACTCTCTTTCCAAAATTCCTATTTGCTTAAAATGAAAAAAGACAGTTTGCTTGAGGAGGTTGAAATTATTATATTTCTGCTTTAAAGGATTAAAAAAACATTAATTTCAGCCAACATTAATTTGGTGCCCACTAGATGCCAGGCAGTTCCCTAGGTATTTAGGACGAAACAAAGATCCCTCTCCTAAAGGAGTTTAAATTCCAATTGGTGCGGAGAGAGAAAAAGACAAATGTATACCTACTAAATAAGTAATAAACAATATGTTAGAAGGTGATAAATGGTATTTTAAAAAAAGAAAAACAAGGTAGGGAGAGTTGGGTTGGAGAGGTTGTGGGCGAACACAGGCAGTGTGGCAGTACTAAACTGGGGGTAAGTACAGGAGCCTCATTGAGAAGGTGACATTTAAATCAAGACTTGGAGGTGGTAAGGGGCTGACTCGAGCAGACACCTGGAATAACAGTGTTCCAGGCAGGAAAGAGACCAAGGCAGGAGTCTACCTGTTATGTCTGAGGTGAATCACAGAGGCTCTCCAGTGTGACTGCAGTGAAAGAACTGAGACGAAGGTTGTAGCAGAGGAAGTGAGAAAGCAGAGGAGCAGGAGTGAGAGTGGTTTCCAAAGCTTCAGCCCTCTCGCAGCAGAAAGGGCTGGCCCACGTAACGGCAGACGGGACGGCTGCACAGAGGTGGAGGCCAGGCAGGCTCTCCAGTGCTAACCTGGTGAAGGACACATCGGCAACAAGGCAGCAGAGGCTCCCATGGGGAATTTTCCTAGGAGATAAAGAATGGGTAGGGACTGCAAATTAAAACATTCAGAGTAAGTGATGACACAGAGAGAGGCAATGCAATGCATGGCCAAATTTAATGGAAAAAGTAGACCAAATTTACCGGAGAATGGTGTGTAGAATAGAAAAATAGCAAGAAGTATACAGCTAAAAATACAATTTGGACCTGAATGCAGAAGGCTACAAATGCCAGACAGGGAAGGTCTTTTTTCTTTTAATCCCTTAGAATGAATGCACATGTGGGAGACCTGTAGCGACGATAAATCTGAAGACAGTTTATATTACTGTCTTAAAAACAGAAAGACTATGAGAAAACAACACAAAAAAAAAGATTTGAAGAAAGTACATAATGAGTGAAATGGCTATCATGGCTTCTAAAGTTTAAAGGACCAAAACAGAAGATACGTCATTATGCTGAACTGTTAGTCACGGTAGCTGGTCTCAAGGTCATTTCCACACCGATGCGTATCGACTTCCACCCAGGCTCCCCGCAACATGCTCCCACGCCTTTCCCTCCCTCCTTTTCTCTAGTGTCCCAACAGGAGAGAGAGGAATGAACATGAGGCATGAAGTTAAGAAGTAAACCCTTGACTTTCAACTTCTTTCTAATGATGCGACCTTGAGGATTAGATTTTTAACTTCTCCAGGCAACAGCTTCTCACACTAACTCTTATAATGTGAAGACCGGGCCCAGTTAGGAGCTGAGCAAGCGCCCACTTCTCCTTTACTTTGTAAGTCAGTTCCTTTCTCTCATTCTTGTTTGCTTCCACCAGCTGTTCTGGCCTTCTTATAACTCTAGAATAATCAAGAATAATGAGAAATTTTGATTTACTGAGATTGTAGGTTATGCTTATTCATCAAGAACACACTGACGAAAATGGCTCTTTTGACAAAGCACACCTCAGAGATACAAAAGTGGGCATGGGACCATCATGTCAGTTTCATTCTCTGCACTCAACAATCCTGCTGAGGAAAAATGATAGCTAAAAAAGAAAAAACCAGTAATCCACTGATTAGTCATTTTTGGATTGCCTAGTCTACAGAACAGTATTCTTTCAGATATATACATATATGTGTATATATACATATATGTATGTATACACACATATAGAGTAAATTCTATTACAAAAGTACTGTTACCACACTGAAGTTGATACAAACTGCTGTTTTCCTTGCTATTGGTATTAAAAGCAGATAAATCTGCTTAAGTTTAATGGAAATACAAATGACTGGTCAATTTTAAAAAGTCATATTCACTTTTACAGATAGATAAGATTTTAAATGAAGTTAAATAAAACTTGGGGAAATTAAAAAGTATTATTCAGAAAAAGGATAATTTTTAAACAAAAACTTAAAAGCTCTAAAAACTAATGTCCATCATTTAAAAACAAACACAATTATCCCACTGGCTATTTCAACGCTTCTGGGTTGAATCTTACACTAACGGGACCAAGAACGCCAAACTATCCCATTGTGACCTGTGAAACCCTCAAAAATAATTGGTTCTCTAATTGAAAAAGAAAAGAAGATTAAAGAAAGGAGAAGAGCCCTGCTTCAGGAGGAAAAAGTCTCAGACAATACGATGACAGAAGAGTAGACTGGCAAGTAACTGAGCCAACAATTAAATTAAAATAAATTGCTTACTTTGTGTGAAATGTGGTTGTATTAGATCTTTTGATAAATGTGATATCCCTCAGTGGTGAAATTCTTCCAATTAAAATAAACTTTTTATATATTGTATTTAAATTATCCAGTGAAATATGCAATTATAATAACATTTCCCAGCCTGTAATGAAACTGTATGTTCGTATTAGGTCTGAGTAATATTTGGACTAGGAAAAGGTCCCTCTTCCAGAAGTCCCTATTATATAAATATTATATAAATATTTATAAATATATAAATATTACATAAATATAATAAATATGAACAGATAAAAATATGTTGTGAAGCACTGTAAAACAAGAGTAACAATCTGTATTTTAAAATATAATTAAACTTTAAGGTGAGGGAATTAAGTTTTCAACAAGGCAATATAGAAACAGTCATCTCCCACAAGTTTATAATGTATAAAATATAACACATTTCTTTTTCTAAATTAGAACCAGTCTTTCTTTCTTCCTTACATAGTAACAAGTGAAAGTCAAGAACCAATTTGTTTTTAAATACCAGTGGTTCTAGCTTTTTGAAGGGTATTTCTGGCTTGGAAAAAAAAAAAATTAAGTAAAAACATATATACAGAATTTACTAACATCTTAGAAAAAATGAAATTAATAGTATACATTACAAACTGGAAAATATACAGTAGGCTGTGATACCTTTTCACATTAATTTAATATAGTATATTTAAATAAAGAAGAGGAAAAATCATTCCTGGCACTTAGACATGATATGAGGATTTTTCCTAAAACTCCGGAAAGGCACTTGGCTGCGTGTGGTAACAAAAACATATGTTGATGTGATTAGTAAAGATCCAAATCTCAATAAACATTTAGTGAACAGAACAAATGATTTAAACAGTTAAGCCAAAATGCCCCAGGACCCAAAAATGACATTCCTATAAAGGGAATGCAGGGCTAAAGGAGACTGGCATAATTTTAATGAGCGGAATCAACAGGGCCAAGTACCTTGTGAAATGCTGCAATTTTATGGCATCCAGTTATCCCAAACCCCGTCCTCTGTCAGAAGTGTCCACGTCCTAATCCTTGGAGTCTGTGAATATCTTACCTTACATGGAAAAGGGAACTTTGCCAGTGTGGTTAAGGTTAAAGACCCTAAGATTAGGAGAGTCTCCTGGATGATCCAGATGGGCCCAATTTAATCACATGAGTCTTTAAAGAACCTCTCCTGACATAGGTTAGAATCTGAGAAGCATGTACTCAAGGAAATCAGGTGGGGAAGACTCAGCTCACTGCTGCTGGTTTTGAAGAATCTAGAAGGAGGCCACAGACTGAGGAATGTGGGCAGCCTGTGGAAGCTGGAAAAGGCAAGGGACAGATTCTCCTGAGAGCCTCCAGAACATAGCCCTTGATTTTAACCCAGTGAGACTAACCTACAGAACTGTAAGATGGTAAATTTGCATTATTTAAGCTGCTAAATTTGGAGTAATTTGTTAGAGCAGCAATAAAAAACTAAGACAAAGCCCCACCTGTGAGCATAATAATTCCTCCCACTTTTGCCAGCTAAACTATGCTGAAACTGGAGGGAAAGAGAGGAAAACAGATGAGAAGCCAATCTAGAGTCCTGACATCACTGGGATACTGAATTTACTAACTCTGGGACTACCAACCACCAGACTTCCCTTTTAAATCACTTTTAACTGGGTACTGTCTCCCACAGGCAAACTTTCTCACAGAGTCACCAGAAAAGATCGATTTACATACACTAATGCAGCATGTAAGTTTCTAAGTTCATCATCCAATCTTAGATTTGGGGGCTGTGAGTCATTCTGAGATAAACACTTTTCACTTCAAGAGTTTTGCCTCCCCTATCTATTACTAGACAGGCTGTCAGAGAAGAAGAAATACCAACACCCATTTTCAATTAAGTTCCAGACATCTGTTCATGTATTTCCTTAATTTGTCACCAGTTTAGGAAACAAGAGTTAGGCTAAACCATATGTATAAAATACAATTGTATACAGTTGACCTAAATAATTTCTTTAGCTTACATCACAGAGCTGGAGGAGTAACCTATTCTTGAGAAATTATCACTCCTGTGAACATCATGCTAACACTCTATGAAACGAAGAAAATGAACAGTTATCATTCTTCCTGCAAACCCTGGGGGGAATTTAGGCCATCAGCTCTACTTGGTACTCTTATTTGCCTATCAACTAAAGGTTCCCTACGCCTTAATGTGCCCCAGTTCCACAATGACATTAAGCTGTCCGTACCATCCTCGTTAGGTTGAAACTGTAAATAAGTGTCAAAAATAATGAATTATTGGGCTTCCCTGGTGGCACAGTGGTTGAGAGTCAGCCTGCCGATGCAGGGGATGCGGGTTTGTGCCCCGGTCCAGGAAGATACCACGTGCCGTGGAGCGGCTGGGCCCGTGAGCCATGGCCGCTGAGCCTGCGAGTCTGGAGCCTGTGCTCTGCAACGGGAGAGGCCCACGTACAGCAAAAAAAAAAAAAAAAAAAAAAAAGAATTATTAACACGATCCAGTAAGGTTTTATAAAGAAATGAATGAGCTTTCCAAGATCACTCTCGAATCATCAGCTCAATGCTCTAAAACAGAATCACACCAAGAAAAACAAAGTTAAATTTTTAAAGTTCATGAAATTGCACACCAGCTCCATTAATGGGCACCAGCTCCATTAACGACATAAACTGAAAAAAAAAAAAAAAAATCACAGAAAAACTTTTAAAAAAAGAGGGAAATAAAATCCCAAACAGGTCTTTACATTTATTCCTGATTCAACAGATCCTTCTCTACAGAAACTTAATAAAGCATTTGACAGTTAAGATGTACACAAAAATGAAAGAAACAAGAGGTATAGACCAGTATTCTAAAAGTCTTCCTAAGTGGCTATTAACATAGGTCCATTAACAGAGCAGTTTCATGGTTTAGAAAGCTTCATTTGGAAATAAGGCCAGGGACTTCCCTGGTGGCACAGTGGTTAAGAATCCACCTGCCAGTGAAGGGGACAAGGGTTTGAGGCCTGGTCCGGGAAGACCCCACATGCCACGGAGCAACTAAGCCCGTGCGCCACAACTACTGAGCCTGCACTCTAGAGCCCGCGAGCCACAACTGCTGCTACAATGAACTGGGCATTGCAAAATATGTTTTAAAATATTCATCATATAATCCTCACAATAAACTTATGAGCTGGATCTTATCTCCCCCATTTTAGAGAGGAAAGACCTACAGCTGTAAGGGCTGGGGTCGCACACTTGTAGGTGGATTCCACAGTGCCTCACTTCTGCAGACTCCACAGCGTGATGTTAGTATTTACAGTTCAAATACTTACAGAAGTAAAGAGAGGTACCAAATGATGAAAGATGGTCTTAATAAAAAACGGCAGGTTTTTAAAGCCTTTAATATAAATTGTGGGATGAGGATGAACTGCTGTGGGGCAGTGGTAAGGTGGCAGGAGATGAGAGGAAAATTATTTTAAATCAAAGAAGAGCACTTTAAATAAAACATAATAGGATTTCTTTTAATCAGAGAAGCAGCATGGCATAGCAGAAGGAGCAATGGCTTTAGACTCAGATCTGTATTCCATTCACAGTGGCGGCTCCTTTTAGCTGAACTTCACTTGAAGAGCACAACTTTTTCTTACTGATAAAATGTATACAACATTTGCCTGGGGTCCTTTGCAGAATTGTTTTGAGGAGCAAATAAAATGATATAAATGAAGTAAACATAACTGCTAAAAAGAAAGACACATTATTAATACTGTTGTTTTGTTACTGTCTAATTAGGGAATAAGTTTTCTATTTTTTTTTCCATTTTTGATATATGCCTTTATTAACAAATGCATTATGGCCTGTTAACATGGATTTAAAAAATGGATGGCCAGATGTTGGAACCACCATAAAAACTTATTCTAAGCTGGATAAAATATCTCATTACAAATAACACACTAGCCCTTTAAATTACAAAACAAACAAACCCAAAAACCACATACCTGTGAATAGGCAGCAGTTGAGGCGAGGCCCCTGACCTCCACCTCACTCCCACCTCTACATGCTGCAGCAGGGTCCTTAACCTTTTTTGCCATGGAGCCCCATCGGCAATCAGAGAAGTGGACCCCTTCTCAGAATAATTTTTAAATGTGTAATTTAAATACATAAGATTTCAAAGGAAGCAAATTGTTCTCGAACGCAGTTATTAAACTGCACTGTTTATGGACTGGTAACAAACATGTATGGCAACCATGGAGATGGACTGCTCAGATCTCCCTTTAGGAAAGAACTTTCCACTCGGTTACAAAGGAACACACTTAGCTGACAGGCTCCAAGCCATGAGCACCCTCAGGACCCTCCTCAGTTTTGGAGCCCCAGCCAAGGACTGAGCACGGCAGAACTAACCAGGCCTGGCCATCATGGCCCAACCTGGGACTCCTCTGACAGGCATTCTGGGCTCCAGCACTCCCTCCCAGCTGCGATGGCTGAGAAAATTTCTCAGATTTGCATCATAGTCCCAGGTTCTTCCTGCCTAGTCCTGCTCTCAACTGCCTTTACCTTTCACATACATTACCCATCCCTTGCCCCTTAAAAAAGCCCTCCTGCACGTCAACATCTCAGCATCTGCTTCCTGGAGGACCCAACAGACAAAATATGCTTCTTTATTAATGCCTTAAGTAACAAGGTCTAGCTGCAGGTCTAATAACTACTCTAATTTTGAAGTAGTGATGAGTTTCAATGATATTTCAATGTACCTGAAGCAATTCTCATGTGATATGAAAGTACGTATGAACCTTACAGGTAGAAACGACATAGGTACTGCTGCGTTTGTTGCCTATATTTATCATTGAAGGAAAAACTAAATTTCAGTTAGAGGTTAATGAAAGTGATGATGCTAAATTTTTTTTTTCTTAGCCAAGTTCATAGGCCTCAAGTTAAGAACTCCTGGTGTAGTGTGTGTCTGACTTTGAAATACCCATTCTTTTAAGGCACAGACACCTACTCAGACAAGTCAGAGCTGTGATAAGCAAAGGTCTCTAAACTGGCATTCTCCTCAGATGCCATGACAGCCATGAAAGCTTGTGGTAAACACAGAACATGTCCAAGGTATCAGAGCATATGCCCAAATGACCTAACCTTGAGGGACCAAGAAAACAACAACAACAACACCCAGCTTACCTAAACACATGAATATATAATCACCTCCAAACCTAAGTTATGAAATTCAAAGTTATAAAATTACAATAAAGTTAGTTACACAGAAAGTTTTTTTTTCTGTTACAAAAGAATTTACCACACTGTTTATTTAATATCGAATTCCTATAGCATGGAATACAGCAAGAAGCGCTTATCACCTTATGACTCTCCTACCACGATCCCACTCCCTCCTTGTGCTCCAGGGATGGATCCAGGTACAGTGCTAACTCCATGTGATTCTCTCTCTTCCAAGCCTGGCAAGTGGTGTGTGTGGAGGAGGGCATGGGGGTCAGAGAGAGTAGAGAAGAGAGGAAGTGAATGGCCAGATTTACAAAATACTACTTTAAGATTAAAATAGCACATTCAGAAGGAGGAGCCTCATTTATATTTTCAGAAGAACAATGGTGTGCACTAACTATGAGTGGGAGTCCTGAGTGATAGAACATACTGCAGACAAGGCAGTCGAAAAATGCACTTTGAGCAATCAGAGGGCAACAAGAGATGCCAGGGTAAATGGGGAAGAAGACAGAAGAAGGAAATGCAGGAAATGGAAGAGAAATCCTAAGAGACAAAATCCTAAGCGATGACAATGGCATGTAATGACCTTACAATTTTGTTAAGGTTTGACAGCTACAGGCGCACCACTGAAAACTGCTACCAGAATTAAAATACCATGATGAGCTACTTGTAATACGGAAGGGAGACAGCATCCCCCAATCTACCACTAGTCAAGTGACACTAGTTGAATCCAGTGCCCTAATACCATTCTTTTCTCCAGTGGAAGAAGAAAAAAAGAGAATAGAAAAAAGGAAAGAAAAAAAGCCATGTTTATGGGCATACCCCCCCCAATACAATACATACAAGTCCAAGCCTCCTCCTTTTCTGTTTATAGCATCAGTACAATATATAAGAAACATGCCTATTTACAGGGATCTTTAAACCTTCTATCACACCATGCCAAAGATATGCTGGGTAACTAAGTGTGTAACTGAAGCATTTTGTGGACTTGAAAGTTGCCTGTGGCTCCAACCTAAATAACCCCTTTCTTTACGCTCTCTCTATAGGTTTTATTTCTCTAAAGCTTTCAGAATAAATTTCTGTTTCTTTTGCAACCCAACAGAGAATATAATTGGTAACAATGAGATACTCTCTAATGGTAAAACAAGCAAGACATTCCTGACCTATCTCATAATTTCCTTAAGTTCTTTCCAGATTCAGCCACAGACAAGAACCAAAATAAATCCCTAGAGAAATATTTAATTTGCCACTGACTTCCTCCCCAATCTTCCCAAACTAGTGTTTGTCAAATGTCTTTTCAGAAACCTTTAAGATGTTGAAGATATGTTACATTCATTTTGGCATCATCTCTATATTAACATGCTCTCAAGAACCATACTTCTGTTATAAATTATATTGTTCACCTTAATGTAGGCTTCTGAGGTAGTTCGGGATTTTTTATACACTTTGGTTCATACAGAGGAATAAATTGTGTTTCAGATACAAAGCAACAAACTGAACACAGCCAAGTCACTGGGATGCTCCATGGTTTATCACTCCCTACCCCAATACTTTGTCCACTGAACTATGATGTCAGAAATCGAAGCTTGATTTGTTTTTAAGTACATAATCCATTAACTGTTTCCATATGCCATAACTGTTCAGTTGAGAAATTATTTATAAACCAGTTTATTGGCCCTATCTGGCAAATATGATGCACCTGTTATAAAATTTGATTACTTCAGAAAGCTAACAATTGTGGAATCACATTTTCATAATAAATCAGTCTATGAGAATTAGACTATTCATATACTTTCAGAGAGCCCTTTAATCCCTATTAACAGTTTGTGAATAATGAAAGTAATTAATATTAATTTTAGTCGATAAATCCAACACCAATAACCCGTTAGTATACGTTAATCCATTTTCCAACAGCCTGTAAAAATTAACCAACAGATGCTTCCACTCTGGTAAAAAATATGCAGGTCATTAGCATTATTTTGATGATACCAAATGTTCAATATAGTATATGAACATTGTGATTAAATTTCTGAGAGATATACAAACAATGTTCTTTTATAACCTTGTTAAGTCTTAACAGAAGCCAGAGACAGTAAAACATGGCAGTCTTTTCTACAATCAAGATCAGTACTGGTTGTCCCACTCCTTGTTCTTAAGACTTCACCTGCGAACTTGACTGCACTTCACCAAGGCCACAGAGTAACATGAGTACAGGGCCCCTCACCACAGTGTCCCCAGTGCTAAACACAAGGCCTCACATTCAACGTGTCCCCTGTAAATACTTGTCGACTTGAACAATGGTAGCCAAATAGGATAAAGAGAAAAAGCAGAAGAAATTAAAGAGGCAGATGAGAAAAATAAAAGAAAAAGATGATCAGGAAAAATGTCTACATGTTATTTTCAAAAGAATCTAAACTATGGAAAGCTAAGATGTATCTCAAAAGTTTAGGATGGAGAGAAGCAAGGAAAACAAAGTGAGATACTTAATAGGGAAATAAAGTACAAAAAAGAAAATGATACTACTGAATCA